>NC_026003.2:102122576-102254198 GCF_000442705.2 Elaeis guineensis
TGATTCTTTGAAAAATAAAGGGTCTTCAGCCATTTTATCATTCGATAATAGTGAGATCATCATTGGGGTATCATTTTGAGAAGATAGTCTGACGTATGTCTGATGAATCTGGATGATTTAATTCTGACTAGTCGATTTTGATCACATATCTAGATGTCATTGGCTCTGTGCCGTTCATGCGTATAGTGGTGAGGCGGTGTGATCTGAAGGTAGGTACATCGAATCATCTGATCAATGATCAATTTTGATGTAGCCACGTGTCGAAATTTGAAGAAGCCTTAATTTGAATAATTTTATTCGAACCGTTGAAGGATTCTATATATATATAATATCGCTTTCATTTAGATCTTCTGTTTTTGCATTCATCATTTTCTCCTACAACAGAGGGTTCCGTCTCAGATGCTGAGGGCTTTCAAAGTTTTTCCTGTTCTTCACATCATTTCCTAGTTCCAGGTTGAATTTTCACTCCTTCCTTCTAGGTTTTCTTCTTTTTTCTTCTAGGTTTCTCTGCCATCTATCACTTTCAATGGCAAATAGGGGTAAGAAAGCAAAGACTTCATATTCTCGAGATAGTCGATCGGAGAATCTGATCAATGATTCTCTTTCAGATCCAAAGATGAAAGTTTCTTCTTTATCCAGATCCAATATCGATCAGCTCGAGAACAGTATCGTATCTCGGAGCAATTTCAACTCTTTGCTCCTAGTCCAGATAGTCGAATGAATTCTCTTCCTTTGTGTTAGGTCACATTTTATGTAGAGGACCTTCAGACCGGTCTTCAATTTTCAATTTCGGAGTTCGTCCAAAATTTTTTTAATTACTACTATCTTTGCCTTGCTCAATTAGCTCCGAACTCCATTCGGCTAATTATCAGTTGTACTTTATTGTGTCATCTCATTTCGACCAACCCTTCTCCTTCTCTTTTTTGAGCCTTCTTCGCCCTTCATCCTCACCCAAAAGTCAAGGGTTGGTGGTTCTTCAACCCAAGAAAGGGTTTGTCTTTTATTTTCGATCTTCCATCGTCCATTTATAAGTGAAAGAATCAATTTTTTTTGTCTCTTCTTCATTTTCTTGGACTTTTCTTCATCCTGAAGCGATCCGAGAACTAGCCCCAATGAATGTAGCCGGGTCGATATTATTGATTGAAAAAATTTTTCTGACTCAAGAATATGGAAGTTCAGTGCAGCGAGAGCTAATGATGAAGCAAGCTCTCTATGATGTCGGACTTAGTTTGGTGACTTTTTTAGGTGTAGCATAGTCGGTCATTTTATTTTTTATTTACTTTCAGACTTTATAACTGAACTTCTGTCTTCTGATTGCAGCTATGTGATCGACAGCATGAGTCTTAGCTACCAACATTCATCAACATACTGCCAAGAAGAGAGCAGCGATCGACGTCGGATCATTTCGAATGATGAAGAAGAGTTGGATTGATTCTGAGTTAGTACCGATGAGGGAGTCCGATATTTCATCAGTGACAGCTCCAGCATCGAGCTGGTCATAGCGTTGTCAGCTCCGACAATGCTTTCTTCTATTGAAGTACCATCGGTTAGAGTAGAGATGGTGAAAGATGAAGATGTTGCACCAGAACCATCGAGGTTCCATTAGTGGGGGTTTAGGTCGAATCTGCAGTCGTGGCCGAACCAAAACTATCTACTGCAAGGCAGACTATTCTTCAAATGCCTCTAGCTATGCTAATGCGGTCACGAGCACAATTAAGCTCTGACTTTGGTGAACGACCACCAATTGGAGAGCGAGGAAAGGCGCCGGCCATTTCTATCGAGGATGGATCGTCGACGGGTCTCCCCACCCTCTTTGACATTCAGATCCCAGTCAGTGAGTCTGCTTTGGCTAATCCGATGTTAACCAAACAACTCATTGAGACTGCTCTTCTCCCGATTGACAAGGAGAATAGAAAAGATCAGACTGTGTCCAAGATGTTTTTCTTCCTTTTACCCAACGATCCTTGAGGTAAGTTACGAAGCTTAGGATAATTTGATTTGTTCTTTCTTTTTATTGGTGCATGATATGAACATTCTGAAGAGTGGATATTGAAAATTTTCCGAGCTTCTCGGGCCTGGATGGATAAGGTCGCAGTCGCAAATGTCGAGAAAGCTGCTACCATCGAACAATTTCAAGTGGCAACTGAACAGAAGAAGAAGCTCTAGAAAGAGATCTCCCATGTGACGGCCGAACTGGAGTCCACCAGAGCCGAATTAGGATCGGCTCAACAGAACATCACATGTTGCTCCTTGAATTGATTTTGATGATTACAAAGCATTTGAGGGGATTACTAATAATTTTGGCTTGAAAAAAGATTTATTGCATTTCAGGGCAAAATCATAATTTCATCAATACCTGATTCAGAACCTCAAGAACAAGAACAAAAGATGTGCAGTCTACTGGAGAAAATTTCAACATTTTTGGAAATATATTTTGTAAGAAAATCAGGTTTTTTATTTTTGAGTCGATCCATGAGTCGACTCATGGTTTAAAGAGCTGAACGACACACTGAAATTTTGGCTGGTACTCTCTGTGAGTCGACCCTATGAGTCGACCATTGGCATGAGTCGACCTATGAGTCGACCTCTGCTGCTTTGTAGGCCAAAATTACAGAACAGTCATTTTTGTTCTGTTCCATAGAGGTCGACCCTATGAGTCGACCCATGAGCATGAGTCGACCCTATCAGTCGACCCCTGTGATGAAAAATTCCGCAATGGCTAGTTTTTAACCAGTTTCAATTACATTTAATGCTCATTTAATATGCTCTAACGGCTCTATTTCAGCCCAATTACTCTCCACCATTATTTTGAAGTTATATAAAGGACTTAAAGGAGGGAGTCAAATATATAGAGAAAAAGAGAAGGATTTTAAAAGAGGATTTCAAGCATACATTTCAGCCCTAAGCAAGAGCCTACTCAAAGTATTCAAGAAGCTTTTAATTCAAGTTCACCAACTCCTCAAGTGCTTATTCAAGCCTCCAACCACCTTGAAAAATCAGAAAGAGCTTTCTTCTATTTGAGTAAAGTGTATTTAAAGCTTCATTCGCTCATTAAAGGAGCTTCATTTGTATTTCTATGCAATTAACTGTAATACTCCTTTTGAATTATTATTTTTATTTTGGAAGGATTCCAAAACGTGGGAAGATTGATCGAACCTTGAATCAGATTGTATTGGGTTGGCTTGTACCCGAAAAAAAGTTTCTAGCTTGGGATTGCTAGAGTTGGAGGTTCCGATAGTGTATTCAAGTTGAATACAATTTACTGGATTGAATTCTCAAGTAGAGCTTGGGGAGTGGATGTAGGTGCAGGGTTGGCACCGAACCACTATAAATCTTCTTGTTTGTGTTGTGCTTAATTACTTTCCTTTAGAACTTCTTTATTCTCTTGCATTCTTGCATTCAACCATTATCCTTGAATCAATTACACTCTCCTTACTTATCTTGCTATTGTTAAATAATCTTCATAAGTTAAAGTTAAGCTTAAAATTTTTAGAAACCCAATTCACCCCCCCTCTTGGGTTGCATAGCTGGGCAACAAGTGGTATCAGAGCCCGGTGCTTTAGCCCTACTTTGATCTAACAATCAAAGAGCTAAAGATATATGGCAACTCAAGTTGGCACTTCTCTAGCCGAGGGGCAGTCCACTAACCGACCTCCACTTTTCAATGGGTCCAACTATACCTATTGAAAGTTTGGATAAAATCTTCATTCAAGCACTGACTATGATATGTGGAGTATCATAGTAAACGGCCCTTAGACACCCACTAAAATTATTGATGGTGTGGAATCAGCCAAACCCAAAAAAGATTGGGATGAGGTTGATAAGAAAATGGCCTAACTAAATGCTAAAGCTATGAATATTTTGTATTGTGCTCTTGATGCTAATGAATTCAATCATATTTTAACTTGCATGTCTGCTAAAGAAATATGGGATAGATTAGAAGTAACTCATGAAGGAATTAATCAAGTAAAGGAGTCCAAAATTAACATGCTCGTACATAAATATGAACTTTTTAAAATGGAGCATGATGAATCTATAACTGAAATATTTACTCATTTTATGATATTATAAATGGTTTAAAAATCTTGATAAGTCCTATTCTAACAGTGAGCTCGTAAGAAAGATTCTCAGGTCCTTACCAAGAACTTGGGAAGCCAAAGTGACCGCCATCCAAGAAGCCAAGGATCTAAACATTCTACCCTTGGAAGAGCTTCTAGGATCATGATGACACATGAGTTGAGCATGAAACAACACCAAGAAGAAGAAGTCAAAAAGAAGAGAACAATCGCCCTCAAATCCACAGCTCAACTTGATGAAGAAACTGATGATACCGAAAATGAAGAGCAGGATGAAAGATGGCTCTCATTACCAGAAGGTTCAAGAAGTTTTTGAGGAAAAGGAAACAAGGAATGAGGAAGAGGCCACTCACAAAAGGAAACATAGCAAAGAAAAGGATAAAGACCAACCCTTATCTACTATGAATGCAAGAAATCGGAACACTTCAAGTCTGAATGCCCACAACTGAAGAAGGATCCCAAGAAGTACAAGAAGAAGGCCATGATGGCTACTTGGAGTGGAAGTGATGAGTCAAGCTCCGAAGAAGAAGACTTAACTAAACAAGCCAACTTGTGCCTTATGGCACATAAAAATGAGGTAAACTCTTCAACTCCTATTGACTTTACCTTTGAAGAACTTCATGAAGCTTTTTATGATTTAATTGATGAACTAAAGAAGCTAGGGGTAAAGAACAAAGAGTTAAAATCAAAGAATCAATCTCTACTAAAAAAAATGAGAGTATTTCAAATGAAAAATCTACCTTGCTCCAAGAAAATCTGAACTTAAAGAATGAAATTGCCAAGCTAAAACCAATTGTTAAAAATTCACCTTAAGTTCTAATAAACTTAATATGATTCTTGAAAATCAAAAGGTAGTTTATGATAAGGCTGGTCTTGGTTACAACCCCTTAAAGAAACAAAAGTTTCTAAAAAATATCTATGTAAACTCTTCAAACAATAAGTTTTCAAACATTACTTGCTTCAAATATGGTAAAGTAGGTCACAAGTCGTTCACTTGTCTCTCTAACAATTTCTTAAATTCTAATGCAAAGAAAATATGGGTTCCAAAAGGAACCATTGTGACTAACCAAAAAGGACCCAAGAAAGCTTGGGTACCTAAAGTAAAAATTTGACTTTTGCTTGCAGATGTGTCTAGCATCCCAAGGAGCAAACCGAAAATGATATCTTGATAGCGGATGCTCAAGACACATGACTGGTGATGAATCCCAATTCATATACTTGATGCTAAGAATGGAGGGATGGTTACCTTTGGAGAAATGGTAAAGGAAAGATCATCGGTATAGATAACATTAGTATCACTCCCTCCAAGTTTATTGAAAATATCTTATTAGTAGATGGTTTAAACATAATTTATTAAGCATCAGTCAATTTTGTGATAAAGGATATAAAGTTATTTTTGAGTCTTCTGTTTGCATTGTAACTAGTCTTATTAATGAAGGCATTAAATTTGTTGGGCATAGACATGGCAATGTTTATATGGTAGATTTGAATGATCTATCCAAAATAAACATGCAATGCCTAGTATCCTTGAATGCCAAGATTAATGAAACTAGTTGGCTTTGGCATCGTAGACTTGCACATATTAGCATGCACTCACTTTCAAAACTCATTAAGAAGGAATTGGTTATTGGTTTACCCAAATTAAACTTTGAAAAGGATAGAATTTGTGATGCATGCCAACTAGGTAAACAAATAAGAGTTTCATTCAAATCTAAAAACATTGTTTTAACTTCTAGGCCATTAGAACTATTGCATATGGATTTATTTGGACCTACTAGAATAACTAGTCTAGGAGAAAAACGATATAGTTTTGTAATTATTGATGATTTCTCTCGTTATACATGGATTTTCTTTTTGGCACACAAGGATGAAACTTTTAAGTTTTCTTTAAATTTTATCGAAAAGTCACAAATGAGAAAGATTTTTTAATTCAAAATATTCAAAGTGATCATGGAACCGAATTTGAAAATCAATATTTTAAAAAGTTTTATGATGAAAAAGGAATAGGCCATAATTTTTCAGTACCTAGGACACCCCAACAAAATGGGGTAGTAGAAAGAAAAAATAGAATCTTGAAGAAATGGCCGTACCATGCTGTGTGAAAGCAATCTTCCAAGATATTTTTGGGCGAAAGCTATTAACACAGCATGCTACATATTAAATCATGCTTTAATTAGACAAATTTTAAAGAAAACTCCCTATGAGCTTTGGAAAGGAAGAAACCAAACATTGCATATTTTCATATTTTTGGTTGCCGATGTTTTATGTTAAATAATGGTAAAAAAAGACTAGGAAAGTTTGATGCAAAATCTGATGAAGCAATTTTTCTTGATTACTCCTCTTCTAGTAAAGCTTTTAGAGTTTTTAACAAAAGAACCTTAGTAGTAAAGAGTCAATACATGTTGTCTTTGATGAAACTAACAATCTTCCTTCAAGGAAGAATGAAGATTTTGATGATGCAGATCATCTTATAGAGAGGATGAAGGAGATCACTGTAAAAGATTCAACAATTCAAGATGATGAAGAACATGAAGACAAACAAGATGAAGAAGGTGAAGAACGACAAGAACAACCTCAAAGTACAAACAATCTACCTAAAGAATGGAGGTATGATCATAATCACCCCAAGAAACTAATCATTGGTGATCCTACACATGAGGTAAGAACTTGTTCTTCTCTTAAAGATGTATTCAATCATTATGCTTTTGTCTCTCATCTTGAACCTAAAACTATAGACGAAGCTGAAAAAGATTATAATTGGATTAATGCAATGCAAGAAGAACTTAATCAATTTGAAAGAAATAATGTATGGACCTTAGTATCAAGACCAAAAAACTACTCAATAATTGGCATAAAATGGGTATATAGGAATAAATTAGATGAGCATGGAAATGTGATAAGAAATAAGGCAAGCTTAGTTGCAAAAGGTTATAATCAAGAAGAAGGAATTGATTTTGATGAGACGTTTGCACCTGTTGCTAGATTAGAGGCAATTAGACTTCTACTTGCATATGCTTGCTTTATGAAATTTAAATTATTCCAAATAGATGTCAAAAGTATCTTTTTAAATGGATATATTGCTGAAGAAGTCTATGTAGAATAACCCTCAGGTTTTAAAAATCATACTTTTTTCAATCATAGTTTTAAATTAAATAAAGCTCTATATGGCTTGAAACAAGCACCCAGGGCTTGGTATGAAAGGTTAAGCAAATTTTTAATTAATAATAGATTTTAATAGAAAATGTAGACACAACACTTTTCATTAAAAGAAATCAAAATGATATATTAATTATACAAATATATATTGATGACATTATTTTTGGGTCTACTAATGAAACTCTTTGTCAAAATTTTGCAAAGTTCATGCAGGGAGAGTTCGAGATGAGCATAATGGGAGAACTTACATTCTTTCTCGGACTCCAAATCAAATAAATAAAGAAAAAAATCTCCATCACCCAAAGCAAGTACACAAGAGAATTACTTAAGAGATTTGGAATGGAGAACTCCAAACCAATTGGCACACCCATGAGCCCAACATGTAAGCTTGACAAGGATGAAGAAGGTAAGAGTGTAGACTTAAAATTTTATAGAGGCATGATTGGTTCTCTATTATATTTAACTACTAGTAGACCTGATATCATGTTTAGTGTTTGCCTGTGTGCTCGATTTCAATCAAATCCAAAAGAATCACACTTGAATGCTGTTAAAAGAATCCTTAGATATTTAAATGGTATACAAACTCTAGGATTATGGTATTCTAAGGACTCATTAATTGACCTAATAGGATATTCAGATGTCGATTTTGCTGGATGTAAATTAGATAGAAAAAGTATTAGTGAAACTTGCCAATTTCTTGGAGTAAATCTAATCTCTTGGTTTAACAAGAAACAAAATTCGATAGCACTGTCTACGACCGAGGCCGAATACATTGCAGCCGGAAGTTGTTGTGCTCAAATCTTGTGGATTAAGCAACAACTCGAAGATTTTGGTATCAAACTTAATGAAACTCCCATAAGATGTGATAACACTAGTGCTATAAATCTCACTAAAAATCTAATTCAACATTCTAGGTCAAAACATATTGAAATCAAGCATCATTTCATAAGAGAACATGTCCAAAATAAAGACATAATTCTTGACTATGTTTGTACTGAAAAATAATTAGCCGACATCTTTACCAAGGCCTTAAATGAAGATAGATTTTATGAAATTAGGAGAGAACTAGGAATCCTTGATCCATCTATTTAGGTGTCTCTCTGATTCTAAGATATTAATACCAAAAATTCTTTTAGCTTATTTTTCATCTTTTCTTTTGAGCTCAAAAACCCAAAATAAACATTCTCATGATCAATTTTTGGATAAACATCATTCTCCTATTATTTTAAATTTTTTCGAAACTGTTTCATCATTTTTCTGAATTTCTCTGTGCCATGAGTCGACCCCCAGGGTCGACCCTAGGGTAAACTTATAATTTTTGACTAAATCCTTCGGACGCTTTCTTTTTGTTGGAAAACCTCCCTTGAGCTGACCCAACTCTTCGTCTTCTTCCTTCCACCAAGCCAAGAGACTCCCTCTCTTCCTCCTCAAACCCAAGTTCTTCCCCAAAAACTCTTCTCTCTCCATCTCTCACCCTCTCAATCGCCCTCTTGGAACCAAGCTCCTCCCTTTTCTTCTTCGTCATTTGGAGCGAGTAGAGCTTGCCCTAGACTCTACCCGTCTTCTCCAAATCGGCACTCCTCTTCTCCAAGATCCTTACCATTCCCCTAAAAACCTTTTATCTCTCCACACATTTGATCTCCTAAGATCTTTGCTAGCTCTGGTTATGGAAATGGCTCCGAAAATGAAGCTTCTACAAAGGAGAAAATTAGTCTGCGGGTTGGAAGAGGGTATGCACCGGAATAGACAGGCAATCGAGACCTCATCAGCTTCAATCCCTGCTTCGGCATCTACTCCAGCTACATCTCGGTCTCCAATAAGCCCCAGTAAGATACCCCTCTCCGATAGGAAGGTAGAGCCCGGCAAAAATATTGATTTCAGATTTTTTGAAAAGGAAGGATTTTCTATCGGATCAAAAATCAAGGATCAAGGTTGGAAATTCTACTGCTCACTTAAAGAAAATACCTATGTGGATCTTGTTAGAAAATTTTATCTGAACTTGAGCTATAGCAATGAAATAGTAAGATCCACTGTAAAGGGTATAGAAATTAGTCTTGATCCTATGCTTTTGGGAGAAATTCTTCATTTACCCTATGAGGGATACACAAACATGGAACTCCCAGTTAAAGAGGAGGGAATTAATGTGATTCTAGGAAGAACCTTCACGGAAAGCCTAAACAAATTAGAGGCCAAGATTCTTTCCATTGAGATGAGGATACTACACCAAATGGTAACTAAGCTATTTTTTCCTAGAAGTGGTAGACATGATCTTCTCTCTGGCCGAGACATCTACATTATGTATCATGTTATTACTCAAACCCCCTTGAACCTTCCGGCATTAATGATTGAAGCTATGAGAGAGACCTTGAATAGGTCCAAGGCACATTTGCCTTTCGGTATGGCTCTTACTTTAGTATTCAGGAGGTTTGGAGTTAGCTTTGAGGGGAAGGCAGTAGCTAGGCTTTCTCACTCCGACACTATCAATCGTCATACTTTGCACCGCATGGGATTTTTCAAGACTGATGGTGGTTGGTCAAAGGGTGTGGAAGAGAGAGCTGAGGAGAGCAGAGAAGGAAGGACCTTCATCACCTCTCCATGATCACAGGGCTGTATCTCCAGACATTCAGTTTGTTTCTGACTATGAGGCTGGGCCATCAGAGTCTACGAGGAGGCACACTCCAGTCCAGCAGTCGGATAGCAGAGCACATCCCTCAGAGATCAGATTGGCTGATGACCAGATAGAGATGATATCTCAGCGCGTAGCTTCCATACTATCTAGTCAGATGGGTACTTCAGCTTTTGCTCAGGGATCGACATTTCACGATGTATCTGATCAGGCACTGATCCCCCACATCTCCACTGTGTTTCAGATGATTTCTGATTAGTCAGTTCACATCGAGCAGCTTGAGGGTTGTGTAGCGAGACTGACTGGCAGAGTATTCGACTTGCAGAGGCAAGTACTAGCTCTTGCCCACCTACAGCCACATGGGGACATCACTGAGGTCTCAGACCTATCTACGGAGGCAGCCAGACTGCGAGGAGTCTTGGAGAGTGGCTTTGATTTTCTAAGGAGAGAGATCAGGGGCTCTTGTGAGCATGCTTCCACTCAGTTTACTGCACTGCTACAATCTATTTCGAGAGCTTTAAACCTTCTGGACATTATCAGACTATCACTTGTAGCATAGTCCTTTGCTTCACAGCCTTCAGGATCCTCTCATCCCTCCACTCGTGCTGGCACCTCTACCCGTGGTAGAGGCAGATGCGGTCGAGGTCGAGCCCATGGTCGTGATCCTTCATCTCCTCACCCCATCTCCGATTCATCTGACTCTGATCCATCCAATCATGATCTCTACTAGATCCTGTGTAGTCAGTCTTTTCTTTAGTTCTTGTCTAGGATATGTAATGCAATATTGACTGTTTGACTTTTAGATAGTTTCTATCCATGTCTTTTGTACTCTAAGTCAACACTTATGTATTAAAACATCTTTGTACTCAAAAATCTTTTGAATATATATATACCCTTTGACTTTCAATGAATATCTCTGAATGTGATCAACTTGAATTACTTCTAAATTATGAAATACTTGAATAGCAATATCTTTTCCATGACCAAATTGATGTATCTTTTACAATTTCTATGTTGAGGGGGAGTAAAACTATAAGCAATACCAAACAAGCAATTAAAGAAGAAAGCTAAAGAAGTTAAATTGATCCCATCAAAAGGAAGAAATAAAAAAAATTAATTATATATTCAAAAAAAAAAGAAAAAAAAGAGAGAGTAGAGAATCTTAATTGATGCTGTCAAAAAGGGAGAGTAGAGAATCAAGATTGGTAAGATTGAGCAAAAATTCCAAACATCTGCAATAAGAACAATACAGATTGAACTATAAGCAAATTTTAAATTTATAAATAAATTTTAAATTTATAGCAAATTTCAAATCTGTCTTAAAACTGCTTATGATGCATTTCGTTCCAAGATTTGGCTATGATATTTAAGTGATGCATCTTTATAAATTTAAAATTCATGTTCAATGCTTTATATATGCTTTTGCTCAAGTATTTTGTCATCATCAAAAAGAGAGAGATTGTTGCTCCTTGAATTGATTTTGATGATTACAAAGCATTTGAGGAGATTCTAATGATTTTGACTTGAAAAAAGATTTATTGTATTTCAGAGGTAAAATCATAATTTCATCAATACCTGATTCAGAAGCCTCAAGAACAAGAACAAAAGACGTGCAGTCTACTGAAGAAAATTTTAACATTTTTGAAAATATATTTTGCAAAAAAATTAGGTTTTTTATTTTTGAGTCGACCCCATGAGTCGACTCATGATTTAAAGAGCTGAACGGCATGCTGAAATTTTGGCTGGCACTCTCTGTGAGTCGACCCTATGAGTCGACCCATTGGCATGAGTCGACCTCTACTGCTTTGTAGGTCAAAATTATAGAACAGTCATTTTCTGTTCTGTTCCACAGAGATCGACTCTATGAGTCGACCCATGAGCATGAGTCGACCCCTGTGACGGAAAAGTTCTGCAACGGCTAGTTTTTAACCTGTTTCAATTACATTTAATGCTCATTTAATGTGCTCTAACGGCTTTATTTCAGTCCAGATTACTCTCCACCATTATTTTGAAGTTATATAAAGGAACTTAAAGGAGGGAGTCAAATATATAGAGAAAAAGAGAAGGATTTTAAAAGAGAATTTCAAGCATACATTTTAGCCCTAAGCAAGAGGCTACTCAAAGCATTCAAGAAGCTTTTAATTCAAGTTCACCAACTCCTCAAGTGCTCATTCAAGCCTCCAACCACCTTGAGAAAATCAGAAAGAACTTTCTTCTATTTGAGTAAAGTGTATTTAAAGCTTCATTCGCTCATTAAAGGAGCTTCATTTATATTTCTGTGCAATTAACTGTAATACTCCTTTTGAGTTATTGTTTTTGTTTTGGAAGGGTTCCAAAACATGGGAAGGTTGATCCAAACCTTGAATCGAATTGTATTGAGTTGGTTTGTACCCGAAAAATAAGTGTTCTAGCTTGGGATAGCTAGAGTCGGAGGTTCCGACGAGTGTATTCAAGTTGAATACAGTTTAGTGGATTGGAATTCTCAAGTAGGAGCTTGGGGAGTGGATGTAGGTATAGGATTGGCACCGAACCACTATAAATCTTCTTGTTTGTGTTGTGCTTAATTGCTCTCCTTTAGAACTTCTTTATTCTCTTGCATTCTTGCATTCAACCATTATCCTTGAATCAATTACACTTTCCTTATCTTGCTATTGTTAAATAATCTTCATAAGTTGAAAGTTAAGCTTAAAATTTTTAGAAATCCAATTCACCCCCCCTCTTGGGTTGCATAGCTGGGCAACATCACATCCTTAAAGTCTCGGATTAAGAGCAAAAAGCATTCAATCAATCAGCTTCGAAGGAAAAGGGATGGATATATAAAAGAACTTAAGATAGATCGTGAGAGGCATCGAGCCATCAAAGAAGGTTGGCACTGATCGATGCAGAGTTGGCCTCGACCAAAGAAGAGGCAGAGTTGGCAAAAGATGCTTTGAATCTGGCCATCGAGAATTTTAGAGATTCACAGGAGTTTAAGGATAAAATTTTTAAGGGTAGATTCGCCTCCTATTATATCAGATACGAATACGACAGAGATGCAGTCAAAAAATTATATTTGGACTTGGATTTGAGCAGTATCATCCTCCTAGTTTGGGAGAAGAGGCTGTCGAGAAAACCATCGCATCGAATGAGGGAGATGCACCGGCTGCACCAGAATCTGCTCCAACCACCGAAGCTGTACCGAAGCAAGTTGAACAAAAACCCGATTAGTGATCGGTGTAATATCTTCTCTTTTTTTTGGTAATCGGACAATAGTCCAATTTTGTAATCGGACCCTGTGTCCAATTTTATAATCTCTTCTTTAATGAATAATTTTTTTTTCTAAATATAGAATCTCTTTTCAATCTTAGTGTACCATCAATGTCATTGAATAACAGTCGGATTATCGATTATCCATCGATGAGTTGAATGTTGATTAATCATAATGGAGTTTGTCTGCTAGTCAGATGTCAGCCAACTTAGCTTTTAGACTTTTTAGATATTTGATAGATGGTGATAAGTTGAATATCTTTTGACTGACTAAAGTTGGTATATTTTCTACTCGATCAGAGTCGAGTCGGCATAATATTTCACTTAGCTAAAGCTAAGTCAGCATAAGTAGTCATTCGACTTAAGTCGATTTTTATAATAAAAAATTAAAATATAGTCGGTACAAGCTGATCGATTATTTATCGATTTGACACCATCATTCGACTTAAATCAAATTTTATAATGAAAAATTAAAATACAGTCGGTACAAATTGATCGATTATTTATCGGTCTGATGTCATTTTTGTAGATAACTTGTAGATAATTGAAGATTTCAAGATTCAGAATCCCAATGTTCCATTCTGAATATATCATATATATCGTACATGTGAACAACTTTATTGATAGTACATCTTTAAATTATCGATATTTCAAGTCCAAGCAATAGTCATTCCATCAAGAGTTTCTAGTCGATATGCGCTCAGACGAAGTGTCTCGATTACCTTGTAAGGTCTTTTCTATTTTGGAGATAATTTTTTTTAGTCCAAAGGCTTTGAAACTTCTACCTTTTTTAGGACTAGGTCTCTTGGATGAAAGACTTTTGGTTTGACCTTTGCATTGTAATACCAGGCTACTCTCTGTCGATATGCTGCCATCCGAACTTGAGCTTGCTGTCGAACTTTCAGGAGTAAGTCTAGATCGGCTCTCCAATATTTTGAATTGCTTGACTCATTATATTGTTTGATTTTTACTGATGGCAATTCGATCTCAAATAAAATTATCGCCTCAGTTCCATAGGCTAAGTTGAATGGTGATTCTCCTATCGGTATACGAGGAGTTGTCCGATATGCTCATAAGATCGGATATAATTCTTCCATCCAGAGGCCTTTAGCTTCATTCAATCTGGTCTTGAGATCATGTAGAATTGTTCGATTTGTCACCTCCACTTCACCATTAGATTGTGGATGGCCGACTGTGATGAGCTTGTGCGTAATGTAAAATTTTACACAAAATTTTTTAAAATTTTGATTATCAAATTGTCAACCATTATCAGTGATGATGGTGTATGGTAGACCAAATCTGCATATGATTGATTTCTGAATAAAGTCTTCTATCTTACTTTCAGTGATTTGTATCAAGGGTTCAACTTTGACCCATTTGGTGAAGTAATCAATGGCAACCACTATAAATTTTCTCTAATCAAATGTCAGAAGGAAAGGACCAAGTATGTTCATTCCCTACTGCATGAAAGGCCATGGTGTAATAATCAATGTCAGCTAGCTGGCTGGTTGATGTTGTATGTTAGCATATTTCTAACATTGTTCACATCTTCGAATAAGTTCAGCTGCATCTTTCTTCATGGTGGGCCCGTAAGATTCTTGTCGTAAGACTTTATAAGTCAATGATTTATTTTCTAAGTAATTTTCATAAATCTCTTCATGAACTTCTCGGAGTGCATAGTCGGCATCCGTTGGTCTCAAGCACTTTAGTTAGGAAAGAAAGAATGACTTTTTATAGAGTTATCCATTCATTAAAATATATGGTGAGGCCATCCACCTTAGTTATTTGGCTTCTGAAGGATCTGCAGGTAGAGTTCCATCAGTCAAATATTGGATGATCGGATCCATCCAACTTAGCTCGTCATTGATCTACAGCACTTCTTCGACTTTGTCAATACTTAGTTATTCAAGATATTCGATGAACGTACGACCAAACGAGCTGAATGAAGTAATTGTGAGTCAAAAAAGTACATCAGCTCGAGCATTCTCTACTTTTAGAATATGAGAGATCTCAAAATATTTCAAGATTGATGCAAGATCTTTTACTTTCTGAAGGTACTTCATCATTACGGGATCTCGGGCTCAAACTCATCCTTAACTTACCCGATGATCAATTGAGTCAGTGAAGACCTTCAAGTTGTTAATATCAAGTTTTTTAACAATTTTCAAGCTGCCTAAAAGAGTTTCATGCTCAGCTTGGTTATTTAAGACTTTAAAATTAAACCGAAGGGCATATTCGGTTACGATCCTTTCAGAATTGATGAGGATGAGACCAACTACATTCTCTTGTACATTGGATGCTTCATCAATATGTAGCACCCACACTGATGCTAAGTCAGCCTTAGAAGTTTCAATTTGCTTCGATTTGCCATCGAGTTCATCCTCAGGATTATCATCGGATATGGTGCACTCGACGATAAAGTCGGTCAAAACTTATACCTTCATTGACGATCGCGGACGATATTGAATATCAAACTCACTGAGTTTTATTGTCCATTTCATCATTCAACCCGAAGTATTGGGTTAGTACAGAATTGCCTTCAATGGTTGATCCATCAAGATAACTTTTGGATGTACTTGAAAGTACAGATGAAGTTATTGTGATGATATAATCAAAGCGTAGGTGATCTTTTCTGCTTTTGAATATCGTATTTCAGTATTATAAAGCACCTTACTGGTGTAATAAATCGATCATTGAATTCAGTTTTTGTCCTTCTGGATAAGTACCGAACTAACCGCCTCTGCTAAAGTCGTTCGATAAAAGATACAATGTTTCTCCCACTTTCGATTTTGTGAGTAATGGTGGAGATGTCAAATATTTTTTTAGATCTTTGAAGGATTGTCGGTACTCATCTGACCATGAAAGGTGTTTTGCTTGTCGCAAGGTTTAGAAGAAAGGTAGACATCTTTTTGCCGATCTTGAGATGAATCGACTGAGTACAGCTATCCTTCCATTGAGTTGTTGTATCTCTTTCTTGGAGTTTAGATGCTTCATATTAATGATAGCCTTTATTTTCTCGAGATTAGCTTCAATTCCTTATTGCGATGTAAAAAATATAGAAACTTTTCAAAAGTTATCCCGAATGCACACTTAGTTGGATTCAATTTCATATGATGTTGTCAAAGTGTGTCGAAGGCTTCTTTTAAGTCTCGAACATGATTAGAAATTTCAGAACTTTTCACTAGCATATCATCAACATAGACTTTTATGTTACGTCCAATTATGCCTTGAACAGTCTGTTAACTAACCATTGATAAGTAGCTCCGACATTCTTTAAATCAAATGGCATTATTTTGTAATAGTAAATGCCTTTATTGGTTATGAAGGTAGTGTATTTTTCATCTTCAGATGCCATCCAAATTTAATTGTAGCCTGCGAAGGCGTCCATAAAGTTCAAAAGTCGATGTCCTAAAGTTGCATCAACTAGTTGATCGATCTTTGGTAAGAAAAAACTGTCCTTCAGATAAGCTTCATTTAAATTTGTATAGTCGATGCAGATTCTTTATTTTCTGTTGACCTTTCTCACCATGACTACATTGATGAGCCAATCAAGATAATTAGCTTCTCTAATGAAGCCAGCCGCGAGGAGCTTGTCAACTTCTTTGTCAATGATCTTCTACCTTTCAGAAGTAAAAAGTCTTTTCTTCTATTTCACCAGCCTAATTTTAGGATCAATGTTCAGTTGGAAAGTTATTATTTTTGAAGAAATTTCTGACATATCGATTGCCGACCAAACAAAAATGTCGGTATTTGCTCTTAGTAGATTCATCAGTTATTGTTGCTCTGGATCAAATAACCGCAATCCAATTTAGACCGTCCTCTCAGGATTATCTTCTCTCAATGGGATAGAAACCAGTTGCTCGACTGGTTCATCCTTTTCTTCATTTTCTCTTTGATCTAATTTATCAACAGACAAAGAGTCTTCAGATTGATTATTCTTTGTAGAGATCATGAAGCAACATCGAGCAAGTTGTTGATCTCTGTTGGTGCAAAAATCTGCTTGCGTCGGAGAAGCTGGAGTCGGGGAAGTCGCGATCGCCGTCGGGACCTGCAAAGGAAGTCCAAACCGGAGGTGGGGTTGCTCCGGCAAGACCCTCCGACGCTCAAGTCAGTTCTCTGCCTCAACAAGAATGGAGTGCTCGAACGGAGAATTTAGCAGAGTTTTGAGATAAAAAATGAGCTTATGGAATAACGTATCTGGGTCCCCCTTTTATAGGCGGAGGAGGCAACGGATTGATGGCGACATTTGTAACCGTCTGGTAGTGGGCTGCCCATGGTCAGGGGAATTTATTGCGAAGGGTAGTGGAGTAGACCCGTGGCTATTGTCATGGCCTGCCACGTAGAGCCTGTTGCAGGTAGTGGAGCGGTGTCCGTTGCCGCTAGTTGTCAGGGAGTAGTGGAGTCGTGCAGCACCTGCCGCAGGGAGCGGAGCAGAATCGTGGCCGTTGACACAGCCTGTCAGAGAGTAATGGGTTCGCCGCAGGGGGTGATGGAGCCGCGCGGAATCCGTTACAGGA
This sequence comes from Elaeis guineensis, assembly GCF_000442705.2. Classification (NCBI taxonomy): domain Eukaryota; kingdom Viridiplantae; phylum Streptophyta; class Magnoliopsida; order Arecales; family Arecaceae; genus Elaeis; species Elaeis guineensis. Next base: position 102,140,198 of record NC_026003.2, read on the forward strand.
AGTGGAACAGGATCATGGTTATTATTGTGACCTGCCAGGGGGCGCGGATCTGTTGATTGAAGCTCGGCAGCGGTCGGAGTCCGACCTCTGTAGAGGTCTGGGAGGGGTCCTCCTTGCGGTTGGGGTCGTGGGTGGAGCCCGGCTTTCGTGGGAGTCCGGGCGGAACCCTCTCGGAGCTGAAGTTGCGGGCGGAACCCGGCTCCTGTAGGAGTCCGGGCGGAGTCCTCTGCCATCAAGGTTAAAGGCGAAGTCCGGTTCCCGTCGGAGTCCGGACAAGGCTTACCAGCAGTTGTCATTGAAGACGGAGCCCGGCTCCCGGGGGAGTCCGGGCGGAGTCTGCTTGCTGCCGAAATTATTGGCGGAGTCCGGCTCCCGTAGGAGTCTGGACGAAGTCTGTCTGCAGTCGTTGGAGTCGTCGGTGGGGCCCGGCTCCCGTAGGAGTCCGGGTGAAGTTTTTCTGCAGTCAAGGTTAAAGGCAAAGTCCGGCTCCCGTGGGAGTCCGGACGGAGCTTACCGGCAGTTGATACTGAGAGCGGAGCCCGGCTCCCGTAGGAGTCCGGGCGGAGTCCTCGGCAATCAAAGTTAAAGGTGAAGTCCGGCTCCCATAGGAGTCCGGACGGAGCTTACCAGCAGTTGATACTGAGAGCGGAGCCCGGCTCCCGTAGGAGTCCGGGCGGAGTCCTCTTGAGGTCGAAATTATTGGCGGAGTCCAGCTCCCGTAGGAGTCCGGACGAAGTCTGTCTGCAGTCGCTGGAGTCGTCGGCGGGGCCCGACTCCCGTAGGAGTCCGGGCGGAGCTGTCTCATAGCTGAAGTTGTTGGTCGTCGAGGATGAAGTCCGGCTCCCGTGGGAGCCCGGGTGGAGATTTCTTTTGAGGTTGGCCTTGTTGGCGGAGCCGTTGATTCTGTGGAGGACTTCGGCTGGGGGTATTTTATACCCAACACCAGTTCCCCTACTTTCGAGTTTGAATTTCTAATGAAGGAAGTACAGAGAGATGGACACAGCCGAAGTCGCCCCTTCGAATCCTGCGTACCACCGCTCCTAGATATTTTGGCATTTAATGTGTGTACGTCAGAGCCCGCTTTTCGATGGAGGTGACCTGAAGAGTCTTTTCGGAACCCCCATCGAAACGCGATCCCAAGCGTCGTGTCACGAGAATTTGTGAACGGTCAACCCTCGATAGCGATGAAGGGGATAAGCGCGACACGTGGCACGCACCAATTGGCCCAGGAATACCCGCCGCCATAACTGCGCTAGGATCCGTCGACTATTTAAACCCCCTAGTCCTTTCATGGCTTCATCCTGGCGCCTTTCTTTCGCCTGAGAGCCTTGCTTCCCTCGCACCAGTCCTTGCCTTCTTCAGCCCCCCAATTCTTCTCTAAGGGTTCCTACGCCATGCCCTCTACCCCGGAGGCCGTTCTTGAGGGGATGTCTAGGGCTTGGAGGAAGGTGAGGAGGAGAACGGCGGCCGGTGAGAATCTCCATCGTTTTAAAGGGGGCTCAAGGAAGAATTCCTTCAACAACAGGGGTTTAATAACGGGGGCTGTCGGTGAAGTTATCCTGCCCGCGAATTTCGAAGTAGCAAGGCGGGGTGATACCGGTCAAGAGGGCAGAGCTGTCGTCATAAGCTATGGCGGGATCCTTGATGCCGTCAGGGCCGAGGGACCAGAGGCGGTCGGCGTCGACGGTGGGGCAGTGGAACTTGTTGCGGGGACGGTGGAAGTAGCGCATGCCGACCTTACCGGAGCATTTTGGGTGGCGGCTGTCGTGGAGCATTCGGAGATGAGGCACATCTCTGGCATCGCTACCGCTTCCAAGGTGACTCCGGTTCTTCTTGAAACAGGTCTTCGCTACTGCCGCCGTTGCCCTTACCGCCTCCGGGGATCTATCTCACCCTTTTCTCGCTAGGGTTGGGACTTCGGAGACAGAATGAGGCGAGATGGGGCGAGAGCTGTTACACGCACTGGAGAACGCGACTGAGAAGGACAGAGACGGGAAGAGGAGTTTGCAGCCCGGAGCGGCCTCCGGTTCATCCTTCCCGAACCGTATTTGCGAGGCTTGCGATGACGTGTATCTTCTTCTTCTTTTTTTTCTGACCCACCGGGTCCTGTAACGTATACTCTTGTTAAATGAAAAAGAGATTTTGTTACCTCGTCTGCATCTCGCATTAAATAGTTGTCTGTCGAACTTCTTCATTTTCTTCTTTCTTCCTTCTTTTCTTCTTTTCTTTTTCACGTCGTCCCAAGGTCATCGATGATCTCTTTTATTCGCGTAGGGTTGTTATTTGCCGAGCTCCTTTTTGACTTTTACGCTGTTCGAAGATACCCAGTTGTTATTCCGTCAACGGCTGCAGGTTCGCTCGGGGCCATTTGGGCCCGAGGTCCTTCCTGGGGCTTGAATTCGGGGATCCGAGCTCCCATTGCCCTCATGCGTTGTTTGCTTTTCGATTATCGCTGTTGCGATCCATTGCCTTCCTTTTTTGCTTGGAGTTTCTCTCCGCTGAAGTCGAGGCTAAGTTCGGCTCCCGTGGGAGCCCGAACGGAGAATCCCTCTTGAAGTTGGAGTTGTGGGCGAAGTCTTCTTGCAATCAAGGTTAAAGACGAAGTCCGGATCCTGTAGGAATTCGGACAAGGCCTATCGGCAGTTGCTGTTGTCAGCGGAGCCCGGCTCTCGTAGGAGTCCAGGCGGGGTTGTCCTGTAGCTGATGTCGGCGATGGAGCCCGGCTCCCGTAGGAATCCGGGTGAAGTTTTCCTTGCGGGCGGAACCCGGCTCCCGTAGGAGTCCGGGTGACGGAGCCCGGCTCCCGTAGGAGTCCGGACGGAGCTGTCCTGTAGTCGACGTCGGCGGCGGAGCCCGGCTCCCGTAGGAGTCCGGGTAAAGTTGTCCTGTAGTCGATGTCGGCGGCGGAGCCCGGCTCCCCGTAGGAGTCTGGGCCTTCCATTTTGCTCGAGCCGGTGTGAGGTTCTCCCCTCGTTACCAGCCTGGCCGTGGGGGCGCGTTAGGGCACTGTAAGGCCTCTCCCCCCCCATCCGGTCTAAAAGGAACCGGACCTTCGACTTTGCTCATGTCAGGATGAGGTTCTCCTCCTGTTCCTGACATGACTGTGGGGGCACATTGGGGCATTGTAAGGCCTCTCCCCCCATCCGGTCTAAAAGAATCGGACCTTTGACTTTGCTCAAGTTAGGGCGAGGTTCTCCTCCTGTCCCTAACAGGGCTGTGGGGGCACACATGGGCATTGTAGGGCCTCTCCCCCATCCGGTCTAAAAGAATCGGGCCTTTGACTTTGCTCAAGTTAGGGCGAGGTTCTCCTCCTGTCCCTAACAGGGCTGTGGGGGCACACATGGGCGTTGTAGGGCCTCTCCCCCCATCCGGTCTAAAAGGAACCGGGCCTTCGACTTTGCTCAAGTTAGGGCGAGGTTCTCCTCCTGTCCCTAACAGGGCTGTGGGGGCACATATGGGCGTTGTAGGACCTCTCCCCCCATCCGGTCTAAAAGAATCGGGCCTTCGACTTTGCTCAAGTTAGGGCGAGGTTCTCCTCCTGTCCCTAACAGGGCTGTGGGGGCACACATGGGCGTTGTAGGGCCTCTCCCCCCATCCGGTCTAAAAGGAACCGGGCCTTCGACTTTGCTCAAGTTAGGGCGAGGTTCTCCTCACTACAAGAAATTTGATTTTTTGCGACGAAATTTTAGCGACGAAATATTTTTCGTCGCAAAAAAGTAGGCTTTTGCAACGAAATTTAAATTTCGTCCCCAAAAATTAGGTATTTGCGACGAAAAAAATTGCGTTGCAAAAAGTTATATCTTTTGCAACGAAATTTTTTTTTTGTTGCTAGAAGTTCATTTTTAGCGACGAAATTTTTTTTCGTTGCAAAAAATAGTTTTTTTGGCGACGAAATTTTTTTTTCGTAGTTAAAAATTTATTTTTTACGATGAAATTTATTTTTCGTTGCTAAAAAAAAGACTTTTACGACCAATTTTATTTATATTTAGCGACGAAACTATTGCGTCGCTAAATTTTATTTTATTAAAAAATTTTTAAATATTTTGCGACGAAAATTTAAATTTCATTGCTAGAATTGATTTTTAGCGACGAAAGTTTTTTCATCGCAAAAAAATTTTTTTTTGGCGACGGAAAAATTTTTCGTTGCTAAAATTTTTTTTTGCGACGAAAATAATTACATCGCCAAAAATTTAATTTTTAGCGACGAAATATTTGTTTCGTTGCGAGAAACTTGATTTCCCGATCATTTGCGACGAAATTAAATTTTCGTTGCCAAAAATTAATCATTTGCGACGAAAAATTTTTCGTTGCTAAAATTTTTTTTGCGACGAAAATAATTACGTCGCCAAAAATTTAATTTGTAGCGACGAAATATTTGTTTCGTTGCGAGAAACTTGATTCCCCGATCATTTGCGACGAAATTAAATTTTCGTTGCCAAAAATTAATCATTTGCGACGAAAATATTTTTGTTGCAAAAAATTAAATTTTTTGGCGACAGAAAATTTATTTTTTGCAACGAATTTAATTCGTCGCTAAATATGCTTTGCTTAAAAATAAAATCGGTATATTCTGCCCTAATTTGATTTTTTGCGTTATCTCCCTCCCGGCCCGATCTCCGCCGCGCTCATCCAAATCTGCTCCCTCCCCGATCTCCGGCGACAGTCGTCGTTCCCCGGTCGCCGGTCGTCTTCCCGGTAAGTCCTCTCCCTCCCCGCCACCATCCTCTCTCTCTCTCCCTCCCCACCGCCGTCGAGCCCTTCCTCCCCGCCACCGTCGTCGCTCGAGCCCACCTCCCAGCTTGCCGGCCATCTCCCTCCCGCCTCGCCACCCTCTCTCCCGCCTCCCTCCAATCCCTCTTCTCTGGCCTCTCCCTCCCTTTCTCAGTCTGTGTTTTTTTTTTTTCGTAGGGCCGCCGCACCGTCGCCGCCGGGGCGCCACCGCCGCGTCGCCGCCGGGCCGGCACCGCCGCGCGATCGCGAGATCGCGAGATCGCGAGGGTTCTGGATGAGTGCCGGCTCTCCCACGCCGTGCACACCCGAAAGCTGAGAGAGCTCTCCGCCCTCCGCCCCTCCCGGCCTCTTCTTCCCTTCCTTCGCCCGAGCCCTGACCCCTGTCTTCGACTGCGCCCGCCGCTCCCTCGCCGCCGAGTGCACCGTCCGATTCGTCTCCGCCTTCGCCGCCCTTCCCGACGCCAAGGACGCGGCCGCCTCTGGTGCCTTCCTGGAGGAGTTCCTCCTGTTCCTCCTCGTCGCCTCCGGTGCTGCGAACCGGACCGCCAGGTTCCGATCGTTCCAGATCATCTCCGAGGTTTTGTGCCCTTCCACGATTCTGGATCTAGGGTTTTAAATTTTTTTTTAAATATTTTGATCCTTCATAGTTTATCTTCTTATCTTGTGGGATTGGGATTAATTCGGTAGATAGTTTATCACTAGCACATGATAGTCGGAAGCTTGAGCTGAAGGGGTTGCAAAGCACTCAGGCATGGGATCTAATGAGACGTTGGAAATTTCCTTAAGACCGTTATCAGGGAAAGTAGAAAGGGGAATAAAAAAAGATAACTTGGACTTTTTTTTTTTTTTTTGATGGAAATGTTGGGAGGTTGAGAGTAACCACCCAAAGTTTTTTGATAAAAGCAGCTCAGTACAGAGGTTTTCAGATTTTGGTGAGGTTCACAGCTGATGATGCCTGTTCGTCCCCACAATCGACTGCCTCACGGAGACCATAACCCATTGTTAAATCTAAAGTGGTAAGTACAGTAATTTGGAGAAGAGAGAGATTGGAATATATGGTGGGTTTGTGAGGCTGTTACTGTAAAGGTTCGTCATTGAAGCTTCATGTTGTTTTGTTAATTGCTGAGCGTCTGAGTAAGTTTCTGAATGTTTAGTTTCAGTTCTCCATTATGAGCTTCAGTCCAGCTTTCCAATAGGTTGATTGCTTTCTTCAGAATTTGCCAAGGCGAATTTGCTTCCCATCTAAAAATTCTGACGTTTCTTTCCTTCCATATCAACCATATCAATGTTGTAAATAAGCAGTCCAATTCATTCGGTCTTGTGGTGTTCTTTCTTGATCTCCATGAATTCCACATGTGAAGCATGGTGTCTGGTAGTGTATGAATAGATAACTGCCTTTGTATTTGAGACCATATTATTTTCGTGTAAGCACATGTAAAGAAGATATGGTCTGCTGTCTCATCCGCTTCTCCACACATCACACATGCCGTTGATTGAACCCAGTTCTTCTTTCTCATGTTTACTTTTGTTAGTAATTTAGTATTCTGTCGTGAACAGCTAACCAGTTGAAGACTTTGGTTTTTTCTGGGAAAGAGAAAGTGAGAGAATGTCCTAAAGAGCTGGAGGAGTTGGGGGAGAAAATTGTATCAAAATGTCAAGGGTTGCCACTAGCTGTCGTCTCTTTAGGCAGCCTGCTGTCCCTGAGAGAGAAAACCAAGTCAGAATGGGGGAAAGTTTATGATCGGCTGAGCTGGGAGTTGAATAACAACCCAAATTTGGACAATGTGAAGCATGTTTTGAATCTCAGCTACAACTATCTACCGAGATATCTTAAGAACTGCTTCTTGCATTGCAGCATGTTCCCGGAGGATTATGTGCTTCGGAGAATCTTTATCTACCTTGTTTTATTTTATTTATATATATATTTTTTTTGTTCATGTTGGTAGTGTAACTGTAGAAATTAGCTGTTTTTAAACTGTGTTGCATCCTCTGTCTGCAAGCTTGTTATCTTCCTTGCCATATGTGCACGATATACACCTATACTTCTTTTCTATACGGTTTACTACATTTACAGCGCTACCTGATACTAAAGCTTGTCTTTCTTTCAAAGCTCTCTAAATTTATAAGCCTTAGAATTTCCGTTCGAGGATAGCGTGCAAAAACCAATATTTTTTTTTATGAAAAAAATATTGGTGCTTTACACACTATTCTCGAATTGTCCTCGTGGACAGTTTGGGCACGTGAATGAATTTAATATTGCAACACATGTGCTTGTATATCGCAGAGTTTTGTCGGTATTTTTGATCATGTTCTCTGGATACATAGCACAATTTTAATGCTTGTGTATCTGGAGAACTGCGTCGAAATGCTGCCGAAATTTTTTTGGTATACAAGACATGTATTGCAATATTAAATTCTTACGTTCCTGAATGGAATAGGACCATCACCCTATAGGTAGGAGATATAAGGCGTTAGTCAACTATTATTACATAAAATTGATTGTATAGTTTGCATCATAAATATGTAGGTATGGATCGTGGTTGGATGTCTTTGCGTGATAAGTTCTGTCCCGAGTATATTACGGGTGTGACGACTTTTATGAATGTGGTATCCAATCATACTAGAGAAGATGGGAAAGCTCGTTGTCCATGTCGTCGATGTAGGAATTTATTTTGGTGTACCTTATCGGACATTCAGAATCATTTATACGAACACGGTATAGATGTGACTTACAAGACATGGACTTGTCATGGTGAAGATTTGCCGACTAGCTCGAACATGTTGTCCAGGAGTCCCATAAATCCGTCGTCAGTCGGTGGATCATGTAGTCGTGAAAGACAAACACTTGGTGAAGAAGATAGAGAAATTTTAGAGGATCTTCATCCGGAATTATTTGAAGTAAATGTAGAAGCGAGAGCAGAACATCAGCATTCCATTCCGAGACAAGAAGCTGAAGAGGACATTAATATATCTATAAATGATAGATTCGAGCGTCTATTAAGAGATGCACAAAGTGATGTTTATCCTGGTTGTAAGAAGTACTCTCTGTTGTCCGCCGTAATAAAGTTATTACACATGAAGACACTTGGTAAGTGGTCAAACAACTCGTTTAATTGGTTGCTCAAATTTTTGAAGGACTTACTGCCAGAGGGAGAGTTACTTCCGTCAAGTCATTATGAAGCCAAAAAATTATTGAAAGGACTCGGTTTGGGAGTCGATGACTTGGGCCTACGCTGTGAAAAGATACATGCATGTCCAAATGATTGTGTTCTATTTCGGAAGGATAAACAAGATCTACAAGCATGTCCAATTTGTCATTCAAGCAGATGGAAAGAAAGTCGTGGTAAGGATAAGAAGAAAAAGAAAATACCATGTAAGATTCTGTGGTACTTTCCGATTACACCACGATTGCGCCGATTGTTCATGTCGAGGCATACTGCTTGTGACATGCGGTGGCATAAGGAGGTAAATAATATGGACGATGATGTCATGAGACATCCATCAGATGGAGATGCATGGAAACATTTTGATCGTGAACATCCATGGTTTGCAGCTGATTCACGAAATGTCAGGCTAGGGTTGGCAACAGACGGATTTAATCCATATGGTAATCTTAGTACTGCTTATAGTATGTGGCCTGTTATGGTATTTCCTTATAATTTACCACCATGGAAGTGCATGAAATCACCTTTTAATCTATTGGCCTTGTTGATCCCGGGTCCCCGTGCCCCTGGAAGAGACATAGACATATTTTTAGAGCCATTGATCGAAGAGTTACAATATTTGTGGGAAGAAGGATGCGAAACATATGATCATGTTGTAGGAGGCATCTTTCGTATGCATGCAGCATTGCTTTGGACAGTTAACGATTTTCTTGCATATGGCGATATTTCTGGATGGTGTACAAAAGGGTATAAAGCATGCCCAACTTGTAACGATGATATTACATCGGACCGTATTCGCGGAAAGATTTGTTTTACCGGCCATCGACGTTTCTTGCCAGATGATCATAGATGGAGGAGAAGTCTTAAGTTCAATGGCAAGCATGAACGACGTGCGCAGCCAAGATTCTGGTCTACGGACAATATTTTAAATCAGTTACCAAACCCACAGGATGTTATATTTGGTAAGGGTCTGGCCAGCCAAGTAGGGGTGCGAACAAGTATCGGAAATTGGAGAAAAAAGAGCAAGTTGTTTGATCTTCCATATTGGAAAACGCTTCTTCTTCGACATAATCTTGACGTCATGCATATTGAAAAGAATATATTTGATAATGTATTTTATACCATTCTCAATATCGAAGGAAGAACAAAGGATACCGTGAAGGCTCGTCTTGACTTAGAGGATATGCGGATTAGAAAGGAATTACATTTGATTCGACGAGGGGATAGGCTGGTGAAGCCATTGGCATGTTATACACTGAATCGAAGAGAGAGAAATCAATTTCTTTCATATTTGAGATCGGTGAGGTTTCCTGATGGATACGCCTCAAACTTGAAACGGTGCATCAAGTCGAAAGATGAGAAGATCGTCGGGATGAAAAGTCATGATTGTCATGTACTTCTACAGCATGTGCTCCCAGTTGGTTTGCGCGGATTGTTGCCGGATAATGTGTGTGATGCATTACTTGATCTGGGAACTTATTTTTGAGACTTATGTGCGAAGACATTGAGACGAAGTCAGATCGACATATTGGAGAAGAAGATTATCATTACTCTCTGTAAGCTCGAGATGATATTCCCTCCCGCCTTCTTTGATATCATGGTGCATCTTTCTGTTCATCTTCCACATGAGGCTAGATTGGGTGGGCCAGTACATACAAGATGGATGTACCCAATTGAAAGGTAATTGCATGATATTGTAATATTTATTATTCATTATTGTATTCTTATTATATGTGATATCAATTGATAATTTATTGAATAGGGAGATGCGTGAATACAAGAGTGCCGTCACTAACAAAGCACGGCCTGAAGGTTCAATAGCAGAGGCACATGTTATGAATGAATGTCTGACGTTCTGCTCTATGTACCTTCGACGAGTGGAGACCAAATTTACAAGGCCACAACGGAATATTGATGTTGACGAGATTCTGACCGATGGATTGTCCGTGTTCTCCAATGTTGCCCGACCATATGGTAAAAAAGATTTTCGAATGTTGACACCACAAGAAACGGATGACATGCATTGGTATGTACTAAACAATTGCGAGGAGGTAGAAGCCTACATGATGTGAGTATATACATTTTATTTTTATTTGTTGATATATCAATGAATGCACGTGGACTCTAAATTAAAATATACATGGTATTACTGTATCACTTCAGAGAACACGAAAGTGAGCTCAGAAGAAGTAATCCTACATTAGCAGCGGCACGACATAGGAATCAATTCGCATCATGGTTTGACGAACGGGTAAGTTATGTTCATGTTCATCCATGATTAAAAGTTTGTTTATATAGTATTTATCTTATCAAATTTAACCTGCTTATTATTCTTTTAATTGTAGATAGCTCAGCTACGTATAGACAATCCTAACTGTATCAGTAATGACTTAGCTGCACTTGCACGAAAACCTGACAGACGTGTATCAGTATATTCAGCATGCATAGTCAATGGTGTGCGATTCTTAACGGAAGATCGCGATCGTGATCGAACCACACAGAATTGTGGAATAAGCGTGGAGGGCGAGCACAAGGGTGAAATAATAGATTTTTTTGGTGTTCTGCATGAGGTTATAGAGTTGAGATATAGTGGTCTTCGACGGATTGTGTTATTCAAGTGTTGATGGTATGACTTAGGACGACACAGGCCAATTGTTATAGATCCTCAACTCGTCAGTGTCCACACTGGTCATGTATGGTATGAAAGTGATCCTTATATTTTTGCAAAGCAAGCAAGACTAGTGTGGTATATTGATGATAACAAAATGAAAGAGCCTTGGCGAGTTGCAATAAGGGCTCAGCATAGGCATTTGTTTGATCCTGCACTATTCACATGCCCGAACGATGAACATCTTGAGAATGAAGTCTGTGCAATTATTGAAAACGAAGCATATCAAATGCAAGCACCAGATAACATATTAGTGCCAGATGATACGATTGACATAGGACAATTACAAAGAGACGACTATGAACCTGAGGATGTTTCTGTTGTTGGATCGTCCATAAGGGCACGGACACGAGCACGATCCAATAATGACTTCGTTAACGACAATGATGATAGTACTTCAGGGTCGAAGTCTTCTATGACTCCCGTCGAAGATGACTATATGGACACGAGTTCAGAATCTGAGAACAATAATTAATATGAATAAGTAATTTAATTTATTTTTTTTTATTATATCATGTAATACTTTTATTTTGTTGATTACTTACTGATTTAAATTATTTTAATCATTGCAGCATCATGACTGGTCCTGGACGTAGACATTCACGGGGTAGGCAGCAGGCTCCGCTTGATGATACACATCCTCACTTTAGCATTTTGCATGATGACTCAGAGGATTTAGATGAGACTCAGTTGCCCGAGTCCACAGAGCCGCCTAGTGCTCAGCCAGAGCTTGCCCAGCCGGAGGCCATGGTACCGCAGCATCATCCCCTTACAGGTACATCTCTATCAATTTATAAACCATATATATTTTTTTGTTATATGCATTTAGTGATACATGATATATGTTCATTTCATCAATTTTTACATGTAGGAACACAGCATCGATGTGCAGTGCGTGGTCCTAGTAGGGGTCTTATTTTGGAAAAATATGTGCATACACAATGAAAAACCGAAGGTACATATATTTCGAGATCATCCGGTTGGCACAGAGGCCAGTATCGTCGCAAATGAGATCAGTTTGTATATGTGGAATCATTTTCCGTGGGCTGCTGAAAGTTTCAAGCATGTAGCTCCTCGATACCGTGATGCTCTAGTCTCTCACATCAGGGTAAGAATTAAATTTGGATGTCTTGCATATCATTACATGATCCATATTATTTTTGGTTATATAAATAAATTTTTTATTATATGAATAATTTCATGTATTTGCCTTTTGGTATGATTACTGTGTAGGATAATATTGACTTCGAGGATTGCACTGACGAAGAAGTGACGGCATGTATTCTCAAAATGGCTGCAAATAGATACAGAGATCGGCGATGTAGGCTTCATAAATACTGCAATGAGCTGCAGGCGAAGGGGATTGATCCTGTGACCCAGCCATACAGAAATTGGGCTGGGTCTAGTGACGATTGGCGGTGGTTATGTGAGCATTTTGGAACTGAGGCATTTCAGGTATGTCTAGTGTTCCAAGTTTTTTAATTATGTTATGTCCTTTATTGGTTATAATTGTATGTATTTTGTAGCGACGATCGGAGGCGAATAAGGTGAATAGGAGCAAGATTGATTCTATTCACACGCAAGGAAGTGCCTCTTTTGCACAGGGAATGAAGAGGATGGTATGTAACTACATTTGCAATCATACTTTGTAACTTTTTATTAAATATTTACATTATTTTGATTTCTTTTTTTTTGTTTGAACAGGGACTATCCGGAGTCGACGCCTATGCTAAATTCTATCAAAACAAGAGTGGCGAGTTCGTGACCGAGGAGGTGAGGCAGCGTCATGTAAGTATCATTACTCTACATTTTGAATACTTTTAAAGAGTTTGAAAAAAATTTATGATTTTATTTTGTTTATTGTGAAGGAAAAAATGTTAGAATTGAGAGAGCAGGCGACGAGGGAGGTGGGATCTGATGGTGATACTGGATCGCAGCAGGTTTGTTTGATGACAGATGATACGATTTTGGATACCGTCCTCGGGCGGCAGTTAGGATCTGGTCATAGCATGCGGTCCAAAAAATCACGCAGTTCGTCATCTGACCGGTCTGATGATACATCGGTGCCAGAGGCAGTTAGGACATCCATGAGCATGATGCAAGATCAGATTAGTTACTGGATGAATCATAGTCAGACGCTCGAGAGGATCGTAGCTGCGGTGGCGGGACGGCTCGGTATTGATGCTTCTGAGTTAGCACCTCTACAGCCACATGATGCCGCCTCTGCACCACCATCGCGACACGTATCGGGTCAGGGATCGACGCCTGGAGGAGGGAACGAGGCCAATGAGTCAGATCATACTTAGTTTGTACTTATTTTAAATTTAAAATGGTGTATGGACTTATATTTTTGTATATGACAAAGATGGTTATGAAACTTTTTGTTATTTGAAATTGGTCTTTTGACTTAGAATATTTTTATTGTGTTAACATACTGTTTATTTAAAATATGGTTGATCAGATAATTTGTATTTGAGCAGGTTTTTTGAAAAATTAATAAAAATTTTATTAATTATCCAAAATTTATTTTAGCGATGAAATATTAATTTCGTCGCAAAAAATTTGTGAACCCAAAAAATAAAACATTTATTATTCATTGCGACGAAATTTTTTATTTCGTTGCTATTTTTGTGACGAAAGTTTTAGTTTCGTCGCTAAAAATTATAACTTTTGCGACGAAATTTTTATTTCGTCGCAATTATGCCAGAGAATATTTTTATTTCGTCATCCTTATAGCGACGAAATTATTATTTCGTCGCCATTATAGCGACGAAATTTTTTTTTTCGTCGCAACTTTTGCGACGAAATTATTTCGTTGCTATTTTAGCGACGAAAAAAACTTTCGTCGCTAAAAATTTAAACTTTTTGCGACGAAATTTTTATTTCGTTGCAATTTTAGCGACGAAATTATTATTTCGTCGCCATTATAGCGACGAAATTATTATTTCGTCGCCATTATAGCGACGAAATTTGTTATTTTCGTCGCCATTTTAGCGATGAAAATTTTATTTCGTTGCTATTATAGCGACGAAATTTTTTTTCGTCGCAATTATAGCGACGAAATTTTTTTTCGTCGCAATTATAGCGACGAAAATTTTTTTTCGTCGCAATTTTTGCGACGAACTTTTTGCGACAAAATATTTTGCGACGAAATCCGTCGCTAAGTTTTGCGACGAAACTAATTTTCGTCGCAAAAAATAAGAAAAAATTTTTTTTAATCAAAATATTTAGCGACGAAATTTTTTTTCGTTGCAATTTTAGCGACGAAAATTTAAGCTCTTGCGACAAAATATTTTTGTCGCTAATACAGTACATAACTTCATCGCCTGGGTTTACTATTTTTTGCGACGAAATAAAATATTTTCGTCGCTAAGGTCTTTTGCTACGAGGCTTTCTCTACAAATTTTTAGCGACGATATATTTCGTTGCAAATACTATTAGCGACGAAAATAAGATTTTTAGCGACGAAAAAATTTCGTCGCAAAAAATCAAATTTTTTGTAGTGCCTCCTGTCCCTAACAGGGCTGTGGGGGCACATATGGGCGTTGTAGGGCCTCTCCCCCCATCCGGTCTAAAAGGAACCGGGCCTTCGACTTTATGAGATTGCCCTTTTGTTTTTGACACAGTTTGCTTGAATTGTCTAAAGACACATGGGTATGCGATTTTCGACTAAAACGAAGTCACTGGTAGTACATCCGTAAGTTTTCTGAGCTCCACGATCGCGGGAGGTCGGCTCCACCGAGCTCCTTGAGATAATAAGTTTCGGGCCGAACTACTTCTTTGACCTCATAAGGTCCCTCCCAGTTCGGGGCGAGCTTCCCCCGGTCCTTAGGTTGCGAGACAGCAGCTCGTCGAAGCACCAGATCTCCTGCTTTAAAGGCTTTGCTCTTGACCCGGACGTTGTAATATCGGGCAACTTTCTGTCTGTAGGCTGCCATTCGAACCTGAGCAATCTCCCGCCTTTCTTCCAGCAGGTCGAGGTTGGCTCTGAGACTTTGTGCATTTTGGGGTTCGTCGAATGCCACGACTCGTGCCAACGGGAGTTTAAGCTCGATCGGGATGACGGCTTCCGTACCAAAGGCTAAAGCAAAGGGAGTCTCCCCTGTAGGTAACCTCTGGGTAGTTCGATACGCCCAAAGCACGTGATAAAGCTCGTCCGCCCAAGTTCCTTTTGCTTTTTCAAGCCTTGTCTTAATTCCCTGCAAAAGGGTTCTGTTAGTTACCTCAGCTTCGCCGTTCGCTTGAGGGTGGGCTACTGATGTGAAGTTGTGGGAGATGTTTAGATCTTCACAGAATTCGGCGAATCTTGCTCTCACGAATTGCCATCCGTTATCAGTGATTAGGGTTCTAGGTAGACCGAACCTGCACACAATTGACTTCCAAATGAAATCTTGTACTTTTGCTTCTGTGATTTTTGCTAGTGGTTCGGCTTCAACCCATTTGGTGAAGTAGTCGATCGCTACTAGGAGGAACTTCCTTTGCCCAGACGCCATGGGAAAGGGGCCAAGGATGTCCATCCCCCACTGTGCAAAAGGCCATGGGGCACTTAGGGGTGTGAGCTCAGTGGCGGGCTGTCTCTGGACGTTGGCGTATCTCTGGCATCGATCGTACTTTTTGACATATTCAATCGAATCATGATGCATTGTTGGCCAGTAGTACCCTTGGCGGAGTAGCTTGTGGGATAAAGATCTGGCACCCAAATGGTTTCCGCAAGCTCCCTCGTGTACTTCTCATAAAGCGTAGTCAGCTTCCGAGGGCCGGAGGCACCTTAAGAGGGGCAAGGAGTATGATCTTTTGTACAATTTGCCCTCATAGAGGATGTACCGGGAGGCTTGATTTCGGAGCTTTCGAGCCTCCTTCGCATCCCGGGGAAGAACTCCATCTCTAAGATAGGTCATCAACGGGTCGACCCAGCTGGGCTCGTGGTCGATCTCCATTACGGGCCGCGGTTCTTCTGTACTCGGATGTTTTAGAACTTCAAAGAGGATGCCTTTAGGCAATTCGGCCGGACCCGATGTCGCCAGCTTGGAGAGAAGATCGGCTCTGGTATTCTCCGACCTTGGAATCTGCCTGATGTCGAAACTGCTAAAGGCGGGGGTAAGCTCCTTCACTTTCTCAAGGTACCTGGCCATACTGTTTTCCCGCGCTTCATAACTCCCGCTGACTTGTCCCACCACAAGTTGGGAATCGCTGTGTATCCAGAGTTGACCTATTTCCAGCTCTTTGGCGATCCTTAATCCTGCAATCAGAGCCTCATATTCCGCTCCATTGTTTATTGCGGAGAACTCGAAACGCAGAGCGTACTCCGCGACGACCCCCTCCGGGCTGACCAAGATCAGGCCTGCACCCGCACCTGCCATGTTGGAAGATCCGTCCACATAGAGGGTCCAAAAGCAATCGGAGGGACTGGCTTCTTCGTTTGGGGAGTTCGGTTGAGACTTCAGACTGTCAACTCTGCTTTGCTCAGGTTCGACCTCCTCTGGGATGGTGCACTCCACAATGAAATCTGCCAATATTTGAGCCTTTACTGTCGGTCTAGGTCTGAAGTTGATGTCGAATTCCGTGAGCTCGATCGCCCATTTTGCCATCCTTCCGGAGGTATCAACTCGGTGCAAGACCGCCTTGATCGGTTGATCGGTGAGTAGCGTCACCGTGTGCCCTTGAAAGTAAGGTCGGAGTCTCCGAGCTGCAACCAACAAGGCGTAGGTCAATTTTTCTAATTTAGTATACCTGGTCTTGGCGTCCCTCAACGCGCGGCTAATGTAGTAGACCGGCCGCTGGACTTTCGTTTCTTCTTTGACAAGGACAGCTGCGAGGGCCGTGGGAGAGACTGCCAGGTACAAAAATAGTTCCTCCCCAGGTTCGGGCTTCGCCAGCAGTGGGGGTGAGCTAAGGTAGCCTTTTAATTCTTCGAATGCCTGTTGGCATTCAGAGGTCCAACAGAAGTTCTTCAGCTGCTTGAGGGTTTGAAAGAAGGGCAAACATCGTTCGGCCGACCTCGCGACAAAGCGATTAAGAGCCGCTATCCTTCCTGTGAGGCACTGAACCTCCTTGATCGACCTTGGGGCGGTCATCTCTTGGATGGCGCGAATTTTCTCTGGATTGGCCTCAATCCCGCGCCCCGATACCATGAAGCCCAGGAACTTTCCTGAGGTTACCCCAAAAGCGTATTTGGTTGGGTTCAGCTTCATTCTATACTTTCGAAGAGCGCCAAAGGTTTCCTCGAGGTCGGTAACATGATTTCTGGAAGACCTGCTTTTTACAAGCATATCGTCCACGTAAACCTCCATGTTTCGGCCGATCTGCTCTTTGAAGATTTTGTTCACCAGTCGTTGGTAGGTTGCGCCCGCGTTCTTGAGGCCGAATGGCATGACCCTGTAGCAGTAAAGGCCGCGATTAGTGATGAAAGCTGTCTTTTCTTCATCTTCCGGTGCCATTCTAATCTGATTATAGCTGGAGAACGCGTCCATAAAAGTGAGGAGCTCATGGCCTGAGGTAGCGTCCACCAGTTGGTCGATCCTGGGAAGGGGGTAGCTGTCCTTTGGACAAGCCTTATTCAGCTTTTTGAAGTCGATACACATCCTCCACTTGCCATTTGCTTTCTTGACCAAAACAACATTGGAGATCCACTCAGGATAATTGACTTCCTTAATAAATCTGGCTTTGAGAAGCTTATCCACTTCCTCGGCTATCGCCTTCTGCCTCTCCGGGGCATGACTCCGGATTTTTTCTTTCGTCGGCTGATGTTTAGGGTCGACTGCCAGATGATGTTCCATGACTTCTGTGTCGATCCCCGGCATATCCGTCGGGACCCATGCGAAAACGTCCGCATTCCTTCGGAGGAAATCCACAAGACGCGTCCGCACCTCCTCCCCCAGGTTGGAGCCAATTAACACCACATGCTCCGTGTTCCCATCATTCAAAGGGATTGGTATTAGGTCTTCGATTGGACCGCCCCTCTCTTCAGTGAGGTCATCGCGAGCATCCAATCCATCAACCGGACAGAGGTCCGCTTGATCGCTTCTTTGCAAGGCGATGTTGTAGCAATGTCTGGCCAGGGCTTGGTCTCCCCGGACCTCTCCGATCCCCTGGTTGGTGGAGAACTTCAATTTCAAATGGTAGGTTGAAACAACAGCTCTGAGGATATTGAGGCCAGGTCGGCCAAGGATTGCATTGTAGGCTGATGGCGCCTTTACCATCAGGAAATTCACCAGAGCTCTGGACTGCTTTGGATACTGACCCGCGGTTATAGTCAGAGCTATCATTCCCTCTGTCGGAATGGTGTCACCGGTAAACCCTATCAAGGGGGAGCAAATCGGTCTCAGATGACCGCTAAGAGTGGACATTCTTGAAAAGGCATCGTAGAACAAGATATCGGCCGAACTTTCGTTGTCAACAAGAATGCGACGGACGTCGTAATTCGCTATGTTCAAGGAGACTACGACTGCGTCGTTATGAGGGAATTGGACTCCCTGGGCATCTTTTTCGGTGAAGGTTATGGGTTCTTCAACCTTTTGCCACTTAGGGGATGCAGCTGGTGCGCTGATTGCCTCCCGCTGGAGTTCCCCCGAGATGACGTTGACGGAATCCAGCAGAGATCGGTCATCCGGCCACCCCTTATCGGCGACCATAGCCGGAGGTAGTTATGCAGAGACCTCATGAGAGGGCATCAGATGAGGGAAGGAGGATTGGGCGTCGGAAAAGATGGCCGGAAACGGATCCGTTGAGCGCTCCTTTAAGAACAAGGGTACTGCGAAGACACCACCCTTTCTCTAGCGCCAATCCTGTTGGTGCAAAAATCTGCTTGCGCTGGAGAAGCTGGAGTCAGAGAAGTCACGGTCGCCGTTGGGACCTGCAAAGGAAGTCCAAACCGGAGGTGGGGTTGCTCCGGCAAGACCCTCCGACGCTCAAGTCAGTTCTCTGTCTCAACAAGAATGGAGTGCTCGAACGGAGAATTTAGCAGAGTTTTGAGATAAGAAATGAGCTTATGGAATAACGTATCTGGGTCCCCCTTTTATAGGCAGAGGAGGCAACGGATTGATGGCGACATTTGTAACCGTCTGGTAGTGGGCTGCCCATGGTCAGGAAAATTTATTGCGAAGGGTAGTGGAGTAGACCCGTGGCTATTGTCATGGCCTGCCATGTAGAGCCTGTTGCAGGTAGTGGAGTGGTGTCCGTTGCCGCTAGTTGTCAGGGAGTAGTGGAGTCGCGCAGCACCTGCCACAGGGAGCGGAGCAGAATCATGGCCGTTGACACAGCCTGTCAGAGAGTAATGGGTCCGCCGCAGGGGGTGATGGAGCCGCGCGGAATCCGCTACAGGAAGTGGAACAGGATCATGGTTGTTATTGTGACCTGCCAGGGGGTGCGGATCTGTTGATTGAAGCTCGACAGCGGTCGGAGTCCGGCCTCTGTAGAGGTCCGGGAGGGGTCCTCCTTGCGGTTGGGGTCGTGGGTGGAGCCCGGCTTCCGTGGGAGTCCGGGTGGAACCCTCTCGGAGCTGAAGTTGCGGGCGGAACCTGGCTCCTGTAGGAGTCCGGGCGGAGTCCTCTGCCATCAAGGTTAAAGGTGAAGTCCGGTTCCCGTCGGAGTCCGAACGGAGCTTACCAGCAGTTGATACTGAGAGCGGAGCCCGGCTCCCGTAGGAGTCTGGGTGGAGTCCTCTTGAGGTCGAAATTATTGGCGGAGTCCGGCTCCCGTAGGAGTCCGGACGAAGTCTGTCTGCAGTCGCTGGAGTCGTCGGTGGGGCTCGGCTCCCGTAGGAGTCCGGGCAGAGCTGTCTCGTAGCTGAAGTTGTTGGTCGTCGAGGATGAAGTCCGGCTCCCGTGGGAGCCCGGGTGGAGATTTCTTTTGAGGTTGGCCTTGTTGGCGGAGCCGTTGATTCTGTGGAGGACTTCGGCTGGGGATATTTTATACCCAACAATCTCCATACATTTTTTCAACTCTATTTCTTATTGAGAATCGGATCAATAAATGATATGTTGATACTACCACTCTTAAGGCATTAAGTCTTAATCATCTAAGTATGACATTGTAAGTCGAAAGAACTCAGACGACTGTGAATGTCAAGAGAATGGTACTTTATTGTAGATCTATTTTCATGGTTAGTAAGAGAGTAATTTCTTATTTCACGATAACTACATCTCCAGTAAAATTGCTTAATGGTGTTGAGACTCTTTTGAGTCGTCAGTCGGTAGTCGTATTCGAAAGAAAGTCGAGTAAAAGAGAACATTGGTAGAACTTCTATTATTGACTAGAATTTTTTTTACACCATAATTTACTATCATCGTTGAGACAACAACAGTATTATCATAAAGAGTTTGTATTCTCCAAATATCATCTTTCAAAAAAGAGATTATATTGTCAAGTCATTATTTTTTTACCGACTCTTCTTCGAAAGTTGCCTCCCAATCCTTCGATCATCTAGAAATCATATTGATCACTTCTATCGTTGGCCAATTGTTGATGATTTTCTCAGCTTGTGGCTGAGGTTGTTGGTTGGTGGGAGGTTGAGTCGGATGATCTCATCAAATTTTTTTGAGATAGCTGCATTGGATCAGGGCCTCTATTCCATCCCTGAGTTGAATACATTGTTCAGTATCATGACTGTGATCACGATGAAACCGACAATACTTCTTTTTGTCGTAACTCCTTAGTGGTGCTTTCATTAGTGGGGGATGTCGAATATACTCCTCTTCTTCGATCTCCATTAAAATCTGCATACGGATAGTAGAAAAAGGAGTATAGGAGTTGTACCTACTATCATAGTTGTTGGATCTTAGACTCCGTCGATGGGATGAAGCTCCTTTATTAGTTGTTGACCGATTTGGTTTGGTTGGAGCTCCACTTTCTTCTTGTTTTTTTATTTGATCTTTTTTTTCTGTCTAGCACTGATTAGAAGCACCTTCATCTGCGTGAATATACTTGTATGTACGCTCTAAAAGCTCAGTATAGGTCTGAAAAAGAGTTTTATTTAGAGAGTAAATAAATCTGGATCTCCTCAAACCTCTCTTCATGATCGAGATGGCCATATCTTTATTGAGATCCCTGACCTCAAGTATGACCGTGTTAAAGCTAGCCATGAAATCTCTCAATGTCTCTGTCTCACTTTGCTTGATGGAGAAGAAACTATCTGATATCTGTGGCATCTTTCGACTAGTGCTAAAATAGGTTACGAAGGAATATTCGAGCTGTTCGAAAGAATTTATACTCTCCGACTGAAGTTCAGAATACCAGGCTCGAGTAGCTTTCTGAATAGTTGCCAGAAAGTCCATACATAGGAGGATGTCAGTCACCTCTTGGATTATTATGAGAGCCTTGTAACTCTCCAAATGATCAATTAGATCGGTTGAGCCATTATATGGCTCTATCTGCGGCATCTTGAATCGAGACGGGCTCGGCTCGTCCAAAATACGCTGAGAGAGAGGTTAGGCAATGTGAAAATTGAAGTCGTTGGAGGACTTTCAATCTTTTACTTGGAGTCGGACAAGTTGGCAGTCGATCTTCTTGAATTTGTGCTCGTAGTCGTCAAGCCGCCTTTACTGGAAAAATCCAAGGGTAGAATCTCTTAAAGAACTTAAAGATGGAGAAGTAGAAGGTACATACGGCCTCTTGTCCTTCTTGATGCTATGTACACAAGAAGGAGAGAGAGATCATCATGAATGATGAGCAGCATGATGAGAATGCTGAGAAAGCGATTGCTCGACTTGATGAGAATGTCGAGATGTCATCATTCTGGAGATAAAGAGGGTAAGTGCCATGGAGGATGGTGGCTGTGTCTGGATGGCACTGAATGAGCCACCAGCTCCTCTGCCAGTGGCTGCTACTGTTGCTGTATCTGTTGTTGTTGGAGGCTGTGCACCGTTTCTGTTAACACCTTCATTTACTGTATTAAAACAGCAATTTGTGTCCGTAGTGATTACAGGACGTGAAGAACTGGGCTCTGCTAATGGAGGTAGGGGAGGAAGATCTTCCGAGCGGGAAGATTGCCTCGTGGATCCTGTAGAGTTGTTTTAAGCTTTGATTTTTGCCATGGTTTCTCGTAATCTTTTTTCTACCTAGTGCATCAATCTGTTATGGCCAATCCCCTATTGCACCTGTTGCCAGTGAAGAGCATCTACAAAATGAAGTTCGCATTGACCGAAATTATGTCTGACGGGGATCTTTCGATGCTTAAATTAGTGGGAAGTGATGAACAGTAGATTAATATTTAGAGAGACTGAGTATCAGTTAAAAAAGTGTCTTACCAAATGCTATTCATTTTTTTCCTTTTATAGATGAGTTGTTGGTAACCGTTTGTAACGGTTAGACACGTGGATCTCGTTTATTTCGGCATTATGTGATCGTGGGATGGACGGTTATACCCATCATTGATCATGTTTTGGCCATTATGTACTTTCTGCACTGACGGTTTCTGATATGCCGATTTTATGTCGGTAATTAGAATACGTCGATCATATGTCAGCATTTGTGGAAGTCCGAATATCATCGGTCGGCAATTCTGATATGTCAATGATTTTCGGTCTGAAATCAGTTAAGTCGTCATAGTCGGGGTTTGCTAGGGATAGTTGAGAATATTCGACTGTTGGTCAGCTAACTGATTGATAGTCGGTGGTTCGTGCTTATTAGACCGATTGAAAATTGAAATTCGAAGAGCCGGCTGAATTGCCCTAACAAGTTTGATTTGTACATATAAAGGCCATACATCCTTAATCGTGGCAACAAGTTGACAAGTATAGACCCAAAACATGTAAGTTTCATTATAGAGGACTTAAAAATTTGAAACGGTTGATTACATGTAAGCTTTTCAAGGGGATCCTGATAACTTGTTTCTTCACTTGGCTCACATAAGTACAAACCCATTAAGCAAATGTTAATGCACCCATAGTGAAGTAGCTAAAATGTCACAAACTCTCGCCCATAACTTAACAGCTTTGTTGGATGATTTTTGCTTTCTTCTTCCGTTATTGAGAATTATAAGAGTCACACTGGAGAGGAGATGAGAGAGTAGCACAAGCACACTTTGGGATGTCAATTAGGCAGCTTTAGAATTTACGAGGAGGGGGAGGAGATAGAATCAGAACTTCTTGAGAGGTAATTGGTTTGAATTCAAAAATAGGCTAACTCATTCATTGCATGGCTTAATTTTATAGTATAGATTCATCTCCCATGAGACATCAACGGCTGACAACTCTCAAGATATTCATCATAACAACTCTCAATGATCCCAAGTTTCTAAGAGAGACTTAACTATAGGCCCATCTACCAATTGGACAGGACTTCAAAAATAAGCATTCAAATATTTAAATTAGTGGAATAGACTTCATGAATGGGCTTATAACTTGGACGTCTCTTATGTGCCTCTTCTTGGGCCTATTTCCTGGGTACTTCGGTGTCAAAGAGGGCCACCCTTTTTAGTTGAACTTAAGAGATACGTGACAATCTGTAGACCTAAGAAATACATTGGTTTAGGTGAGGTTTTTTTTATGTGTTGCTTACCCGGCATGAAAGCAATTTAGTGAAAGGAAAAATGAACTTGAGAAATTTAAAATCATCATTATAATTTGTTGTAAATCTACAGTTTTACTTCATAAAATAATTGAAATATGGCAAATATGTAAAATTTCTACAAATTTCTCCTTATCTTTGGCACATTATAAATTTCTCTGTACTAATATAATCCTTGGAATGAAATTCATTGCTATGTTTCCATCAAAAAAAAAAAAAAACAAAGATGAAATTCAATTCTATGCTGAGAAATTCCAATTTAAGATATATAAAACTAGGGAGGGGATTACTACACCTCAAAAATAAGAATAGGTCCATGTGTTGCCCCGCCAACCAATGTTGGGTACCTTTGATTCACATAAGATAAGGTGTGGTTGTTTTCCTTTTAGACTAATCCAACTAAAGATATTTTATTATCTGAGTTAACTAATAATTATGTTTTTAGATTTGCTTGATCTATATCTCTTAAAGGAGTGAACCAGAGCCTGTCTCGGCAGTCACAACTTTCTCTATTTGTAGTAATAAAAAATTCTGGATCCAATTTTTGGACTCTGCATCTTACAAAGATTAAAATTACGATAATTATAATAGTGAGTCTTTCCTTTTTTTTTTTTTTCTTCTTTCAGAAAAAATAGAATCTTTTAAAGGACAACTGATGGGAGATAAGGACATACTCAGGGAAAGGAAGGTCCGAGGATACACGACTAAAGGTTTAGGCCACAGTTTCATTCATATGAGTTCCTCCTACATGGCACCAGAGGATTGGTGTCTTCTCACAAAACTGTTGTGATGCACTGAGCTGGTTAAGTGTGGAGTCACCAACCTAGCAAAAGGGTTTTAAAGAATCTAAGCAGCTATATGGGCCCATATGAAAATGAGCAATTGAAGCTTTTTTTTCTTGCAGAAAGTATGCATCACGACAACAAATTTTATATCTTACTATTACTTTCCACTAATGACTTCCTGCTAATTAGCCTAGTCTGCCGGTGGACTTTGGAATTCATAAGATCTTATATTGTCTAATCTTTCCAACCAGGACAAGTGCGCACCTCTTTCTGTTCCGTTACGTTTCATGATCCAATTTAGTCCTGGTCCATGTAGGATGGCTGCAAACGGTGACAAAGAATTCTACCACCCAAACCTAGACTTCCCTCCGGAGCGAAAGAATTAAACAACACAGTTTCAAACCTAGAAGTTCCTGAAAAATCATATAGGGTGGGCATTAGAGGAAAAATTATGGGACAGGTGCCATCATTTGCCATGTTTCTCCTAATATTAATCTGAAAGAAAAAAATCTAAAACTCAAAAATTTTTCCTACTAACGGAGTCATTAGTCTCATAATTAAAAACAAAAAAAATATGATGCTATCTTTCTTCCTCCTTTATATGATATACTTTTTATCGACACATATTAAATGGCCATATGATATATATACCATGCAAATTAATCATCAAGTAGTCAATATACATATCTAAATAAAATGATATATAATTTTTAAAATATAAAATTTATTAATATACAGTACCTGGCTAGATGATACATACATAGAAAATTAGTCATCTAGTAATTTAATACATTCTTTTAAGCAAATTATACATAATTTTTAAAATATTATATTCACCAGTATACAATACATAGTATGGCGATACACACTCATCTATTGTATGTTTATTTGATATATATAGTAGCAATCTAATACACATTTTTGAATAAATTAATATATAATTTTTAGAAAATGAAGTTTATTAATACATGATGCATGGCCAAATGATACATACTTCGCAAATGAGTCATTTAAACCTAATACATACTTCCAAACAAATTAGTATACTATTTACAGAACATTATGTTTACCAGTATATACTACATAGTGTAGTGATACACACTTATTGATTTTCTAATATATATTATAAATTTTTTTGATATACTGTATATTATGTATTGTATTAGCAGACTATATAGTATATACTGATGAATATAATGTTCTAAAAACTACGTATTAATTTATTTAGAGATATATATTGGATTGCTAAATAACTAATTTACTAAATATGTATTACTTGACTATATGTTACGTATTGGTGAACTCCATATATATCAATTAGAGATATATACTGATTTGCTTGATGATTAATATTTTTAGCATGTATCGTATGGCCATATAATATGTATTAATAAAAAAAAAAGTGTTGAAAAGGAGGAAGAGAGAGAATGCCATACTTTTTTAAAAAATCACTGAATTAATAATTTTATTAGCAGAAAAGTCTTGACTTTTAGATTTATCTTTTAGGATTGCTGTTAAGAGAAACATGACAAGTTATGAAGCGCACCTCATAATTCTTTTTAATGCTCACCCCATATGATTTTTGTTCCAGATTTAATATCTTACTAATAATTTCCGCTAATGACTTCCTGCTAATTAGCCAGTCCATAGGTTGATTGTGGAATTCATAAGATCTTATATCGTCTATGCTTTCCAACCAGGACAAGTGCACACCACTTTCTATTCCATTACATCTCATGATCCGATTTAGTCCAAGTCCATCCGGTGGAATTCCACAACATGAAGTTTCGATTGTAGAAGTCTCTCTTCCCTTCATGAGGACGGGAAGGGTTAATATGATGGGGACATTATGATAATAATAAATAAGATGATGCGGATACTATGATAATAATAAATAAGAGTTGCAATGGTTATCCAAAAAATATAGAGTTCAAGAGGTCACTTGTTTATGGAATTGCAAAGTCATCTGATCATTAAATATGGTCAAATTATATATCTCTAGAAAGCTCTGGAAGTCTAGTTTCCAAC
Source organism: Elaeis guineensis (assembly GCF_000442705.2). NCBI lineage: Eukaryota > Viridiplantae > Streptophyta > Magnoliopsida > Arecales > Arecaceae > Elaeis > Elaeis guineensis. Next base: position 102,166,078 of record NC_026003.2, read on the forward strand.
GTAACAAATAGTGTATGAATTGGCATTTCTTAGAAGAAGTTATGATCAATTTACTCTAGGCTATGCAGCAAAAATTGAGAAGACAGATTTGGGCTTTAAGAAGGAATTTGGATTTCCAATGGATAGGGTCGTGTATTTGAATTAAATGTGTAATCTAGGGAAGATGAAAGTGATTATCTCCAACTAGTATAAATAGGTGTCTTGGTGATAGATATAAGCATGTCTGAGTTATTGAAATACAATATTATTGCAACTCAAGATTGAGTTCTATCTTTTGACTTAGTCTCTCTTGGGTGGATTCCTAAGGTGTACTTAGTTGAGTTCTTGTTGCTCTTGGGTGCTTGGCTCCCTCTCCTAATTTCTTTCGATATCAGATTGGTTTCAGAGCTCCGGTTCTTTCCATGGTTGGACGTCGTTGTCGAGGAGCGAATGTCAATGTGGCTGCCATTGAGCGTGATCTTCGTGATGTCGAGATGGATGAGTTGAGGAGGCAAGTGCAACAACTTCAACAGCAGTTTGAGCATCTCCAAGCTATAAACCATGACGGGACACGTCATGGTTCGGAGCTAGGTTGGCAATGAGGAAGAGGAGATTGACCCTTTCCATGATGATGATTCTGATTCATCTATTGGGAGGGCTTCTTCTCATCGTGGCCAGAGAAATCATCATGAAGACTATGGTGTCAAAGTCGACATCCCTGACTTTAAAGGCCAATTGCATTCAGAAGATTTCATCGACTGGTTAGCCACCGTTGAGCGAGGTTTTGACTATAAGAACATCCCAGAAGACAAGAAGGTGAAGATAGTTGCCATCAAGTTGAAGAAATACGCTTCGGTTTGGTGGGAAAACTTAAAGAGGCGAAGGGATCATGAAAGAAAGCTGCGGACTGTGACGTGGGAAAAGATGAAAAAGGAGCGTAAGAAGAAATTTCTCTCTGCTAGTTACAAGCAAGACTCTTTCTATCAGCTTTACAATTTCAAACAAGAGGAGTTGTCTGTGAAAGAGTACACCGCTGAATTCAAGCATCTGATGATGAAATGTGATATCGTGGAGCCCGAAGAACAAATGATTGCTCGATATCTCAGCGGTCTTTGATCGAAAATCTGCAATGTTGTCCAATTGCAACCTTATTGGACTTTTAAGGATGTTTGCAAGTTGGCAGTTCGTGTGAGGAAATAATCTAAGGAGAAAGGTGCTCACAATACCTTGGGCAGAGAGGAGATCTCCAACCAGGGGAGTACCTCGAATCCCAGCCTTTGTCAGTAGGGAAGACTACTTCTTCGAAGTCAGCTCAAGCACAAGGTGGCAACCCTCACAACACTTCGAGCACTACCTCGAAATAGTGCTTTAAGTGTCGAGGATTTGGTCACATCGCTTCCGAATGCCCAAATAGAAAGATCATTTTCTTAGTAGAAGAAAGGGAAGACGATCCGGTGTTCGATTCCTTCGTTGATGAGGAGAAAGAAGTCGAGCAAGAAGAGGTCACCTACGGTGATCAAGGGAAGGCTCTCATCGTTCAACGCATCTTGAAGTCTGCACATGTTGAAGATGATACTACAAGAAATGCCATTTTTTACGATGAATTTATTTGTGATGGAAATGTATTTCATCGCAAATAAAGATATTTACAACGAAACCAAAAATTCATTGCTAATAATTTTTTATTTATGATGAAACTAATTTTTCATCGTAAATATCTTCATATTTGCGATAAAAATAAAATTTTATCATAAATACATATTATTTACGATAAAATTAATCATCATAAATAATAAAATATTTATTTTAATTTTAAATTTTCAAATATTAGAGATGAAAATAGTTTCATCATAAATAATAGAAGTATTTGCAACAAAAATTAAATTTTCATCATAAATATATATTATTTACGATAAAAAACTTTTATCACTAATATTTAAAAAACATAAAAATTTTTTAAAAATTTAATAATTAAAGATTATTTATGATAAAAATATTACATTGTAAATAATGGAGTATTGATGATGAAACTCAAATTTTCATCATAATTTAATATTATTTACAATAAAAAATTTTCATCACTAATATGTGAAAAAATAAAAAATTTTAAAAATTTAAAAATTATAGATTATTTGTGACGAACATATTACATCACAAAGACAGGCGTATTTCTGATGAAAATTTATTTTCTATCATAAAAACTTAAGTATTTATGATGAAAACTTTTTATCGCTAATATTTGAAAGAAAATAAAAAATTTTAAAAACTTTAAAATTATAGATTATTGGTGATGAAAATATTACATCATAAATGATAGATTATTCATGATGAAAATAAAATTTTCATCGTAAATACTTTCTCTTTATAATAAAAATTTTTCATCGCTAATATATGTAAAAAATAAAAAATTTTAAAAATTTAAAAATTACAGATTATTTGTGATGAAATTGTTACTTCACAAATACTTGTCTATTTATGATGAAAATTAATTATCTATCATAAATACTCCAGTATTTACGATGTAATATTTTCATCGCTAATACATAAAAAAATAAAAAATTTTAAAAATTATAAATTATTTACTCTGAAAATTTAACATCATCAATAATCGAATATTGATGATAAAAACTCAATTTTCATCATAAATACTCTATTATTTATGATAAAAAGTTTTCCTCGCTAATAAATGAGAAAAAATAAAAAAATTTAGGAATTACAAATTATTTGCGATGAGAAATCTTTTTTCATTGTAAATAACATGTATTTATGATGAAAAGTATATTTCCATCATAAATAATCACTATTTACGATGAAAAATTTCTATCGCTAATATTTAAAAAAAATAAAAAATTTTAAAAATTTATAAATTACAGATTATTAGCTATGAAAATTTTTTTATTGAAGGATGTTTAGACATATTATTATAATTTTTTTATATTTATAAAAATAAATATTAGATAGTTTTTAAAAAATAATATATGCACAAGAAAAGTATGTAAAATATTAAGATATCTCTGATCCTCAATCTTTATAAGGCTCTATCTGTGGCATCTTGAATCAATCCAAAATTAATTCTTGAAGGATGGATCAAGGGAAAGATGGTTGAAAATTGAAGCTGAGGATGTCATCATTCCTTTGGCTGCCCATTTAAATCTAGCCCAGATGACGTTCGATCTTTCAGACCTTTTGCTCGAGGTCCTCCACCCGATGAGATTTTGTGAGGCACAGAGAGTAGCCCAAGATCGAATCTCCATTGGAAGAGATTGGAGAATGTTGGCATTATTCTTTATGCCTGGATCCTGATGGGATGGTGATTATCGATTGATCAGGAAAGAATGATGCGCACCTCGAGGAAGATTCTCTGGAAGTAGTTTTGCTGGCTACATGGAGAGGGCACAGTTTGAGGAGCATGTTGCGGGAGTTGTCATTGCTCTATGGTTTGCTGTAAATGCTGGACGGTGTTGGTCAATGCTTGGACTTATCAAATCAGGTCATTGAATCGTTATGGATCCTCTATAATAGGTGGTGGTATAGGCCTTTGAGGAGTGGATGCTTGCACTGCATCACCCATGCTTCATCGAGATGACTATCGATGAGAAGCGGCAGAATTGTTGTAAGTTTTTGTTCTTACCATAGTTCATCCAAATCATTACTAAAATATTTTAAAAAATGATATATTTACTACATTAGCTATATATATATACACACAGACATATATACATATATTATTACATTATTGTGGCTAAGAGATGAATGAAAAATGAATGGAAGAAAATAATACGAGAAACAAGACTTGATCAGAAGATTTTTTTTTAAAATAAAAAATTATTTTTTATTAATTATTAGTGATGGAAAAAATTTTCATCGCTAATTATGTAATTAGCGATGAAATAAAAAGTTTTCATCATCAATAATATTTTCTCGGGGCTGAATTTTTCTAACAGAAATTTTTTTTTGGCAGAAATTATTAGTGATGAAAATTAAGTTTTCGTCACAAATATTTTTTGTTCAAATTATTTACGATGAAAATTTATTATTAGTGATAAAAATTTGCATCGCTAATACCCTACATCCCATCAAATCCCATCGAAAATCCATTTTTCTTTCTCATTCCCTCTTGGCAGTCCGGTTTCCTCCCCCTCCCATGAGCTTCCTCCCCCCGATGTCTCGCGTGCCTTCGATTTCCTCCACCGCCACCGCCATCGAGGTGAGTCGACTTCATCTCTATTTTTTTTTGGGTGGATTTCGGTTGGGGACTGGGACGAGGAACGTGCTGGGGCGGCGTGTCGGGGCCGGCATGCCAGGGACGGTGCGCCTGGGCCGGGATGGCGGGCCATGGCCACATGGGGCCTATGGGCCATGACGGTAATGGCAGGCTGGGGATGGTGACGTGGGGCCGGCGATGGGTCGGGGTCGGGGCGACGTCGACTCTTTTTTTTTTTGGGGTGGGATCGGGCCGGGGATGGGGACGAGGAACGGCACGGGGCCGGTGTGCCGGGGATGACGTGCCTAGGGCGAGACGACGGGCCGCGGCCATGTGCGGCCTGCGGGCCGTGGCCACGCGGGCCTTTATGCCGGGGCCAGTGGGCCGAGGGGCTGGGGCCGGGGCTGAGGTCGTCGAGCTAGAGCCGGAGCCGGTGATGGTGACTCGGGATGGGGTCGAGTCGCGACTGTGCCGGGGCCTACGGGCCTGGCCAGTGATGGTGGTTCAAGGAGGGGTCGGCGAGCCATAGCTGGAGCAGCAACGGCTAGCCGGGGCACGGCTGTGCTGGGGACGGTGGGCCGGGCATGCGTGGCCTATAGGCTACGGGGCCTGAGGGTTGAGCATGCATGGGTTCGGATGGGTCAGGCCTGGGTTGGGGTGGGTTGGGCCTGGATAGGGCCGATCGGGCCGGGTCCAGTCGGGTTGAAGCAGGTTGGGTGGAGCCGAGTCGGGTCGGGCTGGGGCCGGGGATGGTGGAGTCGGGGCAGGGTCAGGTCGGATCGGGCTGGGGTTGGTCAGGTGGAGCCGGGTTGGTCCGATCGGGCTGGGGCGGGTCGGGGATGGTAGGGTCTGGGCCAGGTCGGTTTCGGTTTGGGCTGGGATGGGGTGGGTTGGGCTGGGTCGGGTCGGGCTGGCGCGGGTCGGGTGGAGCCGAGTCGGGTCTGGCTGGGGTCGAGGATGGCGTAGCCGGGATGAGGTGGGTCAGGTCAGGGTCAGGTCAGGCTAGAGCTGGTCGGGTGGAGCCGGGTCGGGTTCGGTCGGGCTGGGGTGGGTCGGGCCGGGATGGGGTGGATCAGGGATGGTAGGGTTTGAGCTGGGTTGGTTTCGGTTCGGGTCGGGATGGGGTGGGTCAGGCCGAGTCGGGTCGGGCTGGGGTGGGTCGGGTCGGGCTGGGTCGGGTCTGGTCCGTTTCGCACCGGGCCAGGCTAGGGTAGGTGGGGTTAGGATGGGGCGGGTCAGATCAGGTCTTCATGAGGATGAAATATGATGCTGAAATTATTATAATTGTTGCATATTATTTTTTAATATTACTGTTGAATTTATTTAATTATTTGACTAATTATTTTTTTACTAACACAATGCACATTGCTGTTACTTGTTATAATTAAATTATTTTATGTGCTGTATTGTATGCTGCTGAAATTATAAATAATTTTTTTTTTATTTTAGAAAAAAATTTATTAAAATTTTTAATGAAAAAATTTCAATACGAAGTTATTTTTTTTGATAAATTAAAAATTCATCTTCGAATGCACATTCAAAGATGGTACTTAAATTACATTGAGCCGTAGATTTTCGTTCAAGTTTCGATCTTCATCGAGATCGAAACTTGGATGTTTCGTATTCTAACTTTTTAAAAAAGTAATAATATTATTATTGTTAATAGTTGATATTTTGTTCATTATGTGGTATTCAGTAGTTATTCCAAATATATGGTGGATAGGGTGCGTAGGCACCATATCCACATCGTATACTCGGAGAACCATAGGGAGATGCTGTCGAAACTTCCATGAAAATGAGATGAAATATTCACTAATAATAATAATAATAAGATTATTACTTTTTTAAAAGGGATAGGACCACATTTGTTAGTAATGATTTGAAAAGGATAGGATCATGCATTTTGTATCAAGTAATCCGGATCGGGATTTTAGCTGGAATTCGGAACACGATTCAGTCCGAAATTCAGATCAGGATCCAGAATACCACTAAACTTTATTTTGGTTGTTAATGATTTTGTGTTTGTTGTTAGATGAATATCAATAAAAGTTGGATAAATACTAGAGGTATTTTTTTGCCTGAATATCGAAAAGGAGTTCGAGATTTCATTGACTTTGCACGGCATAAGGCTGACAGTGCTAGTCGGATAAAGTGTCCATGCAAGAGATGTGTCAATTTGATATATCATCACATAACACTTGTTGAGGAGCATATGCTACAATATGGTATGGATAAGAAGTATACTTATTGGATATGGAATGGAGAGGGTGATCCGAATGAAGTGGTGTGCGATGATGACGATACTAAAGATGATAGTACTGATGGTGCTGGACCTGTCGAACATAGTGGTATTGGAGAATTGTTAGATGATTTACATCAAGGTGCTTATTCAAATATATGCATGAATACTGCTGCATCTGAAAGCAATTCTGATCATGAGCATAATATCTGGCTTGAGGTAGAAGGGACTTCTAAATAGTTTGCAAAGCTTGTAAGGGATTCACGAGAGCCACTCTATCCAAATTGTATAAAGTTTTTCAAGTTAGAATTTTTGATAAAATTGCTTCATATTAAAATCGTGAACTGTTGGAGTCAGAAGTCATTTGACTAAATTTTAACATTGATTAAAGCAGCTCTGCCCGATGGATAGAGACTTCCAAAATCATATTCTGAAGCAAAATTATACATGTAGGAAATAGGACTTGACTATACTCCTATACATGCCTGCAAAAATGACTATATATTATTTTATAAGGATAACGAATAAGCAACTGAATGTCCGAAATACGGTGAGCCTAGATACAAAATCGATAATAGAAAAGCAAAGAAGATACCTCAAAAGATTTTGAGATATATTTCATTGATTCCAAGACTCCAAAGGTTATATATGTCCACAAAGATAGCTGAAGAAATGAGATGGAATTATGAGCAGTGGGTTTCGGAGGAGAACATACTTAGCCACCCAATTGACTTTTTAGTGTAGAAAGACTTCAATGCAAAGCATCCACACTTTGCGAGTGATCTGTGCAATATCTAGCTTAGTCTAGCAACAGATGGATTTAATCCCTTTGGCAATTTGAGTACCTCTTACAGCATGTAGCCTGTGATGCTATAATGTGTCACCTTAGAAGTGCATGAAAGAACCATTTATTTCTATGTCATTGTTGATTCTGGATCCGAAAGTACCAGATAATGAAATTGATGTATATCTACCACCTTTAATTGATGATCTAAAGAAGTTATGAGAAAATGGGGTACAGACATATGATTCTATGAGTCGAAGTAATTTTGAGTTGCATGCTTCGATTCTGTGGACCATAAATAATTTTCTGACATATGAAAATTTATCTGGATGGAGCACCAAAGGATATCTTGCATGTCCAATATGCAATAGGGATGCATCCTCTTTACATTTAAAGCACGAACGAAAAATATGTTTCATGGGTCATCGATAGTTTCTTCTTGCTAATCATTGCTGGAGGACTTGTTATAATCAATATTTTGATGGTAAGTCCGATTGGTGTCTACCACCTAAGGTGTTAAGTGGAGCAAAAATTTTAGAACAACTTGAAATCATTGGAAACGTCCAATTTGAAAAAATATCGGGTACTTGCAAGCGAAAGCATATTGAAGCTGAGCTGAATTGGATGAAGCGAAGTATCTTTTTCGAACTACCATTTTGGAAGCAGCTACTACTTCATCATAATCTGGATGTAATGCACATTGAAAAGAATATTTATGATAATATCATCGATACTATATTGAATATTTCAAAAAAAATAAAAGATGGTACAAAAGCTCACCTTGATTTGCAGGAAATGAGAATTCGATCAGAGTTGCATTTAGTTCATCGAGGTGAGAGATTTTTTATACCACCCGCATGTTATTTACTGTTTGGAGAGAAAAAAAAATTTCTGTGGATTGTTCAAAATCGTAAAGTTTCATGATGTATACGCTTCAAACGTATCGCGGTGTGTTGAGAACAATGATGGCAATATCTTTGACATGAAAGTCATGACTCCTATGTGATGATGCAATGTTTGCTTTCTGTGGTCATGCGTGATTATTTGGGTGGTGATGGTCAAACTGTAATGATTGAGCTGGGAGTATTTTTTTGAGAACTGTGTTGTCAAAAATTGAAGATTAACTTACTTGAGAGATCAGAGAAAGATATTGTACTCATTCTTTGTAAGTTAGAAAAAAAATTTTCACCATCATTTTTTGATGTTATAGTGCATCTGACTGTTCATCTTCTAAAGGAAGCTATTTTGGCCGGACCGGTATATTATCGATGGATGTATCCTATTGAAAGATAAAAAAATTATACGTACTTTATCATATCAATTATAAGATGTAAATATATTTCTAAAATTTAAATTTATTTTTATTTATAGATTCTTGTGTACCTTAAAAAAATATGTGCACAATAAAGCAAGGCCTGAAGTGTCTATAGCAGAAACATATGTAGCTACTGAGTGTGTTACATTCTGCTCGATGTATCTTGATAATATCAAAATAAGATTCAATCATCCAGATCGTAATGCAAATCATGAATGGAGTAACAATGAACCGATGTTGTCTATATTTAAACAAATGGTTCGACCTACTGGTGCAAGAAGATATGAATTTATGGACGTGAACGAGCTATCCAAAGTACACTTTTACGTTCTAAATAATTGTGAAGAAATTAAAAATTTTATTGAGTAAGTATTATCTTACCATACTATTTAATTTCTAAAATTTTTTTATATCGATGTAAAATTAAAAATCATAACTTCTTGCAGTGAGCACAAGAGTATACTGTGTAGAGAGAATAATACGGATGTCGATGATCGACGTAGGAGAAAATTTACAAAATAGTTTGATGATCTTGTAAGTTACATTAGTGATACATTATTTATTTACTTATAAATAATATTATTTAAACCAACATAATTTTTATCTTATGATGTAGATGAAATATAAGTATTTCAATAAAGAAGTGGGTGCGACCGATGAGTTACAAGATTTAGCATATGGTCCCGATCGAAGGGTTAATCACTACACATCCTGTATCATTGGAGGAATGAGATTTCACACAAGAGAGCTTGAGATGCAACGATGGACTCAAAATAGTGGAATTGCTACAACAGGATATGAAGGAGAAAAAGAGATTGATTATTATGGTGGATGGTAGATATCATAGAACTGAAGTATGGGTCCAGTAATTCTGTATTTTTGTTTCAATGTGAATGATGAGATATTAGTAATAAAAAGATCGATATTCATATTGATTCATAATTTATCAGTGTAAATCTTGCATGAACATGGTACCAAAATGAGCCGTATATATTAGCAACTCAAGCGAAATAAATAATATATTTGAAGGATCTAAAGTATCGAGATAATTGGCATATTATACAAAAAATAATATCTAGAGGTGTATATGACATACCAACTTGATTAGAGATAGATGAAAATTCGGATTTACATGAAGAAGAAGCTTTTCAGCAAGAAGAAAAATATTAGCCGAGCTTTTGGTTGATGAAGAACTTATAACGCACCTTTGAATAGGGCTGATCTTCCGTCCAATGAAGTTGAAGCTGATTTTGTATTTAATTTTGATGAGTCGGAGGGTGACGATCAGTTCATAAATGACGATGAGATAGAAGATGACATATATATCGATTATTGTGATTCGGACGAGGATCTACACATCAAGGAAGAAATGAATATTGATGAGTAGATCTATATTCTTCGTTTAATTTTATCTTTCAATAATGGTATGTGATATAATTGTATTCATTAAAATATTATTTGATTATTATTATTATTATTTAATATTATATTTATTTATATCTCAATTCTTACAGATATGGCACCAGGAGATAGACGACGATGTTCGCGTTCACAGCTCCCTGCAGATGCCTCAGAGGTTGAGGCACCTTCACCGATCTCCGTTGTCGCACTGGCTTCACTGTCAGAGGATCCTGCACCAGCAGGTCCCAATGAGGTGGGTCCCAGTGAGGCGGATTTCAGTAGTATTAACTATTATACTTTATATATAATGAAATTTGATTTTTTTATTTGGATCATACTAATGATTTATTTATTATTATTTCAGATGAGTCCTCATCGATGGTGAGGCGAGGGTGAGGTTCATTGAAGAACCTTGCTTTGGAGCGTTGGAGATGCGAGCACCCGGGATAGCATCTCCAGATCGAGATACTGACCGGCTACACAGACCCATTAGGAAATGGTGTGACCCATGGCAGACTGAGCTGGGCATCATATGCTGCAGTTATGCCCCGTGAGGCTCTTTGATTAATGTCAATTTTATCAGCTCAGAGAGAGGTTTTCTATACCTACTTACAGGTAAAATAAATTATATTATGAATATTTAATTTGTATAGTATTTTTTTAATATTTATTATTGGCAAGATGTATTTGATATCACTAATTTTGAGAAGGATCGTGTGAGGCGAACCATCGACATTCAGTTATCGTTGGTTTCAAGGACTATCGCCATCACATGCATCAGCATTGGTATCGGGTGGTGTAGGATCATGGGGAGGAGGCAGTGCGGCAGCAGCCCTATGACAGCATCACCATAGATGATTGGACTACTATATCCGGCAGTACGAGATCTGACATATCAGGTTACATATCTAAATTTTTATTTTTATAGTTTAATAACTTAATCATTTATTTTTAAATTAAATTTTTTATCTACTAATTTTACTAATAATTTTACAGAGATGATGTACCCAGAATGCGACGAACCGGATGAGACAGACCATGCCATATTGTGGGGGGTTTGAGATCGTTTGCTCGTCACATGGAGCACATGGTAGGTAATTTTTAATTTTTAATTAGCATATAATTTCTAATTATTTATTTTTTTTAATTAATTCTTAAATTATAGAGAGATGCTGAGAGTGACGAGCTTTTTGGTAGGATCGATATCTACCAGCGGACCCACTAGCAACGGTCGGGGGAGTGAACGACGGGGAGCCAGGAGCTCTTTGTAAGTTTTTTCAATTATTTTTATTCATAATTTAATTTTTATTATAAAATTAAAATAACTATAATTTTAATTTTCAGGATCGTATGACAAAGATTAGATCCCAGCCTACCCCTGAGGGCTCGACCGCATCCACAGATGATGAGATCTGTGATTGGGTGCTCGGTACGAGATCCTGTTATGTTAGGGATCTGGGGTATGGGATCATTGCTCCATCTTCATGCACATCTAGGACGGACATCTATTCTGCATGCGAGGCTCGGCTGATGGAGGTGCAGAGGCAGGCTGTTGAGGATCGACAGTGAGCTCAGGAGTTGGCTGCATGCATCCATGACTATCAGTTCTTTCAGATCTAGATGATGAAGCGGATGGCACAGATGGAACAGACGAGACAGCTGATGAGGCAGCAGCAGGCCAATCCGAGCTCCATCGTCGGTCCGAACTCCATTGAGCGCTCCTCATCCCCAGCTCATTCTTCAGATATCGATATTTGACGACTTACTGATGTATTTTTTTACTTCAAATATCTTATAATTTTAATTTAATATAATAAAATAATAAAATTTATTTATCAATTTATTATATAAATTTTTATTTTATTTTTTTAATTTATAAAAAATATTATACATATAAATTTAAAATATATATTTATAATTTTTTTAAAAAATATGACTAAATTATTAGCGATGAAATTATTTTTGATGAAATATTCATCACTAAAAATATTTTACTAACATAATTTAATTTATCAATAAATATATAATTAACAGTGATGAAAAAATATTCATCGTAAATTATATTATTTATGATAATTTTTTTCTTTGCTAATATTATTTATTTTTTTTAAATAATTTTTTATTAAATTAATAGTGATGAATTATTTTCGTTGCAAAAGTAATTTTTTACGATGAAAATTTTTGTCGCTAAAACTTTAGCATATAATAGCGATGAAAATTTTTCATTGTAAATACTTTTTTTTAGATTAAATTTTTTCTTCAATTTTTTTTAACAATAAAAAATATCATCGTAGACATCATTTATTAGCGATGAATTTTTTTTTATCGTAAAATATTATCAACGACGGGATTATTGGCAATGAAATATTAGCGACCAAAATTTCATCGCTAATATTATTAGCGATGAAAATTGTTATTAGCGACGAAAATTTTTCATAGCTAATAACCTGTTTTGTTGTAGTGTGATAAGTGCCTCCATCACAACATTTTGCACACCCGATGTACTTCTCATGGTAAGGTGTGCACCATCATTATTGATAGTGGGAGTTGTGATAATGTTGTTTCCACTACCATGGTGGAGAAGTTGCAGCTCAATGTGGAGCCTCATTCAGAGCCCTACAAGCTCTCTTGGCTTAAGAAAGGCAATGACATCTATGTCAACAAGCATTGTCTGGTTCAATTTTTGATTGGACTACACTACAAGGATGAGATTTTGTGCGACATGGTTCTGATGGATGCATGTCACTTACTTCTTGGGCGATCTTGGTTATATGACCGGAAGGTGATTTATGATGGCTTCAAGAACACCTATTCCTTTATTAAGGATGGTGTGAAGATCACATTGGCGCCTTATAGAATGGAAGACAAGCCTAAGTCCTCCATTGGAGAAGGGAGTTCTTATCTCTCAAAATCTTAATTTCTCCAAGTCATAGATCGATCTCCCGATATCTTTGCGCTCGTGGTCTTGGAGGAGAATGAAGAACAGGAAGATATTCTACCTATTTTGAAGCCTTTGCTTTAGGAATTTCGAGATGTGGTGCCCGATGAGATTCCTTCCGGACTTCCTCCTATGAGAGGAATTCAGCATCATATTAATTTGGTGCTAGGTGCTTCTATTCCAAATAAGGCGGCCTATCGAATGAGTCCGAAGGAACATGAGGAGCTTCAACGACAAGTCGATGAGCTTTTGCAAAAGGGCTTGATTTGAGAAAGCTTAAGCCCTTGCACAGTTCCTGCTCTACTCATGCCGAAGAAGGATGGGTCTTGACGAATGTGTATCGATAGTTGAGCTGTAAACAAGATCACCATCAAGAACCATTTTCTAATACCTCATCTTGATGATTTGCTCGATCAACTTCATGGTGCTTCAATCTTTTCAAAGATTGATCTCAGAAGTGGATATCATCAAATTCGAATGCATCCTAGAGATGAGTGGAAGATGGTGTTCAAGACAAGAGACGGTCTCTACGAGTGGCTAATAATGCCATTCGGTCTTTCTAATGCTCCGAGTACTTTTATGCACCTTATGAACCATGTCTTGAAGACTTTCACTGGTAAGTTCTTGGTCGTCTATTTTGACGACATCTTGATGTATAGTACTAGCATGGAAGAGCACTTGGAACATCTCCAAGAGGCCTTCAAAGTGCTTTGAGAGCAACACTTATATGCAAACCTCTAGAAATGTCACTTTCTCACAAACAGTGTCAATTTCTTGGGTTATATTTTCTCTCATGAATAATCATGGATCCGAGCAAGATAGAGGCGATCGAGAATTGGCCTACACCAAGATCTCTTCAAGAGGTTCGAAGTTTCCATGGGCTAGCATCTTTCTACTAGAGATTCATCATCTACACTCGTTGCCCCCATTACTGAATGCTTGAAGGGAGGAGTATTTAAGTGGAATGAGGTAGCTCAAAAAAATTTCGAGTTGATAAAGAAGAAGATGACTGAAGCACCGGTTCTCGCGTTACCCAACTTTGAGAATGTATTTGAAGTATGTTGTGATGCTTCGAACATGGGAATTGGAGCTGCTCTTTCTCAAGAAGGCAACCACTCGCCTACTTTAGTGAGAAGTTGAATGGGTCGAAGAGAAATTATTCAACCTATGACAAGGAGTTTTACGCCATCGTTCGAGCTTTGACCAATTGGAGGCATTATCTCATTTTAAAGGAGTTTGTTCTCTATTCGGATCATGAGGCCTTGAAGTACATCAATGGCCAACACAAGCTCAATAATCGCCATGCCAAGTTGGTGGAATTTTTTCAAGCCTATACATTCGTGATCAAGCACAAGAGCGGCGATCAAAACCAAGTCACCGATGCTTTGAGCAAAAGATGTGGATTGCTTTCTTCGATGCAAGTGAAGGTGCTGGGATTTGAAGTCATAAAGGAGCTTTATGAGGAAGATCTCGATTTTTCCAAGGTTTGGAGTAAATGCTCTAAAGGTGCTTGGAAAGATTTTTTCTTACAAGATGGTTATCTTTTGAAGAACAGTCGATTGTGCATTTCTCAATGTTCTTTACGGGAGGCAATCCTCAAAGAAGCCCGCGATGGTGGACTTAGAGGTCATTTCGAGCGAGATAAAACTCTTTCTCTCATCAATGCAAATTTCTATTGGCCAAATATGATTCGAGATGTTTTAAGACATGTGGAGCATTGTCAAACTTATCATATTGCTAAGCCTCATTCATAGAATATCGGTTTATGCACACTACTTTCCATTCCCAATGCCCCATGGGAAGATGTGAGCATTGATTTCATGGTGGGATTGCCGAAGACTCAAAGGAACAAAGATTCGATTATGGTGGTGGTGGACCGATCTTTTAAGATGGCACATTTTGTTCCATGTCTCAATACCTTGGATGCATCTCATGTTGCTAATCTTTACTTCAAGGAGGTTGTCAAGTTTCATGGTATTCCAAAGACTATCACTTCTGATCGTGACTCAAAATTTATGAGTCATTTTTGATGTATTTTTTGGAGGAAGCTTGGAACTATCCTTTAATTTAGTTCCTCTCACCATCCTCAAACCGATGGCCAGACAGAGGTTGTCAATCGAAGTTTGGAGAGCTTATTGAGATCCTTGATGGCAGAAAATATTCAACAATGGGACTTAAAACTACCTCAGATGGAGTTTGCTTACAATCACTCTCAAAGCAAATCTACTGGTAAAAATCCGTTCGAGATTGTTTATGAAGCTAATCCTATCAGTCTATTGGATTTGGCCTCACTTCCAATTAATCACTCTTTCAGTAGTGATGCTGAAGAAAGAGTGAAGTAGATTCAAAGTTTGTATGAAGAGGTTCGGAAGAAGATCATTTGGCAAAATGAGAAGTACAAGAAACAAACTGATAAATTTTGAAGACAGGCAAGCTTCAACGAAGGAGATTTAGTGTGGATTCATCTTTGAAAGGAGCGATTTCCACTAGATCATTTTGGAAAGCTCAAATCGAGAGCTGATAGTCCTTTTCGAATTCTAAAAAGGGTGGATGAAAATGCATACAAAGTTGAACTCCTAGGAGATTATAGAGTTTCAGCAACTTTCAACATCTCTGACTTATCACCATACATTAGAGAAGATGAATAGTCTGACTTGAGGGCAAGTCTCTTCCAATCAGGAGAGAATTGATGGAGATATTATGATAATAATAAATAAGATGATGGGGACATTATGATAATAATAAATAAGAGTTGCAATGGTTATCTAGAAAATACAGAGTTCAAGGGATCACTTGTTTGTAGAATTACAAAGTTATCCGATTACTAAACATGGTCAAATTATATATCTTTGGAAAGCTCTAGAAGTCTAGATTCCAACGCAATAAACAGTGCATAGATTGGCATTTTCTAGAAGCAGTTATGGTCAATTTACTCCAAGCTATGCAGCAGAAACCGAGAAGACAGATTCAGGCTTTCAGAAGGAATTTGGATTTCCAATGGATAGGGTCATGTATTTGAATTAAATGTGTAATCTAGGGAATAAGAAAGTGATTATCTCCAACTAGTATAAATAGGTGTCTTGATGATAGATGTAAGCATGCCTGAGTTATTGAAATACAATATCATTGCAACTCAAGATTGAGTTCTATCTTTTGACTTAGTCTCTCTTGGGTGGATTCCTAAAGTGTACTTAGTCAAGTTCTTGTTGCTTTTGGGGGCTTGGCTCCCTCTCCTAATTTTTTCCGACATCATAGTAAAATCCCCTTTTTTTTTTTGATGCAACACATCTAGGTTGGATTTGTTTACACTTAAAATTATCACCAAAAAGACATGTCCTAGCTATTATGTGGAGGCATAGAAAACACGGATGAACATGATCATAGAAAATGACCATCACCTTTGCCTTCATATCATGATGGGGAAAAGCTCTTAACTAGTTGATCCTTCATAAGAATGATGAATGTGGATTACCTTCTGCATGCTTATCTTTGTTTGAGATATTGATTTTGCTACGTGACATGATGCATCACATCTTGAAGCTTCTAGGCATGTAAAACATTATTGAATTTGTTGCACTTGTCTTCTTGGTATTATCAACAAGATATGTAACGAAAATTAGATTCAATAACAACCCAACCTCCAATGCCAAAACTAGAAGATTGACTACCAAGTTTGAGGTAGGAAGGTAGGGAAAGTAAGATCCAAATAAACTCACTACTTATAGGAAATCAAGCAAAGAAATATAAGCAAGAAGATCAGAGGAGAAGCATTTCACAAAGTCAAAATCTTTATTCAAAATAGTAAGATGCTTCATCATACATGAATAATGATTATACAGCGTAGATATGGAACAAGTTTCCACCCCTATGAATTAATTATTAAAAATCATTTGAAATTTCAAAGAGAAACATCAAAGGTATCAATAAACTTATCATTCAGTTGCTGAAGTAATTGCCCTGATATTAAATGCACCCCTTCAAAATGATGGCTGCATAATACGCTCTTAGTATTGGGTTTCTCTTGTAGATTTTATGTTCAAATCTGTCTCTTGGCCTTTGAGCTAACATCTCCAGTTTGAGATGAGCTAAAGAGGTCTAGTTTCAATTCACAACATTTTTACGAGACAGTCCATAGTCAAGCGGGACATACTTGTTCTGCAACACGAAGAGTGTAGCTCACTATTTTTTAAGAAAATATAGAAGAGTGGGGAAACTTTAACCCAATATATTTAGGCGTAAGGTGATGTATACAAAATGAAGGGAAAGAACATTGAGCTCCACTAAATCACAACTGCTTGCAATATGTTGATAGCCTATGGTCTAAAACTAGACTTCTCCATGTAACTTTTTAGCCCCAAAGCAAAGAGGATCTGATATAGACCATTAAACCTGGAGCAGTTCGTAACAAAAGAAATGTTTATACATGTTTTGGAGAAAACTTCCCCCATATATCTCACGAAATTGTACTGATATAAGGGAGGAACTACTGTTCTAGCCATAAGGACATAAATTTGGGTGCGTAGTAGGTTCACGATTGGAATTAGACTCAGAATGAATTGGAATTAGAAATAGAATGATCATATCCTCCGACAGATTTGGTTTGCAATTGAAAGCAGAATCAGAATAGAATTTGAATAGCAAAGAAGAATAGAGATTAGATTTTGAGTGATTCGAGCATTCTCATTCCCCTTGGGACTCTCTTCCAACCAAACTGGAATAAAGTTGACTCATTCCTATTCTTATTCCAAAGTCCAACTCTCCCAAACCAAACATATATATATCTGAAATAGATATAAAGCAGCCTGACATATAGAATACCCCTCATCCATTACATTCCGATAGGTTGACTAGCCTTAGGCGGTATTTGGTTCGTGACCGGAATCGGATTCAAAATGGCCATATCTCCCATAGCATTTGGTTCGTCACTCAAATTGAGATGGGTATAGAATTTAAATCCTTAGGAAAGAGTTAGGATTGGATTTTATGGGGGCTAGGTGATTCTCATTTAGCTTCAGAATTGAAATGGGACTCCCTCCAACTAAGTGGTTGGAATAAGATTCACATCTTTCCCCTCCCATTCCAATCCCTTACTCCTCCCAACTAAACACACCCTCAATCTCACTCCTACAATCTTCGTGTCACTAAATTTTTGGGCCAAGTTGGTCAGCTTGATACGAGCCTGAACACGATTCTCAACCAACATATTAGGGAAATTTCTTGAGCCTCTCTATAGATTGTCAGTTGTGGCACCTAGAAGGCATACAATAGCACAAGCAGCACTGGTACTGTGATAGCATACTTGAGAAATTCTTTGTGCACCGTGGGCAATGTAGAAAATCTGATGTAGAGTGCACCACTTTATATGATTGATCCATATAGTCATTGCTTTCCAACGTATATTTAATACTTGTAGTTTTATTTTTTCATTTAAAAATTTTGCATGATGAAAATGTACTACTCTTTGAAAAAAATTATGACATTCTATGACATATTATGACCTTCTATATACATGATGTCATAATATGGTCCAAAAAATTATGATATCTTATGGCATATTATGACATCCTGCATCAAATTATGATTTTTTATATATAGGATGTCATAATATAGTCCAGGATGTCATAATATAGAAGGAGCATTTTTGTCTAACCACTTTTCAATCCACATTTAATGCCTGTAGTTCTATTTTTTTATTTAAAAATTTTGAATGACAAAAATGCTCTTGCTCTTTGAAAAAATTATGATATCCTATGGTATATTATGACATCCTACATCAAAATTATAACTTCATGCATGCAGGATGTCATAATATGGATATAAGATGTCATAATTTTTTTCAAAAAGCAGAGATATTTTTGTCATTCAAAATTTTTAAATAAAAAAGCAAAACTACAAATATTAAATGCATATTAGAAAACAGTAGCTATATAAACCAATCACATAAAGCGGTGTACTCCATGTTGGATTTTCTACACCACCTGTGGTGCACAAAGAATTTTCCTAGCATACTTATGACCCATGCTCCTGGGTGAATGGGATCTTATATATGCATAGCAATGCCTATGGTGATGCCATCTACCCTTTCACTTGTGTAAGGACAAACTCTCTCATTACTTTCTATTCCTCAGATTATTGAATGTACCTAGTTGTACTTGTAGGGGTTTTATTTTAAGGCATTGAGGGTAAGAATTTCATAGTTAATAGGTAAAATGACCCTTTTTTCCTTTTGAGAACCATATAATTGGAATGGAGGATAAGTATTTCATTGTCCATTAGTTAAAATAATGCAAAATAGTAGTTTGAGTAGTCGCCTTCCCAAAGGAGTTTAGCTCCCTCATCCTCCTTTAATAAGAAAGCACATGCTAAACACTAATTGGATGAAATGGGAGAACTTTTTCCATCATTGTTTGCTTCATTTTAACAAGATATTATGCCCTAGAGAAAATGTCTATTATTCTCTAACTTATATGTGCGTATGATTATCTATCAAAATCAGCATGCTGCGCAATGTAATAAGTTACGACTAAAAATGCAAGATTTAAATGATACATATCTTAGGGTCAACCTTGAAAATGTCAATTTAGATTGTAAATAGCCTTTCTATTAGCCTTCCATTGCCCCGGCAAACCATGATCTCCAGTTAAGTTAACCAAGGATGGAAAGTGGTCATTTTACCTTGGTTAGTTTCAATAAGGGTCCAAATTATATGAAAATAAAAAAGTGGATGATCTATAAGAACTTTATGGGGCAATAAAACTTATATAAAATTGAAGCAATCCAAGTACTGTCTAGGATCTCTCAAGTCAATCTGCTACCACCTATAGCAAATCAGCCTGCAATCACCTGTAATACCTTGATTTTCTAATCCCAACTTTGAGTATACCCGATGGAAAGGATCTCACAAGCTCTTGGATGAGTTGGAGACTAAGTCTATAGAGAGTACCCTTTTATAATGTACCTCACTCATCAAAGACAGTATCTGAATCAGTCACAAAGATTGAAAGATGGACGTTATCCATGATGATTGCATAGAATTCAACTTTATCAAACCATCAAATATATTTCTATCACTTTATCGGATGTTTATCTTTAGTTAGAGTTCAGATTCATCTAAAATATGTAAAACAAATCCGGATGTACATTAGCATGGGCTATATCCGAATAGAGTTGATCGGATAAAACTCCAGCATTCTCTCACTTGACCCAACCTAATACAAGCATCTTCATTTTAATTATTTAAAGCATTTCAAATATTTTTAATAAAATTTTATCTGGATTCGATAATTGAAAATCGATATAGCTATATATAAAAACTTAATTCCCTCAGGAGATATACATTGCATACTTAATTATAAAATAACCACTAGTGTGAATTATGGCAGCAAATGCGTTATCTACCAATACACGATCTTCCATACATCACAATACTAATGACATCTCATAACCAAGTTCTTAATGTGAAGTTTTACATTGTGAATAGATAAAATTTTATATCTATTCCTTGGTCATCTTTATATTATATGATAAATAGCTGATTAAGATAAAATAAAATAAATTGAACTTTATTATAAAATTTAATATAATAACTTTATATATAATGTCCAATACATATCAATCATAAAATGAGCTAATAAACCTTATATGAAGTTTTACATTGTGAATAGATAAAATTTTATATCTATTCTTTGGTCATCTTTATATTATATGATAAATAGCTTATTAAGATAAAATAAAATAAACTGAACTTTATTATAAAATTTAAACCTTATATGATCCATATGATCTCTAACAATCTTGGAAGTGAGTTCTTTCATCAATGGATCTGTAATCATTAGCTAAATAATAATATATTCTATAGATACTATATTCTCCTTTATTCTTTTATGAAGAGTAAAGTATTTAATACTACTATACGTGTAAGTATTTGTACTCTTCATATTATTGGAGAATCTTACTGTAGAATTATTATTACAGTATATCTTGATCAATCTGATAATAGAGTCAATAACTTTAAGTCCTGTGATGAAATTCTTTAACCATATAGCTTATAAGAAAGTCTCATAATAGGCCATGTACTCTGCTTTCATAGTGGATGAAGTGATAAGATCTTGTTTCGCACTCATCCAAGATACAGCACCTCCTGTAAGTAGAAAAATGTATCGATGGTAGACTTTCTATTGTCAGTGAATCTAGTAAAATCCGAATCTAAATAGTCAATAACTTGAAGATGATCATACCATCTATATGTGAGCATGTATTTTTTGATATCTTACAAGTAACGCATGATTTTTTTTGTAGCTTTCCAATGCTCCATTTCTAGATCATGTTGATAAAGCCATAGTATTGATACAATAAAAGCAATGTCTGGATGCATACAAATCTTGATATAATTTAAACTTCCAACAATAAATGCATAAGGTATGGACCTCATTTTTTCTATTTTGTCTCATTTCTTAGATATTGAAGTTTATTAAGTTTACCATCTTTTATAATAGGAGCACATCCAGAGAATATTTTTTCATCCCAAATCTTTCTAATATTCTAAAGATGTAAGTCCTTTGAGATAGAACAAGTAACCCTACGGATCTATCTCTATAAATTTTAATGCTGATAATATAAGTGATTTTATCCATATCTTTTATCTTAAAATTTTAAAATAGAAACTGTTTGGTTTCCTTAAGTAGACTATGATCACTACTAGCAAGTAAAATAGCATCCACATATAATATCAAAATTATGAACCTACTTCCACTGATTTTCAAATATATATATATATATATATTGATTAATTGTATTTGCTTCAAATCCAAAGGAAGTGATTATCCTATTAAATTTGAAATATCATTGTCTGAAAACCTATTTAAGTCGATAAATAGATTTCTTTAATCTGCAAATCATATTCTCTTATCCACTAATGATAAATCCTTAGGTTGTTCCATATAGATCTCTTCCTCTAGATCACCATTGAGGAAGGTCTTTCTCACATTCATCTAATGCAACTCTACATCAAAATGAGCTATTAAGGTCATGATAATCTTAAAAGAGTCTTTCAAAGAAATAGGAGAATAGGTCTCTTTAAAGTCAATGCTCTTCTTTTGTGCAAACCTCTTTATCACAAGTTTGGCTTTATATTGTTCAACTTTATCATTAAGATTCTTTTTGATCTTATAGATCCATTTACAACCTATCGATCACACTCCTTTTGGTAGGTCAATTAATTCTCACATATAATTTTTATCCATAGAGATCAACTCTTCTTTCATGGCATCCAACCATTGTAAGAAGTTCTCACCATTCATAGCTTGTAAGAACATCTTAGGGTCATCATCCTTTTCATCCATATCAATCAAATGCTTCACATAATTTGAAGGTATAGCAAATCTTCTTATTCTAGTAGATCTCTAAAGAGCTATCCTTTGATCTGCTTGTGATGGTGGTTGGATAGTTACTTCTTCGGCAATAAGAACCTTATGAGGTGGAACTTGATGAAGCGGTGGTTCCTCATGAATGTTATACTAAGAAGTAATTATAGGAATCATCACTTCAGTCTGCTTTTCAAGTGTAAAATTATTTTTTATATTTTCTTAAAGATAATATCATGAGATTCTTTACTCCCATAAACATGCCATCTTCTAGAAATTTTACTCTATTAGTTTCTGCTATCTATGATATACGAGATGAACAATAGAATTATACCCTTTTGACCTCTTCGGATAACTAATAAAAAAATCATTGGTCATTCTAAGATCAAATACCTTTTCTTGTGGATTATAAATCTTGATTTTAGTTGAACAATCCCATATACACAAATATCCCAAACTAGATTTTCTATCAATCCATAACTCATGAGGAGTCTTTTGAACTATCTTAGTAAAAATTTTATTTAATAAATACATAGCTGTCTTTACAGCCTCACCCCACTAGAAAATAGATAATGTAGAATAACTTAGCATAGCCCAAACCATTTTTTTAAGTATTTCTATTCTTTCTTTCATCTATACCATTTTGGTCTGTTCTGCCAAGTATTGCATATTGAGGTACAATCCTTTGTTTCTTTAAAAATTTTGCTAATGGTCTTGGTCTTTGACCCATCTCAGTTATCTACTATAGTATTTGCTACCTTTGTCAGATTTGACTACTCTAATCATTTTTTTTGATTATCTTTCAATCTCTGTTTTAAATTCTTTAAAAGCCTCAAATATATTAGTCTTATCAAATAGAAGGTATAGATACATATATCATGAATAATCATCAATGAATGTGATAAAATATTTTTTACCTATTAAATATAAGAAAAAAGATCTGCATACATCAGTGTAAATGATTTTCAAAGTTCCTTCACTCCTTTTGATATCTCTTTTCAATGTATATGTTTACTTTGCCTTTATGCAGTCAATATAGGTCTCAAAATCAATAAAGTTTGTCGATCCTAAGATCTCATCCCTCATTGATCTTTTGACTCTCTCTTCAGAGATATACCCCAATCTCTAGTGCCATAACATAGAAGAATTTTTGTCAATCCTATCTCTTTTATTATAAGAAGAATTTGCAAAGAAAGACTACTCAAATGAATGATGCAAAGACAACTTATAAAGACCATCACACAATAACCAAAACCAACAACTCTATAGTCTTTTTATTAGATCAAATTTAAAGTTTCCAAAAGAAACATGAAAACCAACTTTATCCAATGCTGGAATAAAAACTAAATTTTTAGAAAAAAAAATATAAAAACTTCTATCCATATCTAAGATGAATCTAAGATTATCTTATAGCATCTAACTATCTTGACAAGTGAACGTGCTTGATTATTTTTGGTGACAGTGGATAATTTACTTTCAGTTGGAGGCCTTCTCAATAGGAAGCCCTGCAAGTTGTTAGCAATGTGCATAGATGTACCAAAGTTAGTCACTAGGTAGAAATAGAAACATTTACTACATTGGATTCAAAACATATGAGAGAGTAAATGGTACCTTTCTCTTGCAGCCATTCTTTGATACTTTATGCAGTTTTTCTTTAGGTGTCTCTTTTTCTGCAGAAGATGCATTTAACGACTTTATTAATGGCTTCACCTGATGCTACAGTAGTATCTTCTTTTCTTTTGCTTTGGGTGCACTTTTTCCTTTATCTTGTTTCTCACTGATTTGATGTGAAGCCAAATTCATGCTCTCTGTCTTCTCCCCTCAATCTATCCTCCTCTTAAATACATTTGATTAGTAATTCATTAACTATCTACTTCTCATTATGTGTATTATAGAAGATCTTAAAGAGATCATATTTTGATGGAAGAGAAGTAAGAATAAAATAGACTAGGAAAGCATCTGATATAGTAACCTTAATATCAGTTAACTGTTGTAATATCCCTCATCTCTATGATGTGCTTTGTATACCAGATTTGCCTACATATTTGTAGAGACTAATCTCATCATCAAGATGCTAGCTTTTGCTTTATCAAAGCTTACAAATTGCTACTCCGTAGTACTAAAAAAATCATGTGCCTTTTTCACATAAAGGGATAGATCTCCTAATATGCCATGGCCATGTCAGACTTCATTAGAAGCAAACTTAGGTGATTGGAACACTCATTTTTTATAAAAGCTCTTCTGCTCTGATGTACTTTCATTCGTAAGTGGTGAAGATTCATCTACTCAAAATACTAGATCAAGATCAACACATCCTAATATAAGCATTATTCTCTCTTTCCATTCTAAGAAAGTTAATCCATTAAGAAAAAAAAATTTCTATGCTGCTATCAATCATTATGGAAATTAATGCTGTAAAAAATATATGCTCACATTATCATAAATAATGAAACCAAATAAACTTAATTTATCTAAAGTAAATAATTTGTTTAATATTTAACTTTGATGGGCAACTAAGTGCATCATTATATCTCTCCTTTAGATGAGTGCCATAACATGCTAGTGGTGTTAGAAAATATATCTTAAAGCCAATCATTTAGATGATTACACTCTTTATAACTTATATATAAATTATAAATTAATAAAAATTATTTGATATTATTCATCACAAGATGTACATCTTTCTTGATAGAACTCATGTATTGTGATGAAGTCCTTAGAACTATATGACAATCGATAAAGAAGAATTTATTGAATAGTTCTTAAATATATTCGCGATCAAATGATACATCATTAAGGGACGATGATGTTTATCAAGTGTAGGTTGTTGTGTGCCATATAGGTTGATTGTCCTCTTAATCAAAGAGTGTGAAGATATTGGTATGACATGCAGGTGACATGTAGGAGTACATCGTCACCGAATAAGTGACTCACCTGCAGAGTGCTCTGCTATCAAGAGCTGCTTGCAAAGAATATAGACATAAGTGTCCCTCTGACCAAAGATCACTAGGTGACTTGCAAGCAACTTACTATGCTTTGGTGTCGGACTACCTGAATTTTTAATTCAGTGACGAAAGATTTTGGGCACAGTCAAGTACTTGTAGTAGTCAGTGTGTGGATCAAAATGGGATTGATCCTCCGTATTTCAGGAGTTGATGGATCACTGTATTTTAATTGAGTAAGACCTCGACTTGAGCAATCTATGTGATGGATCATAGGATTTGAAAAATATTAAAATATAATGTGGATTACTAATTTAGGATTGATAGTTAAATCCTAGGTTATCTTGAGCATTCAGGATCAAAAAAATAAATTATGCGGTAACCATATTCTATGGTTCTTGAGTATTGTCTTATAAACATTTGATCTATTTGGACGTCAAAAATTATTGCTAGATGGTAACTTCGATTAGTATAGAAAATAATTTTCTATGCTATCGATCTAGTGTTCAAACTTATAGAGTACGCATAAAAGTCTGACAAAGTAAGAAAGAATTAACCTAAGTCTATGAGTTCCATTTGAAAGTATGAGACTTGATTGAACAAATAGATTAAAACTTAATTGAGAATTAAGTTAGGGGTCATACAGAATTAAAGAATTGACTATGTCTAGCTAGCATTAGACATATGGTTCGGATTTAATTTCGGAGATGATAATGATCAGATTAATGATCCAAGAGATTTATGAGAGATTAAATTTATATTTTAATTAATTTTAGATTATATCTGATTTAATTAAAAATTAATTGGATTAAAAATTTAAGTTAGATTTGGATCAGAATCTCAATTAGATTGAAATTGACAAGCTCTTCGAATTTGGTTCGAATCTGGTTCGAATTGGACTCAATTTGGATCTAAATTGGATTAGATCCATAAAGTCCCAAAAGATAGGGATTCTCTCTCATGAGGAGCCAACCAAAGATGGGTGTGGGGTGCTAAATACTTCCGCCTCTTTATTTTGTGCGCGCATGAAGAGTTTCATGTGTAGGTTGGCATTTTATTTCTCCTTGGCATCCTTGTTTAGATGAGTTTCCTAAGTTAGGAATCCTAACTACTTTAGGACAAGGTCTGATAAGGTATGGGTGCTATATATTAAGAGGGGACCACTTGAAGAGTCTTGGAATTGTGCGACAAAACCAAGAGGATTGTGAGAAAAGAATAGATGCCTCCTTTCTTATGGCGTAGGAAATTATGGGCACTCCTTCTTAGCATGAAACCTCCCTTCCAGGCTATCCAAAAGCCGCGAGATTAGATGTCATTCCTCTCTCACTTTCCTTCTAAAGATTAATGCCTAAGAAGATTATCCCTCTTCCCTACGGAGCCTGACATGCACGCAAAGTAGAGGGTCTGTGCTTTCAGGCCTCGTGAGATTTTAGATTCAAGCAAGAAACCCTTAATATTTGATTTCTATTCCACTGTAATCAAGGTAAATATAAATGTTATATTATTACTAGAATAAAAAATTTTGCAGACACATCTTGGCTATCCGATTGAATCGGATAATTTTTCCTTTAACTAGTATCAAAGTCAGAATGATATATGGATGCATAGATTAATTTTTCTAATATGAATATATATGATAAATGATTAAAATTTTATGTTAGACATTAAATCTGATTGAGACCTATTAGGATAAAATTTATGATCTGGTTTTGACCAGATTTCAAGAATCTAATCAATGGTTTATTGAAGGTTGTTACAAATCTGTTATAATAGAATTTTTTTGATGTAAATTTTTGATAAAATAATAACTAAAAAAATTTATTTTAAATCTATTTTTATAGAATTTTTATGATATTATTTTGGATTAAATATTAGATATAATTAAGATCTGAATTGAATCTATTTTGATAAATTTTTGGATCTGATTTCTAACAAAATTTTACACAACGCAATATTGGGTTTAATCAGAATTTTATTTCTATACATTCATGTGTGTGTTTGAATTATTTTTCTATATAATTTTAGATCTCAATTGAATATTTTATGTGCTGTATAAAAGTAGGTTCAGATCTAAAATTTATTTGCAACATTATATGATAATATAATCTAATTAGATTAGATGCATGATATATATGATATGATCATGTTCATATATCTGCACGCTTAGATTTTGTTTATTGTATGGATAAATGCAATTAATTTTAAAAATTAAATTTCTAATCTAAGTAGCCCAATACTCGAATTGAGATGATCATCAGACTATTCGATCATAAGAGATAGTAGAGATTGAGTCTATCTCTTGGTCATTTGATGGATTCTCTTATAACGTATAAGGGTCCACTGTGATTAAGTCTCATGAAAAAGAGCAGCGAAAAAATTTTAAATTATTTTGATCATGAATAAGTTTAGATTAAATCTATGATTCATTACAATTTTAATGAGATAAATTCATATATAAAAATTAATTTTAAGATCTAAATTGTATATTATATATAATGTAATTACTTATGATCTAAAAGTAGTCATCATATGTGTGATGTATATATGAAGTTTAGATCATATTTATGCATATTTAATTGTTAAATATAGATATAAAAATTAGTTTTTATAATATGGAACATATGGTATGCTTCGCATAAAATTCTAGTAGAATAGTTCTACAAACTGAAATACACGTTTCACACACTTAATTTAGAATTAAATCTAAATGATCTAAATTTGAGAATTGAAGATCTTAAGATACCTCATAAATCGATGGGCAATGGGTTAGCATGAATCAAATCTTTTAACTGGATTAGACCTAGGATTAGAAATAAATATAGATAAATTAGTGAAATTGATTAAATCTTATCAAGAGTTGAGATAGATTAGGTCAGAATTTTTTCAAGATCAACCTCAATAGTTATAGCTTGATCAAGTCTATATTTTTGACCATACGAAATAGATCAGATCATGGATAAATAGTTTGGCCTGAGTTTTTTGGTTGATCGAATCGAAATTAATCGATTAATTGGAGTCTAAGATAAGTCTAGCAATATTGCTTGGCAATATGATCGGTGGTTTTTAATTGGTAGTCCACTTATCTGACCATTTTGATGGTGTTTAAGGCAAGCTGAGGTAGACCCTCCCATTGATCTCACTTATCTGGCTAATTTGATAGATTATATTTTGATTAGATTACAAATTGATTGAGCTGAACCATGCATTAAGGTAAATCAGTATGACTGATTTAGATGTCTCTTGACCAACTTTGTCTCTAGTCCAATTCAATGACTTATTGAAGTCAGTGGAAGGACTTTTGACTATTGATCAATCTCTTCTCTCATTCTCAAATCATAAAATCAGTTCAACTAATGTAGGTGCCTTTGGACTAGCTTATCCTTGGACCTCTTTATGATTGGTGAAGTCAGTGGAAAAATTTAGACTCGTCAGTTCAATGTACTAGCTTGTCTAGTCTTTTTCATGATTTGATAAAGTCAATGAAAGGATTTAAGACTCACTGGTTAATACATTCCTAAATCATGTAATCAAAATTTCTAAATTATTAGGTTTTTAAAATGAGCTAGTTATAGAGATAACTAGACCATAGCCTCCCATTATAAAGTGCATGATAATGAATCTAATATTCTAAATAGGCATTGGAGGCACCACACACCTAGTGTCTATTAGATATTAGAATTATCATTCATTATATGACCATCTTGTTGTGCCCTTCAGATCAATGCTCAGGTTGGTCGAGCCACACTCAGACCTGGACATTCATTTATTGGATGCGCTTGGTATAGTCATATTAATGGTTGGATCTAACTAGAATTTTCAGTAGAGGTGCCACACGCCTGTTGAAGAGATGCCTGAAAAAAAATTAGTTACTAAAAATTATTTGAAGAAATAATTAGTTAAGAACCTACCCATACATGCACATGGGTGGGCCGGTCAAAGTCGGACTTATGTGCAGTCTGTGTGGATTCTAGTACCCATTAAGAAATTAAGATAATTCCTCGAATTGAAGGTAAAGGCTATCAATTCGTATAAAATAGTGAGAGAATCTTTAGACTAAAGTTCAAATCTTTAGGATTAAATAATTTATATATTAATAGATCTTTTATTTTTCTTTCAGTAATGGCTAGTAATTTATTGCTCTGCTCATTATTGGATAATGACAAGCATATAGGACAAATTTGATAATTGGTATCAAAAGTTGAGAATAGTTCTCGAACATAAAAGGATTCTATATATGATTATGGATCCTGCATCTGAAGTATCGCTCCTAATACAGATGCGATGGTTAGAGACACTTATCAAAAGTGGCTCAATGACTGTACGACAGTTCGTTGCATAATAAGGACTGTTATGAGTAAAGAATTTTACTATAAATTTGATGATGCTCAGCCAAAAGAAGTGTTTCAAAGGTTGAACAAGTCTTTTGGGATATTTGAGAATTAGTCCTCAATAGGGCATCAGTCCTCTAAGAGAGGAAAGACAAGTATGGTGCGATGGTATCGTGGGCTTCCAAGCCCAATCAAACTAATCAGTCTTAGGCAAACCAGAATCAGACAGAATGCTTCTTTTATAAGAAACTGAAAACTGGAAGAGAAATTATCCTTTATGTCTAGCTTTTCTTGGTCCGAATAGAACTAAAAAGAGAAATCAGCGAAAGATTGCTAGATAAGATACTTATATGATAATACCTTATAATTTTTCTATCTATGATACTACTATCTGGGTATTGGATATCGAAAGTTCGATTCATATCTATAATTCATTATAGGGATTTCAGGTTAATAGTAAATTAGAGAATAACGAATGATTCTTGAATATTGGAGATGGAAGAGCTGTTCTTATTCTAGCTATAGAAAAAGTTTAGCTTATTCTCAATTTAAATATCATTGTTTTAAATGATTGTCATTATTATCCATTTTTTCTTATGAAAGTTATTTCCATAGGCCTTTTGGCCAAGGATGATTATAATTTTTTAATAATTTATTTTTTTATGATATCATTATGAATGGCATCATGATTATACATGGACAATTAAAACATGACATCACAGTCTATTAGTGTAATGTATACATCGAACAAATATCCTAAAATAGATAGTCACAGATACCTACCTTTGCCATTATAGGCTCAATCATATAAATAAGAATAAGATAGACAGGTTAATCAAGGAGGGTGTCCTTAAATCAATGATTGTGAATTATTGCTGATCTGTGAGTCCTGTGCTCTTTGAAAGATGACAAAGTCATCTTTTATTGAAAAGGTGAACGAGCTAGTGATGTTTTAGGTCTAGTACATAGTGATATATATAGACGTATGAATATAGGAGCTAGAGGAGGGTATTACTACATTATATTTATGATGATTTTTGAGTTTGGGTGCGTCTACCTTATGAAGCATAAGTCTGAATTATTTAAATATTCAAACAATTTTATAATGAAATAGAAAAATAAATTGGAAAGAGTATTAGAATTCTTTAGCCTGACTGAGGAGGTGAATACATTTTTAATAAATTTTTGACATATCTTAAAAAAATGAGATTTCTCACAATGGATACCTCTTGGGAGAAGGAATCGAACTCTGTTAGATATGATTCGGTCCATGATAGGGTTTGTAAGTCTGTCGATCTATTTTGGGATTATGTCCTTGAGACTGCGTGTTATATTCTAAACAACATTTTGAGCAAATTGATCACAAAAACTTCATATGAGATATGGACTGGGTGTACACTGATACCCTCTTACCTTAGGATTTTGGGGTCGTTTGGTTTATGTAAAATATTTACAGATCAACAAACTTGGATCTTGGTCTGACAAGTGCTTATTTATGGGCTATCCTAAGGAGTCTAGGATATACTACTTCTACCATGTTGAAGAACAAAATGTGTTCGTCAGTAATAGGATATTTCTTTTAGAAAAGGAGTTCTTTGGGGAAGAAACTGATGCCACTAAGGTTGAACTTGAGAAAGTTCGACAGATAGAAGACCGCATAGATAAGTGAAATAGAACCAGATTTGATTATATCAAATCTATTATTGAGGCACCTTTAAGGAGATTCGATTGAGGCACCTTTAAGGAGATTCGGTAGAGTACCACATCAACCAGACAGATACTATGATTTTTGATCTAGGATGGTGATCCTATTGAACTAGATGAGAATGATAAGGATCTGATCACCTATATGGATGTCATGTAGAGATTCAACTCTGATAAATGGCTTGATGCATGAAATTCGAGATGGAGTCCATGGAGATCAATGGTGTATAGGTACTAGTTAATCCATCCAAAGGGATAAAATCCATAAGGTGTAAATAGTTTTTCAAAAGGATCAGAGGTGCAGATGGAAAGATGGAAACCTATATAGTCTATTTGGTTGCAAAGGGATATTGTCAATGTTATAGTGTTGACTATGATGAGATGATTTTTTCTACGGTAGTGCTTTCAGAGTTGGAACATATATTTTGATAAGATCAAAATATATGGCTTTGTTAGGAAGAAGAAGAACTATGCTTTTATAAATGGACTAATGGTTCTATAGTCATCTTTCTTATGCTATATGTGGATGATATACTGTTAACAGAAAATGACATTCCTGCTTTATAAAATATAAAGCTATAGCTGTCATCACAGTTCTCCATAAAAATTTGAGAGAAGCATCCTACATCTTAGAGATAAATATCTATAGGGATAGATCTAAAAGATTGTTTGGATTGTCTAATCCACATACATAGATACCATACTGAAATAATTTAGCATAGAGAATTCTAAGAAAGATTATCTTTTGATAGATCATGGAATTACTTTCTCTAAGAAGGATTGTCCGATAACTCCTCAAGAGAGAGCGTATGAGTAGAGTCTCATATATTTTGATAATAGGATCTATCACATACGCCATGACATGTACGAGGATTGATATGGTATACTCACTAGAGATAATGAGTAGGTACCAAACTGATCTGAATGAGAACTATTGAAAGATTGTAGAGACAATCCTTAAGTATTTAAGAAATACTAAAAGGTCCAATGGCTAATCTATGGAGACATTGACTTGAAACTTATGGGATGTGTTGATTCTAGTTTTAGTCAGATCAGGATGATGGAAAAAATATATGGATTATGTATTTACCCTAAATGAAGGAGCGATATGCTGAAAAAGTTTCAGCCAGTTCATTATAGCTGATTCTGTTTGCAAGGCAGAGTACATTGCTGCATTTGATACTGCAAAGAAAATAATTTGATTGTGGAAGTTCATTAACGAGCAATGGAGTAGCACCCTCCATTAATGGTTCAGATATACTGTATTGTGACAGCACTGGAGCCATAGCTCAGGCTAATAAATAGTAGTCCCATCAGAGAAGCAAACACACTTTGTATCGCTATCACTTTGTACAAGAGGTTATGGATTAAGGTGACATCGATCTTCAGAAGATCGATGAAAAGGAGAACTTGATCGATCCATTTGCTAAAGCATTCAGAATCAAAGAGTTCGACAAACTTAAAAGAAAGATGGGATTAGATACTGTATTGATTGATTTTAGTCCAAGTGGGAGTTGTTAGAAATATATCCTAAAGCTAATGTTTGGACAATTGGATTCTTTATAACTTGTATATGAATTATGAATTAATAAAACTTATTTGATATTATTCATCATAAGGTTACATCTTCCTTGATAGAACTCATGTGTTATGATGAAATTTTTAAACTATATGATAATCAATAAAGGAGGATTTATCGAATATTTTTAAACATATTCACAATCAAATGATATGTCATTAAGGAACGATAATGTTTACCAAGTGTAAGTTGTTGTGTGCTATATAGGTTGATTGTCCTCTTAAACGAAGAGTGTGGAGATACTGGTATGGTATATAAGTGAGATGTAAGAGTATATTATCACTGAACAAGTGACTCACCTATGGAGTACTCTACTGTCAAGACCTCTGATCTGAGATCAAAATGATGACTTACAAGCAACTCACTATACTTTGATGCGGACTGCCTGAATTTCTAATTCAGTGATGGAAGTTTTCTGGGCACAGTTAAGTACTTATGGCAGTCGTTGTGTGGATCAAGATGGGATTGATCCCTCTGCATTTTAGGAGTTGATGTATCACTGTATTTCAATTGAGTAAGACCTCGGCTGGAGAAATCCATATGATGAATCACAGGATTTAAAAAAGATTGAAATACAATATGGAGGACTAATCCAGGGTTGACAGTTAAACCCTAGATCATCCTGAGCATTCGGGATCAAAAGATAATTATGCGGTAACTATATTCATGGTTCTTGAATGTTACCTTACAAATATTTGACCTATCCGAACGTCGAAAATCATTGCTAGATGGTAACTTCGATTAGTATAGAAAATAATTTTTTGTGCTACCGACTTAGCATTCGAACTTATGGAGTCATGCATAAAAATCAGATAAAGTAGGAAAGAATTGACCTAAGTCTATGAGTTCAATTTGGAAGTATGAGACTTGATTGAACAAATAGATTAGCTTAATTGAGAATTAAGCTAGAGATCATACGAAATTAAAGAGTTGACTATGTCTAGCTAGCATTAGACATGAGATTCAAATTTAATTTTGGAGATGATAATGATCTGATCAATGATCCAAGAGATTTATGAGAGATTGAATTTATATCTTAATTAATTTTAGATTAGATCTAATTTAATTAAAGATTAATTGGGTTAAAAATTTAAGTTAGACTTTGATCAAAATCTCAATTAGATTGGAATTGACAAGCTCTTCTAATTTGGTTCGAATCCGATTTGAATCAGGTTCGAATTGGACTCAATTTGGACCTTAATTGGATTAGATCCATAGAGTCCCAAAAGACAGGGACTCTCTCTCATGAGGAGCGACCAAAGATGGGTGTGGGGCACTAAATACTTCCACCTCTTTATTTCATGTGCGCGTGAAGAGTTTCACGCATAGGTTGGAATTTTATTTCTCTTTAGCATCCTTGTTTAGATGGGTTTTCTAATTAGTTAGGAATCCTAACCACTTCAGGACAAGGTTTGATAAGGTATGGATGTTATATATTAAGAAGGGACCACTTCAATCGGTGAAAGAGTCTTGGAATTGTGCGACAAAACCAAGAGGATTACCATGAGAAAAGAAGGATGCCTCCTTTCTTATGGCGTAAGAAATTATGGGTGCTCCTTCCTAGCATGAAAGCTCCCTTCCAGGTTATCCAAAAGCCGCGAGATGAGATGTCATTCCTCCCTCACTTTTCTTCTAAAGATTAATGCCCAAGAAGATTATCCCTTTTCCTTATGGAGCCTGACATGCATGCGAAGTAGAGAGCCTATACTTTCAGATCTCATGAAACTTTAGATTCAAACAAGAAACCCTCAATATTTGATCCCTATTCTGCTGCAACTAAAATAAATATAAATGTTATATTTCCACTAGAATAGAAGATTTTTCAGATACACCCTGGCCATCCGACTGGATCGGACAATCACTACAACAAAATAGGTTATTAGCGATGAAAACTTTTCGTTGTTAATAATCTATTTTCATCGTTAATAACTATTAGTGATGAAATTTTTATTGCTAATATTTCATCGTAAATACTCACGTCGTTGATAATATTTTACGATGAAAAAAATTTCATCATGAATAATCGATTATTTACGATGAAAAATTTTTATCATTAAAAAATTTATTTTTTTAAAAATTATTTATAATGAAAAATTTTAATCGTAAAAAAAAATATTTATGATGAAATTTAATGCCGCTAATAAATAATAGATTAATAGCGATGAAAATATTTTTATCACTATTAATTTAATTAAAAATTTTTATAAAAATTAGATTTTTAAAAACTTTTAGCAATGAAAAATTTTCGTTGCAAAAATAATTTTTTGTAATAAAATTTTTTTGTTGCTATTAATTTAATAACAGCTTTTTTTGAAGATCAAATTTAAATAATATTAGCGACGTAAAGCTTACATCGTAAATATAGTAATTTTTGATGTAAATTTTTATTTCTAATAAATATAAATTATTTATGATAAAAATATTTTTATCACTATTAATTTTATATAAAATTTTAATATTTTTAAATTTATTAAAAATTTTATTTATGATCAATTTTTTATCGTAGTAAAATATTTTTGATGATCAATATTTCATCAGGAATAATTTTATTTTTTAAAATAATTTATGAATATATATTTTTAATTTATATTTATAATATTTTTTATAGATTAAAAATAAAAATAAAAATAATAAATTTATATAATAAATTTATAAATAAATTTTGTTATTTTATTATATTAAATTAAAATTATAAGAGATTTAAAATAAAAATAAAAAATTAAATAAAGAGATCTTTAGGTGTCGGCATCTGCAGAAGGAGAATGAGCTGGGGAAGGGGAGCACTCGAAAGAGCTCAGACCAGCCTACTACTACCCCATTAGCTGTATCATCTGCTCCATCTGTGCCATCCACTCCATCATCTGGATTTGGAGCTGCTGATACTCGTCGACGTATGCAGCCAACTCATAAGCTCGCTGTCGATCCTAAGTAGCCTGCCTCTATACCTCCATCAACCGAGCATCACAGACAATATAGATGTCTGTCCTAGACAAGCGTGAGGATGAGGGAGTAGTGATCACAAACCCTAGACCCTAACATAACAGGGTCTCGTACCAAGCATTTGATCACAGATCTCATCATCTGTGGGTGAGGTCAAGCCCTTAGGAGTAGGCTGGGATCTCATGTCTGTCATATGGTCTTGAAAATTAAAGTTATAGCTATTTTAATTTTGTAATAAAAATCAGACTGTGAATGAAAAAAATAATTAAAAAAACTTATAAAGAGCTTCTGGCTCCCTATCGTCCACTTCCTTGACCGTCGTTGGTGGGTACGCTGGTAGATATCGATCCTATCAGGAAGCTTGCCACTCTCAGCATCTCTCTATAATTTGAGAATAATTAATTAAAAAATTTTAAATAGCTAGAGAATTATATACTAATTAAAAATTATTTATCATCTGCTCTATGTGATGAGCGAACAACCTCGAACCCCCACAATGCGGTATAGTCTGTTTCGCTTGATTCGCAGTGTTCTGAATACATCTTCTCTATACAGTTACTAGTCAAATTAGTAGATAATAAATTTAATTTAAAAATAAATGATTCAATCATTAAACTCTAAAAAAAAAATTTGGATGTGTAACCTGATATGTCGGATCCTCGTAATACCAGCATATGACAGTCCAATCATCCATAGTGATGTGTCATAGGGCCGCTGCCACACTGCCTCCTCCCCATGATCCTGCATCATATGGTACCAATGCTGATGGATGTGATGGTGATAATCCTTGAAACACAAAGATAAATGAGCATCCACAGCTCGCCGCACACGATCCTTCTCAAAATCAATAATATCAAAAATACCCTGTCAATAACAAATATTAGAAGAATAGCATACTAATTAAATATTTACGGTATAATTTATTTTACCTGTAAGTGGGTGTAGAAAATCTCTCTCTGAATCAGTACAACGTAACGCCAATCGAAAAGCATCATGAGGGCATAGCTGCAGCATGTGATGCCCAGCTCGATCTGCCACGGTTCGCCCCATCCCCTAATAAGCCTAGTGTAGTCGAGTGGTATCTCGATACGAAAATGCTGTCTTGGATGCTCGCATCTCCAACGCTCTAGAGCAAGGTTCTTCAATGGACCTCACCCTCGCCTCACTATCGATAGAGATTAACCTGAAATAATAATAAATAAATCATTAATATGATAGCTATCCAAATAAAAAAATTAAATTTTATTATATAAAAAAAAATAATACCACTTGGATCTGTCTGACTCGAATCCGTCTCACTAGGACCTGCCAGTGTAGGACCCTCTGATGACAGAACTGGTGCGGTAGTAGAAATTGGTGAAGACCCTCGGTCTCTGAGGTAGATAGTGAATACGAACGTTGTCGTCTGTCTCCTGGTGTCATACTTACAATTCTTGACATATAAATGAATATAATATTAAATAATAATAACGAAAACTATAAGTAGTTGAGCATGTAATAAATATAAAATAAATTTATGCAATAAATATAAAATAAACTATAAGCAATTGAGCATACAAAATAATATTAACACAAAATAATAATATGAAACCTAATCCTGAGGACTCGATGATTTTTTATTTTTTTAAAATATTTTTATCTAAATTTTATTTTATATTTTTTTATTTTTTAAAAATATTTTTATCTAAAAATATTTTTTTCTAATAATTTTTTTTCTAAACAAGCTTCGGACTCGGCCTCCCATGGCCCCTACTCCTATAATGTCAGCGCCATCACACACCCCGTGCCACCTGGACTCGACCCCCGCGACCCCCGCTCCCATAGTGCCGGTGTTGGTGCCGTCACACACCCTGCACCGCCAGACTTGACCTCCCACGGCCCTCGCTCCCATAATGCCGGCACTGTCACAGATCCTGCGCCATTCGGATCAGATCTCGATCTGGATCTCAATTCGAATCGAGATCTCAACCCGATCCCGACCTCGATCCAATTCAGATCATGATTTGGATTTTATTTTACTAATCAAATAATAAAATATTTAATTAATATTTTATTTTTTTATTTTTTTTATTTTTTTATTTTTTTTATTTTTTTCCATCTTTTTTTCTTTTTTTCTTTATTTTTCACCCTCCTCTTTCTCTTTCTTTCCTCCCTCCTCGCCGTCACCCACCCCTCCCCACCGATCCCCTCCTCATTTTGCCGTTGGTTGTCGGCCACCCCCTCCTCGGCACCGTCTCCCCCGATCGACCCCCTCCCCAGCTCGATGGCACCGACGGGCTCCTCCCCGCCCCGTCTCGGCCTCGACGCCCATGGACCCCATCCCGCCCCTATTTCGCCCCCGACCATCGGCCGCCCCCTCTTCGGCCCCATTTCTGACCCCCGACCCCCTCCTCGGCCCTGTGGCATCGTCGGCCGGGTCTCCGCCCCTGAACCCCTCCCTGGCCCCGTGGCGCCGCAAGCCGCCCCCCTCCCATCCACGCCCCCGTCTCACCCCCCGACCACCTCCCCACCGGTCGACCCCCTCCCTGACCTCGTGGTACCGCCAGCCCCCCTCCCACAACCCCCTCCGCCCTCGATGGCTTGATCAACACACAAAAAAAAGGGGTTTTAAGAACCTTACCTCCAACGGACGGCAACAACAACGACAATGGCAATGGTGGTGCGGACGACAGATGGTGGCGGCAACGGGCTCGCCGGTGGGAAGAGAGGGGGGGAGAGCACAGAGAGGAAGAGGGAGAGGGGAGAGGGGAGATGGGAGAGTTCAGGGAGAGCACAGAGAGGGAGAGGGAGAGGGAGAGGGGAGAGGAAGAGAAGAGAGGAGAGAGGGGA
Source organism: Elaeis guineensis (assembly GCF_000442705.2). Classification (NCBI taxonomy): domain Eukaryota; kingdom Viridiplantae; phylum Streptophyta; class Magnoliopsida; order Arecales; family Arecaceae; genus Elaeis; species Elaeis guineensis. The sequence goes on from NC_026003.2 coordinate 102,204,622, forward strand.
GAGCGGAGGGGGGAAGTGGGTTTGGTGCGATGGGATGTTGAGTTGATAGAAACTATTAGCAACAAAAATTTTGTCACTCATATAATTATTAGCGATGAAAATTTTTTTTCATTGCCAATAATTCTCGTCAAAAAAAAATTCTCACAAAAAAATTTTTCCTTCAAAAAAAATTATTTGCGACGAAAATATGATTTTCATCACTAATAATGCCCGCCAAAAAATAAAATCTCCACTAAAAATTTTTTTCTCTAAAAATTATAAGCAACAAAATTTTATCGTTAATAATTTTATTGGTAACAAAAAATTATATTCATCATCAATATTTTTTATAAAAAAAATACCCACAATAAAAATTTAAAAAAATTATTGACGACAAAATGTATTTTCATTGTTAATAAGTTTATTAGCAATGAAAATTTTATTTTTATCACTAATAATTCAAAAAAAATTTTCCTACTAAAATAATTTTTTCTCTTAAAAATATTCATCAAAAAAATTATTGGCGATGAAAGATTTCATCGTTAATAATCTTATTAGCAATGTAAATTTAAATTTCATCATAAATAATCTCTATAAAAAAATATTTTTCTACTAAAAGTACCTTCTCAATATATTCACAAATTCTAGCAGCCTTGGGATATGTTCATGCCAATCAGGATTTATGAAAATTATATATCTGTGCAGAAGAATAAGATGAATGTGAGACAACCATGATATGGATCAGTTTGATTCTCCTTGATCACAAAAATAAAGCAAGTTCTCTGATATTCTGCTCCAATCAAATATAATTTATAATTAAAAAATTTAACTAATTAGATTTACTTTTTTGGTGGCAACAATGTCTGAGTTAATCGAAAGATTTGAATGGACACTTGAACTCAAATTTAATCTGCGAGCAGCTAAGATCCTTGAGATTCGATGCAAAAGGAGGATCTTTAGGTGATCCGTTGGCTTTAGTTTCTATATAGAGTCTGATCTTTTTGATGAGGATCGACATCAATTGATAGTTTCAAGATCGGACTGCTATAGTGCATCATCTGCATAGATTAAGGACAGCGTTCAAGAAGTTATATTTTTCTCTTAAAGATGTTACAGGATTTTGTTGTCACAAGAGATTATTGGCCAAACTTTTTTAAGATGGTTTAGAAGTAAATAATATAATTTAGTCCATCGAACAGTTAATAAAATTTTATTCTTTATACAGTTGGAAGTTGATATTTTTCCTAAATCAAATTCTTTAGTTTAATTTTTTGAGACGATTTGCTCTTAGATCTTAAGGATGGTTGATTCGATTGTAGGTGAAAAATTTTATTGCATCATCTAACAAAATCTAGATATTGGGAGAATAATTTTTTTTCAGTATCAAAGTTATTTTTTTAAAGTTTTGATTTTTTAATTATTAACGATGAAATTTTTCATCGTAAATAATGAAGTATTTATGATGAAAATTATTTTTCATCATAAATATCAATTATTTATGATAAAATTAATTTTTATCATAAAAACTAAGTTATTTATGATGCAAAATTTTTATCATAAAAAATCTATAATTTTTATATTTTTAATTTTTTTTAAAAAAATATTGGTGATAAAAATATTTTCATCATAAATAGATGACTATTTACGATGAAATTTTTTTTTTCATTGCTAATAATCTATAATTTTTGAATTTTTTTATTTTTTTCAAATATTAGTAATGAAAATTTTTTATCATAAATAATTGAGTATTTACAATGAAAAAAGATTTTCATCATAAATACTTAATTATTTATGATATAATATTTTCATCATAAATAATCTATAATTTTAAAATTTTCAAATATTAGGGATAAATTTTTTTTCATCATAAATAACTGGTATTTATGATGAAAAAATCTTTCCATCATAAATACTAAATTATTTATGATGAAATATTTTCATCACAAATACTTTATAATTTTTATATTTTTTAAATTTCTTCTTTTTAAAAATATTGGTGATGAAAAAATTTTCATCACAAATAATTGAATATTTATGATAAAAAATAATTTTTTATCACAAATAATCTATAATTTTTAAATATTTAAAGTTTTTTATTTTTTTAAATATTAGCGATAAAAATTTTTCATCATAAATAATTGAGTATTTATGATGGAAAAGAATTTTCATCATGAATACCTAATTATTTTTGGCATAAAATTTTTTATCATAAATAATTTATAATTTTTAAGTTTTTAAAATTTTTTATTTTTTTCAAATATTAGTGATGAAAATTTTTCATCGTAAATAATTTATATTTACAATAAAAATTCTTTTTCATCATAAATACTTAATTATTTATGAAAAAAAATTTTCATCATAAATAATCTTAATTTTTAAATTTTAATTTTTTTTTCAAATATTAATGATGAAAATTTTTTATCATAACTAATAGGGTACGAAAAGATCTTTTTATCATAAATAATCAATTATTTATGATGTAATATTTTATTACAAATAATTTATAATTTTTAAATTTTTAAAATTTTTTATTTTTTTTAAATATTAGCGATGAAAATCCAAGTTAAGGATTAATTTTAGATTGGATCTGATTTAATTAAAGATTAATTCGGTTAAAAATTTAAGTTGACTTGGATTAGAATCTCAATTAGATTGGAATTGACAAGGTTCAAATCTGATTCGAATCAGGTTCAAATTGGACTCTATTTGGACCTAAATTGGATTAGATCCATAGAGTCCCAAAAGATAGGGACTCTCTCTCATGAGGAGCCGACCAAAGATGGGTGTGGGGCACTAAATACTTCTGCCTCTTTATTTCGTGTGCGCGTGAAGAGTTTCACGCATAGGTTGGCATTTTGTTTCTCCTTGGCATCCTTGTTTAAATGGGTTTCCTAATTAGTTAGGAATCCTAACTACTTCAGGACAAGGTTTGATAAGGTATGGATGTTATATATTAAGAAGGGACCACTTCAATCGGTGAAAGAGTCTTGGAATTGTGCGACAAAACCAAGAGGATTACCATCAGAAAAGAAGGATGCCTCCTTTTTATGGCATAAGAAATTATGGGTGCTCCTTCCTAGCGTGAAAGCTCCCTTCCAAGCTATCCAAAAGCTGCGAGATGAGATGTCATTCCTCCCTCACTTTTCTTTTAAAGATTAATGCCCAAGAAGATCATCCTCTTCCTTATGGAGCTTGACGTGCATGCGAAGTATAGAGGCTATACTTTCAGACCTCACAAGGCTTTGGATTCAAGTAAAAAATCTTCAATATTTGATTCCTATTCCACTACAACCAAGATAAATTATAAATGTTATATTATCACTAGAATAGAAGATTTTTCAGATGCACCCTGGCCATCCGATTGGATCGGACAATTAATTTTTTCTTCAAGTGGCTATACTCATTTGGTGATATATCATATCATTAGTGAGCCTAATAAGATATGCATATTAGGTACAAGCAAACAGTATAAATTTGAATATAAAAATGTCATCCGATCCAACATACAATCTTGCTATTTTATCCATTTAAACCTCGAATATGAAGATGCTCCTTTGAGAGTGAATCAACACTTTAGTAGCTTAGATGCAATTATGATACTATTAAAAATTTTATTGGATCAATTAGGTTTATCCAAAATTATACTTTATAGAAAATTTATGGTTTTAATAGTTCATGGTCACTTTGATGATCGCACCAAAACAATCAAATCAAAAACCTTCAATCCCTTATAAATAGTATCAGTAAACTTTACATGCAAAATATGGCAAGACATAATTATGACACCATAAAAATTTTATTGAATGAATTATATTAATCCAAAATTAGATATTATAATTTTTTTTTGATTTTTTATGTTGTTGGTCACTTTGGTGATTGCACTGAATCAATCAAACCAAAATCTTTCAATTCTTTAAAAATAGTGTCAATAAAATTTATATGCTAAACATGGCATGAATACATCATCAAAAATATAATAATAAGCTTGTAATATTTTATTTATATATAAATAAATTAAATAGTATATAAAAATATATAATATGCAAATTTATAGACTTTTATGCAATGCAATTAGATGACAGGGACCATATCATAATTATAAGAGGATCTTCATGTAGTAAAGTTTATTATGGGCACTAAATAATGATCTAAGAGTCTTTATGTAATAAACTCTATTATAACAATTAAAATATAATTTTAGAAGGATCTTTATATAATATATACTTTTTTAAGTGCTTAAATGCACAAAAATGTTCTTATTTAGTAAACGGATCCAACCAAGTTTCAGATTTTGGATCGGAACCCAAAACTTGAATCCATTAAACTTCTCTTCTTTCTTTCAATCACCTGAACCTATTTTTCTCTTCCTCCCTATTCCTAATTGCACACGATGGGGATAGCGGAAGTTGAATGCCCCCTCCTTGGCTATATGCTGGTTAGCAGTCACCAAAAAGACCTAATCGGTAGACCACCACTATCTTCCAAAGCTTTCATAATTGAATGGAGGTGGAAGGGCCACAGCTGGTGCTCCTCCCACCAAATCTAGGCTGACAGTTGTTGGAAGACCACAATCAACGGACTGCCACCCCTTCCCTAAGACCCACCGCTAGTTTTTTCCAGTGATTGGGAGAGGAAACCACTAGTTAATCGAGATCCGATGGTTCCTTCCTCGCCAATGAACCCCTCTTATTTATTTATTTATTGAAATAGTAGGCTGGTTGCTAGAGATCGAGGACCGACATGGTGGCTTGGTGCAATGGTTGTTGAAGGTCGATTGAAGTCCAGCCATCAAGAATGGAGAAGAGAGGGCATAGCAGTGGAAAACCATGAATGCCATCATCCCTCTTCTTCTCCTTATAATATTCATTTATTTGTTTATTCAAATAATTCTAGTGCTTTAAAAATAAATTCATATCCTTTAAAATAAATAAATAAATAGTAATCACAAATCCTTTGTGGAATCCAAGAATAGATCATGATCATGATGACTCTAATCATAAGCAACCGACTAGGATGGTCAGCCAAATCTATATCTATGTAAACTTTATATGGATACAAAGGCTTCAATTTTAAGCCAAAAATCTATATGGCTCTGATACCACAATATAAAAATTTTATTGGGCACTAAAATTTATATGAAAAGGAAGCCATTGAAGCATTATCTAGGATCTCTTAAGTCAGCCTGCAACTACTTGTAGTAAATTAACCTGCAATCACTTGTAACCTACAATCACCTATAGCTATTAGAGAACAAAGTTGGAAGTACTTGTTGCTTTTGTTGAGCAACACTTTGATTTTTCAATCCCAACTCCAAGTATAACCGATAGGAAGGATCTCATAAGCTCTCAGATGAGTTGGAGACTAAGTCCATAGAAGATGTCCTTTTATAACATACCTCACCTATCAAAGATAATATCTGAATCAATCACAAAGACTAGAAAATGGACATTATTCATGATGGTTATGTTGAGTTTAACTTTATCAAACCATCAAATATTATCCTATCACTTTATCAGAGGTTTATCTTTAGTCAAAGTCTAGATCTATCTAAAACATGCAAAATAAACTCCAATATGTGTTAGCGTGAGCCACATCTAGATAGGATTAATCAGATAAAACTCCAACAGGATCATGATGAGAGGAAAGAGTGGTAAATTAATCTATGATATAATGCTTTCCATGTTATAGAAAAAGATCACCTAGAAGGAGAGGTTTACTTTTGTCCGTGGGACTTGGTCAAGAGCAATGTGCATGACTCTTTATCCCACTCGCTCTCCTCATATCCTCCCCCTAGCTGCCAAATTAGTCATGGCTCATTTTATAAAACTCATCCCTCCTCTATTGCCATCGAGGACACTCACCCATCAGGAAAGGCCAATGGATATGTCATACCATCTCTTATCAAAAATAAATAAAAAAAAGAAAAAAAAAGAAAGGGCCAATGGAAATGTCAGATAGATTGTAATATTTAATTAAAAAGAAAGAAAGAAAAGGAAAAAAATGACCAACATGTGTATCAAACAATCTTATCTTATAAATGGATAAGTAACAAGAAGAGACAAGAAGGGGCTAATGGATGTTTACGATTATTTTTTAAAAGAGAGTTCTTTCCAAGATATCTCTATCAGATATACTTCAATTTAAAATTGAATTCTTGTGACTTTAAATTATGCTCAGTACTACTTAACCATTGTAAATAACTATTGGTCTTAAACTTCAGTTTAAAGTGAAGAGTTACATAATTATAGATGAAAAGTCATGTATTTATAGATTGAAAGGTCATGTATCTATAGATTAAAAAATGACACATCTAGGGAAAGATAACTTTACACCTATTCATATTCTATAAATATAGAGCCTTGTAATTGAAAACTGCAATTTTCTGCCTTTCATCTTAAAAACTTTAGTTCTCTTTCTAATTTCCAAAATAATTTTTTAGAGAGTTCTTAGAAATTTGTTCAAAATTGCTATTAATTTACAGATTACATATCTAGGAAAAGGTGTCTTTGCATCAATTCATACTGTATAAATATAGAGCCTTGTAACTAGAGATAGTAATTTTCTACCTTTCATCCTAAAATCTTTATTTTCTTTCTAGTTTCTAAATAGTTTCCTAGAGCATTCTTAGAAATCTCCTCAAAATTGCTATCTATAGAATTTTATAAAGTTTTGTTGTATCCTAGGGCTAATTTTCCATAAACTTATTGGCAAACTTATTTGAAGGGGGACAAATATCACTTTAAAGGTAGCGATTTATATGTCTCAGAGCCTTAAATTGTTTCATTATTTTATCTAATTAAACCACTCCTTCCCAATAATTTTAAGATGATATTTGTGATGGCTATCGAATCAAGTACTATTGTCAAAATCATGACTCAAGACTTTGACAAATTGGATTAATTTGATAGAACCAACTTCACTTGGAAGCACAAAATGATGTTTCTCTTGACTGACTGAAGATTGCATATATATTAGATCCGACATTGCAACCTTTTCCTATGGAACACTACAAGATACTAAAGAGATTAAGAATGACCGAGAAGAGATGATAAGAGGATGAATTTATTTATCGACGCCACATTTTGAATGTATTGTCCCACGGTCTCTATGACCTCTATGTTTCTCTCAAATTCCTCAAGAAATTTGAAAAGCATGGGAAGAGAAATATACTACTAAAAGATAAGGTATGGATAAATTTCTAATTATGAAATATTTTGAATCTACATTAAGCGACAACATACCCATCAGAGATCAAGTGCCTGAATTGTAAGTTTTGGTTGATCGACTCTATTATATTAAAATTATTATTCTTGAGTCACTTCTAGTGAGGGTAATTATTACAAAATATTCTCTTACTTAAAATAATTACAAGAATAAGCTTCTGCATATGGTAGAAGATTTCACTATAGAACAAATACCAAAGCATCTCAAGATGAAAAATCAGAAATGGATGCTATATCTGAATTCAAGAAACATATAGTGAAAATGGGTCTGTTAAAATCCTGAACTCTAAACACCAGAAGAGTCTCATAGTGCAAAATATAAATTCTAGTTTCCAGAAGAATAGCAATCCCAACAAAAGGAATAAATAATGTTATCGTTATGAAAAGAAAGGATATTATATTCATGAGTGCAGATACCATAAGAGTGAGAAGAAGTCAGCAAAAATGTTGCTAACAGTAATGCAAATATAGCGGAAGAAGAAGTTAAAGATCTTGTTGGCATGATTTTTGCATTGCAAGTTGATATGGTCACTGAATTACATATGGCAACTATGAACCAATCATTTGATGGTGGCTTGACTCTAACACAATAATACATATTTATAATGATAAAAGGTAGTTCAAGAATGATGAGATTGTTGCGATTGGACAAGAAGTATTGATAGAAAATAATAGTCCTGCTAAAGTATTTGGAAAGGGACAATTGAACTCTACTTCATTTCTAGAAAGAAACTAAATTTATTGAATATATTACATATCCCAGAAATCAAAAAAAAATCTTGTATCTGCTAGGCTTTTATGTAAGAATGGCTTTAGAGCCATTCCAAAGTCTAATAAGTTGTTTTTGTTTAACAATGAGGCATTTATTGGGAAAGGTTATTCTTGTAAGGTTATGTTCAAACTCCATCTTGGTACTGATAAAATATCTCTAAATTTTGCTTATATTATTGATTCTTATTCTTTATGGTGTGCTAGATTAGTATATTTAAATTTTAAGTATTTGCATTATATGTATAAGCATGGATATATTTCTTATAAGCATGAAGATAATTATAAGTATGAAATCTGTATTCAAGAAAAAAATCAGCAAAAAACCTTTTCCTAATGTAGAAAAGAAAATACAAATATTAGAATTTGTACATTCTAATATTTGTGAATTGAATGGAATTCTAACAAGAAATGATAAAAATAGATATTTTTTAGCATTTATAAATGATTTCTCTAGATACACATATGCGTATCTAATGAGAAGCAGAGATGAAGCATTTAAGTTCTTTAAATGTTATAAAGTAGAATCGAAAGGAAATGAAAATTAAGATTCTCTATAGTGATGGTTGTGGAGAATATTTTCCTGATAAATTTACAACTTATTATGAAGGACATGGTATCATACACTAGAAATCAACACCATATACATCTCAATAAAATGGTTTGGCGAAAAGAAAAAATAGAACTTTAGTTGATATGGTTAACACAATGGTTTTTTTTGGTAACAATACAATGGTTTTAAATGGTAAACTATCTCTAAATTTATGGGAAGCATTACATACCATGTTCATAATAAAATTTTATCTAGAAAAATTCATATTTCACTTTATGAATTATAGAAGAGAAGAAACCAAATCTAAACCATCATAAAATGGGGGTGTTTGGCCTTTTATAGAGTTTATGATCCAAAAAGAACTAAATTAGGGCCAAGAGGGATAAAATATGTATTTTTGGGATATGCTCAAAATGCAAAGGCTTACAAATTATTAGACTTAAAGTCTAATTCATAGTAGAAACAAGAGGTGCATAATTTATTGAAGATAAATTCTACTCTAACTTTTTACCAGAGCCTATTCCCATAATTGATAATTTACAAACCCTACCATCAAGTTTAACTCCTAGTACATCTAATAATAAGAGCAATAAAAAAAAATATTTTATCTGAACCTAGTAGAAGTAGGAAAAATAAGAAAGAAAAATTTGGATCCTATTTTATTTCTTCCCAATCTGTAGTCTTCCTTATAGAAGGTAGTAGAACTGTTGTGCTCAATAGAATATACATCTTATTAAATATTGAAGATAATCCTAAGACATATAGGGAAGCAATGGCTTCAAGAAATGTAGTTTTATGGAAAAAAGCTATAAATGATGAAATGGACTTAGTATTGTCTAACAATTCTTGCAGTCTTGCAGATTTATCTCAAGATCAAAATCTATAAGATGTAAGTGGGCATTTAGAAGAAAATATAGTACATATGGTCTATACAAACCTTCAAGGCTAGATTATAGTCAAGAGATACACATAGAAGAAAGACATATATTATTTTGATATATATACTTCGATAGCAAGAATAACATCTATGAGAGTTTTTATAATGTTAGCTTTAATTTATAATTTATATATTTATCAAATGGATATAAACAACATTCTTAAATGGTGACATTAATGGAAGTTTATATGAACAATCAAAAAATTTTGTTCTTTCTAGAAATGAAAAGAAAGTTTGTAACTTGGTCAAATCATTATACAATTTAAAGAAAGTTCCAAAGTAATGGCATAAAAAGTTTGATTCAATAATTTTGTCAAATGGATTCATATATAATAATGCTGATAAATGCATTTACTCTAAATTTACTGATAATTGTGATGTGATCATTTGTTTTTATATGGATGACTTGCTGATTTTGAGACCAATTTAGAACATAGATCTTAGACTAAGAAGTATCTAAATTCTAAATTCAAGATGAAAGATCTTAGTAAAGTATATACTATCTTAAGCATGAAGGTTAAGAAGCATAGTGGGGGTTATGCTTTAGATCAATCTCATTATATCAAAAATATATTGGTGAGGTTTAAATATCTTGGAATAAAGAAAGTAAGTACCCTATATGATCCCAAGATCTATTCAGTGTATAATTGATGTGGGACTAGATATATGCTTGCATATTTCTTACACCTTCCCCATTCACTCAAGCTTATCAAGTAGAAAAGTGATAAGCTTCTCCCATTTTTGCTCTCAAATAAAACCCCAGCCTTTGCATCTTCACCCTTCGTAGGATCCTACAACACATGTTGAATGAGTTCTTCAAGTTTTCTATAATTATAATAATTCCAAGTGACTTTGGCTTCGAGCCTGAGAATATGTTTCTAGTGCTTAATGGGCTTTCTTTAGTGCTCAATATGCAAAAAAATCTTATAACAATTTAGGACTCATTTTTTTCATGGGAAATGGAAGGAGCAAAAGACAATTTCCAAGAAGTGGAGGAGAGTCTCCTTGTTTGATTGAAGTTTTAAGAGAAAAAAATGAAAAAAACTCTTCTCATAGGAAGATACTTTTCATATTTCATGGAAAGTATAAATCCAAGGAAGAGATGGATTTTGAAACTTCCTATGGAATGAAATTAGTGGCTCCTTTTTCTTTCTAAAAATATCATTTTAACATTATCCCTATAAATATTAATGTAATATTATATTTATATTATCCTAATATTTATATTAATATAATATAATAAATTTTTATATTAATATATTATTTTTTATATTAATATAATATTAATACTATATCAATAAACTTTTTATTAAAATATTTATATTATATATACATATATATTAATGTTGTATTAATATAATCACTTATTATAATCTAATATGATATTATATTATATTTATATTAATATAATATTTATATAGAGTTTGAAAGCACAAAGATATGGTCTTATATCTATTAATGGTACAATAAATATTTTACATAATTATTTTAAAAAATTAGATGTTCAACCAAATATAAATCACTCTGAGATAAAACATATTTTCATGATCAACCAAATATATAAAAACCATATTTCTAGCAAAAAATAGTTCTTCCCATGAATTAAACAAGTCCTTAGTGAAAGCAAGAGACTTGATTAATTATTTCTCAATTATATACATATTTAATTTTATTTAGATAATCTTTACAACTTATTCTATGATTTTGTCAAAATATGCAAAATAGGTAAAACTATAATATTCCTCAAATTTTTCTTTCATTAAAGAAAAAAATAAGAACTCAATTCATTTCCTTATTTGATGAATTCCAACTTAAGATATTTAATAATAGTTAAGGAAATCACGACTATCGTTGGATACATTCAATGCATATACACAAGAGGATGGGTGGCGGTTAATTATCCCATCTCTAAGATTTCCCTCTTACATTATGATAACTATAATAATACACTCTTATTTTTCCTCTTTCCCTTGAAAAGAAAAGTTCATCAATCGTCAAAACTCATCCCTTCTTTTTTAGCCAAATTTCTTCAAAGAACACATGTTGCACGCATGTTTTACGGCACCCGACCGAAGGACTTCCCGCTAATTTAGGAACAGATGAAATAACAAATTACTCTTTCCGACCAGTCCAACATCTTTGTTTCTTTCTTTTTTGGTAAAACTTCATCCCATTATTTACTTCTTCCTAATTTGACTTGGTCCAAAGCACAAGAATTCCACTAACAAGCCAGGCCCACTGTTGTACGTATTTGTAAGTATATCGGGTGTGAAAGAGTTCCGCTGATCGGGCCAGGTCCTCTCCGCTAGCTGGCGTGAAAGAATTCCACTAATCTGTACCAAAAAAAAAAAAGAAAAAGAAAAAAGGAAATTCCTCTAATCAAACAAGGACTGTTCAACTCCCTTCCATGCACGCAACGAGTCGTCTCCACCTTATCGCCTCCCTGTTCCATTTATAAAATCAAAAATTTCCCCTAAAATACCCCCTCAAACCTCAAGACTCTCACACCATCTTCCCCTCTCTTGCATTCGGAATCCCTCCAACGGAAGCCCTCCGAGTCCTCAATGGCCAACGCATCGCTTCTCTTCTTTATTTTCTTCGCTGACTTGGTCCAAAGCACAAGAATTCCACTAACAAGCCAGGCCCTCTGTTGTACGTATTTGTAAGTATATCGGGTGTGAAAGAGTTCCGCTGATCGGGCCAGGTCCTCTTCGCTAGCTGGCGTGAAAGAATTCCACTAATCTGTACCAAAAAAAAAAAAAGAAAAAGAAAAAGGAAATTCCTCTAATCAAACAAGGACTGTTCAACTCCCTTCCATGCACGCAACGAGTCGTCTCCACCTTATCGCCTCCCTGTTCCATTTATAAAATCAAAAATTTCCCCTAAAATACCCCCTCAAACCTCAAGATTCTCACACCATCTCCCCCTCTCTTGCATTCGGAATCCCTCCAACGCAAGCCCTCCGAGTCCTCAATGACCAACGCATCGCTTCTCTTCTTTATTTTCTTCGCTGCCCTCCTCGTCCATGGTTTGTTTCACGATTCATTTCAAGGCCTTTAGCCTTGTCTTACAAAATCTATCTAACATCTACTAACAAAATCTATCTAACTTTTAAAATTTCAGGTGGGTTTTCAACTACGTTCACCTTCCAGAACAACTGCTCCAACACGGTCTGGCCTGGCATACAGAACCAACCTAATGTCCCTGCATTCCAGCTGACGGGCTTCGAGCTCGCCCCCTCGGCCTCCAACTCGATAACCGCCCCAACCAATTGGGCCGGCCGGATGTGGGGCCGGACCGGCTGCTCCACCGACGCGTCGGGGAGATTTACATGCCAGACCGGTGACTGCGGCACCGGGCAGGTCGCATGCAACGGCAACGCCGGCGCCCCACCCGCCTCGCTCCTCGAGTTCACCCTGCAGGGCGATGGCGGCAAGGATTTCTACGACGTGAGCTTGGTCGATGGCTTCAACTTGCCGGTCTCCATCGCTCCACAGGGTGTCTCGGGTTGCACCACCACATCATGCTCGGCGAACATCAACTCCCAGTGCCCGGCAGTGCTGCAGCTGACGGTATCCGGTGCCATCGTTGGCTGCAAGAGCGCTTGCCTGGCTTTTAACCAGGACCAGTATTGCTGCACTGGACCCTATAACAGTCCGCAAACATGCAAGCCGACGATCTATTCCGAGTTCTTCAAGAGCGAGTGTCCTCAAGCTTACAGTTATGCTTTTGATGATAGCAGCAGCACCTTTACTTGCACTGGGGCTAATTACCTCATTACCTTCTGTCCTTCAGAAGTTTTGGTATCTCACAAAATCATTGTTTTCTGCACTCTAACAATAATGTAAGAATAAAGCCCAAAATCCGGAGTGGTCGTGGGTGTTGAACGTGTGTAAGTGTGTGATTCAAAGTGCACTAGAATTTAGGAACGGGGCCTTTGTACATATCTCCTATGATCTACTTAGTTATTTAGTTGAGTTAGTGGCTATTATGTGATCGAGTGTGAAGGCCCATGACTTGTAGTGGGGTGTTAGCTAGTAATGGATGGGAACGACTGTTACCGTGAATGCCTATAAAAAAAGGCACTGTATTGAAGTCTTTTGGACAAGGCATTAATGAAGTTTACGTTCCACAAAAATTGTGTTAACTCTGGTTCATTGCTTGTATAGTGTTCTCATCGCAGAGAACTAATTCCACCCTCCTCTTCCTTTTCGTTTTTTTTCCCAACATTTTTGGTATCAGAGCAGCCAAGCTCTGATTACGTGGGGGCAAATAAAAGACAAGTGATTGGTGCTGTTGCAACTTGAAGACTTGTAAGTCAAATTCGTGGCTAATATTGTTGTAAGGAGGTAAGCTGTTGGGTAGCAACATGGCAGCCTTTGGAAGTTTAGTAAGCATTTCTCAACCCTCAATTCCTATCTTTAAAGGTGAATATTATGAATTTTGGAGCATTAAAATAAGGACTTTATTTATGTCACAAGACCTTTGGGATTTGGTTGAGAATGAATATGCAGATCCAGATGAAGAAGCAAAGTTGAGAGAAAATAGAAAGAAAGATTCTAAGGCACTGTTTTTCATTCAACAAGCAGTTCGCGAGTCCATCTTCTCAAGAATCGCTGCTGCAACTACTACAAAAGAAGCTTGGACAATATTGCAAAAAGAGTTTCAGGGGTCATCGAAGGTAATTACTATGAAACTTCAGTCTCTTCGTCGGGATTTTGAAACTTTATTCATGAGAAACAATGAATCGCTGCAAGAATTTTTATCCAGAGTTACATCTATTGTTAGCCAAATGAAATCATATGGTGAAAAGATTTCTGAAAAATTAGTAGTTGTAAAAGTTTTGAGAAGCTTAACTCCAAAATATGATCATATTGCTGCTGCTATTGAGGAATCTAAAGACTTATCTATTTTTTCATTTGATGAATTAATGGGTTCTTTGCAAGTTTATGATGCTAAAATGAACAGATCAATTGAGAAAGTTGAAGAGAAGGCATTTCAAATGAAGGGGGGACCTCTACACTCAAAGATAAGTCCGATAGAGTCACAGGAAGAGGTTGTGGCCAAGGTGGATTTCGTGGCCGAGGTCGAAGTCGAGGCCGAGGCCGTGGGTGATTTGATGATCACTGACAATCATCCAATGAGTATCGAGGCAATCGGAATGGAATCCAATGCCATCATTGTAAGAAATTTGGGCACGTAGAGGCAAATTGTTGGAACAAAGAAAGTATGTCAGTTATGCAGAAGAAAAAGAAGAAGAAAGTAAATTATTAATGGCTTGTTATCATGCTAATGATGAATTAAATGAGGTTTGTTTGTTGGATAGTGGATGTTCTAACCATATGTCTAGAGCAAGATTTATGTTTCAAGATCTTGATGAATCATAGAAGATGCATGTTAGACTTGGAGATGATAAGCAAGTTCAAGTCGAAAGAAAAGGTACAATTACAGTTAAAACAAGCCATGGTAAAGTAAAGCATCTTCATAATGTTTTCTATGTTCCTAGTTTGGCACACAACTTGCTAAGTGTTGGGTAGTTAATTACCAATGGGTATTCTGTTTTATTTGATAATGCCTCATGTGCTATTAAAGAGAAAAGTTCAGGCCAAATTATAGCTAATGTTCAAATGACACAAAATAAAATGTTCCCACTTGAAATTTCAAGTATTAATAGGCATGCATTGACTGCTTATGTGAAAAGTGAATCTCTTTTGTGGTATTTAAGATATGGACAACTCAATATAAACTGTTTGAAATTGTTGAATCAAAAAGATATGGTGAATGAATTGCTTAAGATTGACTCTTTTGATAATGTATGTGAAAAGTGCATATATGGAAAGCAATATAAAAAGCCATTTCCTATTAAAAAGGCATGGAGAGCAAGATGTTCTCTTGAGCTTATATATGCTGATCTTTGTGGGCCTATGAGGACTCAGACCTTGAGTGGGAGTCGATATTTTTTGTTGTTCACAGATGACTATAGCCACATGAGTTTGGTTTATTTTCTAAAATACAAGTTAGAAACTTTTGAAGCTTTTAGAAAGTTTAAAGCATTGGTTGAAAAGCAAAGTGGTTGTTCTTTAAAGGCCCTTCATACAGATTGAGGTGGTGAGTTTTTATCTAATAAATTTAATCATTTTTGTGATGAAAATGGCATCTATAGGGAACTTACAGCACTATACACACCCGAGCAAAATGGTGTAGCGAAACGAAAGAACCGTACAGTGATGGAAATGGCTAGAAAATTATTGAAAGGAAAGGGCCTTCCAAATATTTTTTGGGTAGAAGCTGTTGCAACAGCAGTATACTTGCTAAACATCTCTCCTACCAAGGCTGTCCTCAATATGACTTTATATGAAGCTTGAAAAGGTAAAAAGCTAAGGGTAAGTCACTTGAAAATTTTTGGATCAATTGCATATACTTTGGTTAATTTTGAAAATCATCATAAGCTTGATGAGAAGTATGAAAAGTGCATTTTTATTGGTTATTGCCCACAATCCAAAGCATATCGATTATACAACCCAATTAGTGGTAAAGTTGTTATTAGCAGAAATGTGATATTTGATGAAAATGCAAGTTGGAAATAGAATGACAAGTCAGAAGAGTTAGAAATTCAAGTTTCTAATAAAGAACTAGGAGATCCAACTTCTTCCACGACTACAGCAAGTACAAGCACTTCTTTGATAAATTCATCTCCTCCAATCTCACCAAGTAGCAGTTGCTCGACTTCTTCAAAACCTTCTAATGAAAGTCCCCCTCGAAAATTCAGATCATTAGTAGAAATTTATGAAACTAGTAATTTTACTTTATTTGTTTCAGATCTGATAAGCTTTGATGAAACAATAGAAGAGGAGAAATGGCACAGTGCTATGAAAGAGGAGATAATAGCTATTGAAAAAAATAAAACATGGAAGTTAGTGGATTTGCCTCAAGGTAAAAATGTAATTGGTTTGAAATAAATTTTTAAGACTAAATATCATACAGATGGAAGCATCCAAAAGTACAAAGCCCGAATGGTAGTAAAAGGTATGCACAACAGCAAGGTATTGATTTTCAAAAAATTTTCTCCCCAGTTGTTCGATTTGAAACTGTAAGAATTATTCTGGCATTAGCTGCTTAATTAAAATTGTCTCTTTATCAATTTGATGTTAAGTCTACTTTTCTAAATGGTGAATTAGAAGAGGAAGTTTATGTTTGTCGGCCTAATGGATTCATAGTTAATGGCAAAGAGGATAAGGTATACAAGCTAAAAAAAGTCTTTATGGATTGAAGCAGGCATCGAGAGTATGGTACATCAAGATTGACTCATATTTTTATCCAAATAAATTTACAAGAAGTGAGAATGAATCGACACTTTATTTAAAAAGAAAAGGTAATGATTTTCTTTTAGTTTGCCTTTATGTGGATGATATGATATACATGGGTTCTTCAAATTTTTTTGTGCAAGAATTTAAGAGAAGTATGATGAGACAATTTGAGATGACAAATTTGGACTTAGTGCATTATTTTCTTGATTTTGAGATTAAGCAAAGTGAAAAAGGAATTTTTGTATCACAAGAGAAATATGCTAAAGATTTGCTGAAAAGGTTTGAAATGTTAAATTGCAAAGAGGCAGCCACTCCTATGAACATGAATGAGAAGTTGAGGTTTGAAGATGGTACAAAATGGCAAATGCAAAATTATTTAGAAGTTTGGTTGGTGGCCTGATTTATTTGACACATACTAGACCAGATATCGCCTTTTCTGTTGGTATTATTTTCAGATTTATGCATAATCCAACCAAGCATCATTTTGGAGCCACTAAGCAATATTACGCTACATTATCGGGATAATGAATTATGGAATTTGATATTCACATATAACTAATTTTAACTTATTTAGATTTTCAGACAGTGATTGGGTAGGTTCTGTAGATGATAGAAGTAGCACTTCTGGTAATGTATTCACTCTTGGATCGGGAGCTATTTCGTGGAGTTCAAAGAAGCAAACAATAATGGCCTTATCATCTTCTGAAGCAGAGTATGTGGCTGCAGCATCTTCAGCTTGTCAAGCTTTATGGCTGAGAAGGCTACTTGAAGATCTTTGTCAATCTCAAAAAGGAGCTACTAATATAATGTGCGATAATTAAGCAACAATAGCAACGACAAAAAACCTAACATTTTATGGAAGAACAAAGCACATCGACATTCGACATCATTTTATTCGTGACTTGGTGGCTAAAGGACTGGTGGAGCTAAAGTACTGCAATACACATGAACAAGTTGCAGATATTTTTACTAAGTCACTTCCTTATAACAAGAATTTCTACTTCAGATCACTCCTTGGTGTATGCAACTTTGAATCAAGGGGGAGTGTTGAACGTGTGTAAGTGTGTGATTCAAAGTGCACTAGAATTTAGGAACATGGCCTTTGTGCATATCTCCCATGATCTGCTTAGTTATTTAGTTGAGTTAGTGGCTGTTATGTGATCGAGTATGAAGGCCCATGACTTGTAGTGGGGTGTTAGTTAGTAATGAATGGAAACGTCTATTACCGTGAATGCCTATAGAAAAGGGCACTGTATTGAAGTCTTTTGGACAAGGCATTAATGAAGTTTCCATTCCACAAAAATTGTGTTAACTCTGATTCATTGCTTGTGTAGTATTCTCATCGTAGAGAACTAATTCCACCCTCCTCTTCCTTTTTGTTTTTTTTTCCCAACAATGGGGCTCTGAAGTGGTGTAGTCATCCATCGACAGAACAAAATAATTCTCGTTTCAAATAAATAAACTTCTATTTTACCCTAATGTTTGAGGTAAACATACTCTAAGTTGTATGAAGGACAATAATAATTGGATTATGAGATATTTCATGTGCCCTGCAAGTGCCAAATTCTAGTTTCCTAACGCATGTAAGTCATCATCTATAGTTTTTAAACCCCATTCCATGCTCCAAAACTGCTGGTTATCCATATTTATCCATAAATTCTATGTGTATATGTATATATTTATATATTGGTATGTATATATGTGTATCGATACATGCATGCATGTTCTAATCAATTCAAATTTTTGATTAGGAAAGAGGAATAATAAGAGGGTATAAGTACTTAAAAGTAGGTGTATGATGGAATCACAACTGTCTATATTTCCTCCAGTGTGATAATATTTGTCAAAGTTTATCTTCACATCTATTGCATTTGCCCACCAAAATTTCCTTTAGGTTCAAAAATTTAGGGTTGCATCAGATGTAAAAGAGTTCCATCTTCATGGTTAAGTTTTAATGGGCACGGTAATTGATATGTTAACCAGATTAATTTTTTTTTTTCTTGTAGTTGCTTGTAAACCTTGCTTTGATCATAGGATAAAGCTAAATAAATAGGGATGGCAACAGATATGGATAGGATTGGCCAATTTCTGTATCCATTCCATAATTAAAAACCATATATCCATATCCATCCTTTATCCACCTCGAATCAAATCAAGTAGAGATGCAGATCAAATCGCACGAGTCAAATATATATAAATATTATAAAATAATAATAATTTTAAAAAAGATATATAGATTGAGGTTATATCAGGTTAGATTCGGAGCAGGACATATCATTATCCGTATCCAATTTGAATCTACTTTAGATATTTTTCTAGAATCTATATCCACTCCAAATTCTAACCAGATTAAGTAAAATCTGCTTTATCTAGATCTGATTGGATGAATATTCGGTGGATCGACTAAAATTGTCATCCCTATAAACAAATATGCATGTTGTGTAGATCCGACTAGCAGAGCGCTAATATGGCACCCTACTTGCTTATCCAAATTCTTTTTTTTATATATAATAAGGGATGCCCAAAAAAAAGCCACCCAACTTTATTAGAAAGGATGGATATAGAATACAAAGTTGTTAGAGAAACAGCTCAAGTGAAATAGCTCTATAAAGGCGTTTGGTAACCAAAAAGAATCATCATGGTAATCTAAGATCATTGATAATTCAAATATTGGGATAGTTTAATCCCTAGTAATCTAAGATCACTATATTTGGTTGGTCATAGTACAGTGATTAAAGATCTCGAATATGTATAATTTGGTTTACTATGGTAATTCAAGATTACCGATCAAATAATACCAAAAATATCCTTAACATATCTCAGATGGAAAGAAAAAAATGGCAAAGAAGAGATGGAAGAAGAGGAAAGCTTTAGATTACTATGATTGGATCGAGGAAATGAAATCATCACTTCAAGTCCCCTTCTCAACAAAACTTTGGGAGTCGGAATTGAGGATTGGGGGCAGAAAAATTTTTAGAAAAATATTTAATAAATTGTTTCCTCTTTCTAATCATCACAGTGAGAAAAGAAAGGATTTTCTTCTCTTCCATGGGGATGATGCGCCAACTACCCATCTAGCACATGTGAAGAATATCGCATGCATGTAGGAAAAAATATCGTGACAAAAAAAATAATTTTTTTTCTTTCAAAAAATCTCTCAATTACAAGAGTATTTTGGTTAATATATTTTAATATAAGATCACTATGATGGACTGATATTGGATATCTATCCTCAATAATGGGTTTTCTATCACTGCATTGGATAGTGATTTAAAGAGTGAGGGTGATTTGAAATCACTGCCATACAATCAAACATAGTGATCTCATCACCTCCATCCATATTATCTTTGATCTTAGATGGATCACCCTATATCATATGCCCCCTATGGGTCTATACTTAAATTACCAACAAAAATCATGGAAGAGAAGAAAAAACCAGATAACGAAGACCAATAAAACCTATCTTGATACTGTGGTGCCAAAGCCAATCCCTGGGAGAGTTTCTAGAACAAAAACTGAAGAAGAAGCTACCCTAAGTCCACATGATACATGTATGTGCTAGCTAACGAAATGGGTCTGAAAACTAAGCTAATAGTGAATGGACTAATAAAGTATATCAGGCTTAAAACCTTGCCTCACTAGTGATCATCATCATACAAGGAGACCTAAATGTGAATAAATGACAGGCAAGTACTTACAAAAGCAATTAGCTTGGAGGATATCTGAATTTTTGACCTCTAGAAAACTTATTTTTGGTACTATTTTAAATGGAACACTAGACTATAACAGCATGATTAGTTAATAAGGAATAGATTATTAATGCTTTCAAGCTTAACAATATCCATGTCCAGACATGGGCACATGCATAAACATTTATATACACACTCAAAACTACATATAGTAAGTCATCTCATGTGAAATAAATAGATAATAAAACTTTTTCCTTGTTTACCACCATCGGCTGTTAGTTTTGGCCGGATTTCATTATCTCCCAAAGCCCCCTGAAGTGATGCATGGGGATATGGCCACTAGTTAGAGGCTCAATCATGATCTAGGTCAAGTCTAATGTGGTTTCTTCTTGTTCTTTTTTCTTTCTTTCTAGCTGGCTACCACCACCATCACCACCGCCATCTGCTACCACTACCATTGTCATGTTGATTTCCATTATGATTTTCATAGAATGCCCATTATTGGCAATGCTTATTTTGAATATATTGAGTTCTTACTTCTTGATCTACTAGTCGAGTCATCTAGACATGGTCCACCCAGATTGCCAGGTGTTGTTACCTAGATAGTAGTATCTTTTTTCTCTCATAATTTTCATCACAACCATGATTGATTTATGATCTCTTTTGGTCATCGATTTCGATTATATATGGATGCAATCGATCGAACGAGGATGTTGAGCAATGGCATTGATGCTCCAATTCTAAATCAAGGTAGATCTTAAATCCTTATTTGTTAATTAGTTATGTTTTAGATAGAACCAAAAAATTTGAGATTTCAAGTAATTCGGATGTTAAGATTTTGAAAATAAGAATATAATAATAAATTCACTATTTCTTATATTGATGATTTTTTGAGGAAGAGCTAGAATCATAGTGATTGGTTGGACATACTAAGCATGGATGGATAGACACTGTATTTGGATTTGACTGGCAATAAAGATAAGAATATCTGTATATAATCACTATTATATATACTACTTTTATCATTAGATTTATGTTAATGGATTTGTCATGTGTGAAACACTATTATTTCTTCTATGATTTTTAGCATGAGTATATTATATATTGACTATATTGGATGTATGCCGTAGAAGTCAATCTTGACTGACGCATATCATATTTTTAGAACATGATTTTATACTTGACGAATAATTTATTTTCATTCATATTGTATATGTATCCATGAATTGTCTAAGGGATTAACAAAGTGATGACACATTCTCAAAGAGTTGAGAATTTAAGGCATGTGTCATTGATAGTTAATTTCTTAGTTACTCTTGATTATAAGATCATCATGGAGATGATGATTAATTTGGATAGACTGATGCACAGATCATTTTCTTCGGATAGATGAGTTTCGAGTCTGTAGTGTAGGGACACTAAAGTGAGAGTACAGGTGGTTGTTAGAGAATAACTAGCACTGAGCATGACCAACACGAGAAGTCACATGGATGTCTGTTTATTCATTAGTGACTTTCTTTATACTGCAATAGTGTGATTGATCCTTTGACCTGCGGTGCCACAGCTGCTTACAGTAAGACTGCTGAAGTTTGACTATACAGAAACATATCTCAATGAGTCTTTATAGTGGATGTTGATTACGGTTGGTCTACTCTAGAATTAGGATGCACATCTAGATAGGATCTATCGACTTTAGTAGAAGGGAGTATTCCTATAGAATTTAAGAGGCTAAGTCCTTAAGTCTATGGCCATAACAGTGTGATTGATAGAAAGAAATTTTCATAAGAATCACAATCAGACTCTGAGCTAATTGAAGCTATCATATGATCGATGTTGAAATTTGACAAGTTATCCATGATCTACCATCTGATCGGGATTCATGATAGAGATACTAAATCATACGATAATTGCACCTAGAGGTTCATCACTTTTATTCTGCTAGACTGTCACTACAAACTGCTAGATATCACAAATAGATTATGAGAGCTTATTAAGATTATTTAAGATCGATAATTCTTATTGAGTGAGAGTGAAATCATTCTGACCCATTAAAAATAATTTCAATGATACTATAATAGAGATCATGGTATATCTTACTATCAAACAGAATAAAACTTATGAGGTCATACATAATAGAGGTTTCTGATTAATCAGATGGTTGAGTTATGATTATGAATCATAATAGGAATTAATTATCAATGTGATTGATGATTAATTTAATACAAAAGTTATAATTAAAAGATTCACTAAGTATCAGTGAATTGTAAGAAGATCAATTAGCAATTAGATTGTTGTCTGGCTCAATTTGATTGAGCTATATGATTTAAATCAAATCTAATTGAATTAGATTCAATTTAGATTGGTTTAGATTTGATTAGATCAAGCCTAATTAGTTTATAAGATAATCCAATTACATAAGAAAAATAATTTCAACTTTGATTAGGACTTGATTGAATCAATTTTTCTTAATTAGATTAGAATTTAATCTAGATTTAATTAAATTTTTAATTAGATTAAAAATTGACTTAATTTGATTGCTAATTAATTTAAAATTAATTAGTATTAAATTAGATTTAAATTAGATTTAAATCAGCAAACAAATGAATCCTAGTTGGACTAGAATTTTTCCTCGACGCCACCTCTCTTTTTGCACTACCTAAGCCCAACACCAAATCTGATTTGGTGTGTGGTTGAATCAGCCCAAGCACCTTCACAGCATCTCTCTTATGTCCATCTTTGTTTGAGTTCAAATCTGACTTGATCTAGTGTTGATTGGATCAAAACAGGACTCCTAATTTGATTAGGTTTGATCCTGTCAAACCTAGTCTTATACAAACTCTAGCCTTATCATCCTTGGATGCCTCATATTTAAAGAAAGGGGCTTTGGGATGTAGAGAAGCATCTGAAAACCTTCTTTTAGGCATGGGCTCTCTTTGAGGTATGAGAAAATTCTAGGGAGAAAGAGAGAAAGGTTCTCTCTTCTCCAAGTCTTCTTCCTCCTCCACCTTATCTTCTTCCTTCTTGAGATTGTCTTAAAGCTTGAAGGAGATCTTGTTCAACCATCAATAAAGTATTCTCTACAAGAGAGCTAGCATCCTGGGAAGAACTAAAGTCTCTGATCATATCAGACCTCGTGTGGATATCCGTAGAGGCTGGGCATGTATGCAGCTACATCAGAACCTGAAGGCATCCATAGATCCAGATTTGAAAAAAAGTTTTATGATTCAGATATGTGATTCAATCACAAATAAATTTTTAATCTCTAAAATCAGATATTTTTGTTGGATGCGTGACCTAGAAGCTAATCTTGACTGACACATACTTTACTCTAGGGCATGTTTTGTACTTGATGGACAGTCTTTATAACCAATCATATTTTATATGTCAATGATTTATCTTAAAAATTAATAAAGATGATTTTGTATATTCTCAAGTTATTGAGAATTTGAGACATACATCATTAGTGGTTAATTTCTAAATACTTCTGATCGAAGGATCATCACAGAGGACAGTGATCAATCTATTTGAGATCAGTGCATAGATTACCTCTCTTTAGAGCAGATGAGTCTCGAGTCTGTGGTGTAAAAATACTGGGATGAGAGTGTAGGTGGTTGTTAGAGAATAATTTGCACTAAGTGTGACCAACATGAGAAACCACTTGGATGTCTACTCACTCATCAGTGATTTTCTCGATGTTGCGGTGGTGTAACTGATTCTTTGACCTGCGGTGTTGTCTATTCGCAGCGAGGCTATATAGTTTGACTACATGTTCTCTTGGTCCCTATCTATATGAGTCTTTACAGTGTATGTTGGCTATGTAGGTTCAGATTCACTGTTTGAAGTACGATACACTTAGATGGATACTATCGATCTTAGTAAAAAAAAAGTCCTATGCGATTTGTAAGACTGAGTTCAGAAAATCTCTGATCAAAGTAAGTACGAATACTAAAAAAGAGTTTCTACAAGATTCACAAATGAACTCGAGTTGAGCCAATCTAGCATATGACTGACGATGGGATTTGACGAGTTCTCCATGACCTCCGTCCAGTCGGGACTCTCGATAGAGGGATTGTATCACACGATAACTGCACCTAGAAGTTTATTTTTTTATTCTACTGGGTTACCACTATATGTTACTAGATGTTATTGGTGGATCATGAGAACTCACTAAGATCATTTTTGGATCAACGATTTTTGTTGAGATGAGTTGGAATCGTTCTAGCCCATCAAAAAGAGTTTCGATGATATTGTGATGGAGATCATGGTATGTCTCACTACCAGACAAAGTAGAATTTGAAGGGTCACACACAAAAGGAGCATGACTTAATCAACGACTTGGATCATATTCAAATTATTAATTAGATTGATAGTTTGAATATTAGAAATTACTAATTTGTAAACATTACAGTTTTGGCAGCTACTAATTGTTAGCACAGGGACTTAATTGCAAGTGTTATAATTTTTTTGAAGCTGATTAAATTATAAATTAAGTTTTAATTAATTTAAATTTAATTAAATTTAATTAAATTTAATTTAATTTAATATTAATTAGGTTCAATTATCCAAATCAGATTTGAATTTCAAGCCTGATTGGATCAAGCTTGATAACCTTTTTGAATTCAGCTTGTTTTAGACTCGATTTGAATCTGATTGAGGCTCTATTTGAACCAGATGAATGATGACTTGAAGAGCTCAAGTTTTATAAGATTCTCTCTCCAAAAATCACACCAAAAGGAGAAGTGAGGTATTATTTTTCTCATCCTTTTTTCTTCACGCGCGTGAAAGGAGAGGGGATGCCAATAGTTGGTGCCCTGCCTTATTTGGAACTCTTTTTTATCTAATTTTTTTTATTTAAATTTAATTCAAAATAAGATAGAAATATATTTTTTTGGGGCATGAAAGATTAATTTTGTATGATAAAAAAATTAGGGAAAGGTGGATGTGCGCTAATTGTGATTGCTGATTTCTTTCTTGCAATGCAACCTTATCTCCACCATTTTCAATTTTTGTTTTGATTTCAACACCTTAGATCATATGAGATTTGATCTTTTAGGGAATGATGAAGTTGGTGTGTGCGAGAAAAAAAATTATGGTGCGATAAAAACAAGAGAAGGCGTGAGGTTTTTGATGTGAAGGTGAGAGGGCTTCTTTCTTACATGTTTCTCTCCTTCCCAATGCCTCCTCTTCTTTCTCCCCTTCATCCAACATCCAGATATGATAGAGATCAGATCTAAGAAGAGAAAAGAGAGAGAATAAGAAGGGTTCTTCTTTTCTTCATGGTGATCTGGTTCAGATCCTATCAGATCTATGCGAAAGAGTTCGCGCATCAATCTTCTTCTTCAAGATTTGGAAGAAGAGATCACGATCCATGGATGAGGAGTGAGATCTACAAGGTGCTAGTACATTAGTGATCTCAGTACTTCAATCAGGTGGCTCCGTGTAGATACCAATAGAGGTCGGATGCGTGCGCGGCTACAATCAGAATCCGGGACATCCGCAGGATCTGAGGTATGGAGATCTGATCTCTATTTATTTTTCTAATAGTTTATTTTTTGTTTCATATTTCAGATCATAGGTACATATTTGTATCAAGATTCTTTCTATAATTTTTAGATTTGATCTGGTACATAAATAAATTAAAATTATTTTAATTTATTTATTTTCGCTGTTTAGATCTTTAGAAAAAAATTTTGAACTACATGTATGAAACTATAGCATTCTCTAATAGTGGGCTCAGAGCTTAGGTTCTGATACAAACATGAAATTCTCTTAGATCTGATATCTAATTTGTAGAAATCAAATCTGAAGGTTAATTTGATGATTTATGTTGTTCTGAAATAAAGTTGCCCTGGCATAATCCTATTATGCTGAATGATTATCCTAGAACGATGTAGAACATCGATTAAAGTTAGATCTGATTTTTTTATATACTGTAACAAAATTATAGATTTATTTTTGATCTGAAATTATTTTATATCTAAAATAAATCATTAGTTATTCAAATCTAAAATTAATTTTAGATCTGAATTTTTTAATTTGGATGTAAATTGAATCTAGTATGTTTGCTGAAATTTTTCTTACATGCATAGACTCAATATTATTGTTCATATGTTTGACATGTGAAAGATAATTAAATCTGATTTTTAATTGATTACATATGTGATATGTTAAATTAAATTATTAGTAGCTTAGTAATTGAATTGGGATAGTCACCATGGCCGTTCGGTCATAAGATGAAGGGATTAAAGTTCCTCTCTCGCCCGTTCAATGGGTTCTTTCTTATGATGTGTAGGGGTGCCGACTGTGATGTTTTCTATGAAGATGAACAGAGAATAAAAAATTATATGTGTGATATATTTTAATTTAAATCAGATTATACATATATTTTTATATATTTTAGATCGTAAAATATTATATTTGATATATTGTTTGACATCCGATCTAAAACTTAATTTCTGCAAAACCTTAGATCCAAAACCCTAGGCTTGTTTGCATGAGAGCATGAAATTGTAACTAGTATGCCTGTAGAGTCGACTCAATTCTCGATTGGGTCGACTTAAGTGCTTGGTGAGTTGACTCATTTTTGTTGGAGTTGACTCAAGACCCTAGTAGGTTAGCTCATTTACAGATAAGCCGACTTAATTATGTAGGCTAGGTCTACAGATTTTTATTTATCTCAGTGTGTGTTGACTCACTGTGACAAATCAATTCATGTACCAGAATGAATCGATTTGATTATGCAAATAATTATATTGTATGGGATACAATATAAATGGTTTAGATTAGAAAATATTTCAAGATCTAAACCCAAACCCATGTACATAATGCATTTAATTAAAAATTAAGATTTAAAATTATAAGGTCTAAAATTATGAATTTAAGATCTAAATTTCAATACATAAAATATGAGCTTTCGGATATGGGTTAACAAATTAGGTTTAGAGACTAAACTACAACTAGGATCATTGATTAGATCAGGTTAGAATATTTTTCAATTTTGAGTAGTTGATCAAACCTAATCAAGAATTGATTGGGATTAGGTCAAAAGGGCTCAAAATTGAATTTAGTTATGGTTGGTCAAATTGATTCCCATGCGATGTGAATTGATTAAGTCAAGACTGAATTTGGCTCAGTGGTTTGAGCTCGGATCTATAGGTTAACCTAATTAATTCTAATCAACCAATTTGGTGTCTAAGGTAAGTATTAGATGGTGGTTATTTAATTGGTTCTGTTGTCTGACCTGGCCAATTCGTTGGTGTCTAAGAAAAACAACAGGAGGACCCCCACTAATCTTTACTTATTTGGCCATCTTGAGAGATTATATTTTATATTAGGTTAATTGTTGATCCAAATTCACCTATGCTGACTGGCTCAATGGTTTGAGCTCGGGTCTATAGGTTAACCTAATTAATTCTAATCAACCAATTTGGTGTCTAAGGTAAGTATTAGATGGTGGTTATTTAATTGATTCCGTTGTCTGACCTGACCAATTTATTGGTGTCTAAGAAAAGCAACAAGGGGACCCTCACTAATCTTTACTTATCTGACAATCTTGAGAGATTATATTTTATATTAAGTTACTTGTTGACCCGAGTTCACCTATGCCGATTAGGTTGGTCAGACATAAAATGTACTGACCTAAATCAGATTAGTCATTATATCAGACGTATGTGACTAATTAGAAGAGACCTAAACATAAATCTTCTCTCTAAATATTAAGTCTACTGGTCTTCCATCGTTGTAGAGATGCGGGTGCCTTTTTCGATGTTGATCATTCTCGACTGGTTACACTGGTTCGGTTGCATCGAGAAGGCACAACTACTCTATTGGCATCAGATGCCTCGAGATAAAGATAGAGTTGGGCCTAATAACTATTAGGTAAGGAATCCAATGATGGCTTTGCACTCACTGGTGAATAGTGGGTCGAACTTAACTAAGGAATATGCCAATAACTGTTAGGTGAGACCACAGGACTTAGAGATCAAGTCACTGCAACATGCTTGGAGAAGCATCTGAATAAAGAGTTATCCATACATTAATATACATGTCACCAATAATTGTTAGATGAGGTACCATACATCGATGGGACTGCAGTACCCACTAGAACCATTTAGCACATTAGGATTTTCGTTTCTCCACCCGAAGAGTGTGAGAGATTCAAAAAATCAGTGAAAGTCTTTTATTTATTTTTAAAGTCTCTAGAATAAACTATTACAAGTACAATCATTTAATTAAATCTTTACTCTCTGTGATCAATTCTTCAGCTTCCAACACCCTAGCTTGAATCCTAAATATCTACCACTTAACCAAAATTGATTACATATTTTGGCTCAAAAATATAAGAATAGTTTTTAGCTTTTAGAAATTAAGCCAGTTCTTGATCAGGTTAACCCAATGTCATCAGCTTGTCCAATCCATAGTCAACGAGCTATATTTGATAAATAATTGGACATTGATAATTAGGTTAGATGCTATAAATTAGACTTCATAGTTGATGAAATTCAATATATGCATTAGGATATGTAGACTGCTAATGACATGCTGATTTCATCTGCAATAATTATGAGATGATCAGAGTCGCACAGTGCATGAGATGCGTGATGAGCAGTTTGTCCATAATCAATGATCAAGGACATTGAAGAACTTGAAAAGTTCGACATGACCATGTATAAGAAATTGCTAATAGATTTGATCCAGTAATTTTTAAATCATACGGATAGTTTATGAAACTATTATATGAATAAATGTTATAGCATCTTAACTGAATTGATCAATATGCTGGTAACTAGGAGACCTTGAAAAGTTCAGAGGTACATATCTGGAGAATCTAAAGAAATATTTACATGCCTTCAAAAGATATGTCGAATTGCTCAAAATTGATCTTACGATTTTTTTCTTTCTCATTAGACTCTAGTGCATATTACGTACTTTAATATAAAGTCTAAGGAAGAAAGAGAATTGAGGAAGGTGAAGTGACTCTTTTGAGTCAGTAATGGTGCAAAAGTTGCACTGAGGCTATGAGCACCTAATCTCGATAATTACCGTTTGGGTTTAATTTTTCTCATTTGCATGGTGTGATGCATTTGTAAAAAATTATTTGAATGAATAGTGAATGCCATTAGGTCTAAGAGATCTAAAATCAAATAACCTGAAGTATACAGATCGTTCTTTTGGCTAGGTCATATATGAGAAAAAATAATTTATCAATTAGAGAACATGAGCTTTTGGACTTATTGACGTTAAGTCATATCTAATCTGTGAATCATCTCTTTGAGGATTAATGACCAAGCCATCCTTTGTAGGTCAAAGAGATAGGACCACTGAGATACTTACCTTAGTACACATATGATATGTATAACCCATTTGATGAGCCAGACTAGGAGGTTGTCACTACTTCATCACCTTTATCGATGAGCATCATGGTATAGGTATGTATGTGAGATATAAATCTGAAAGACTTTGAAAAGTTCAAAAAATTCAAATATGAAGTATAAAAGATAAATCAAAAAATTTTTAAAGATACTTCGATCGGATCGAGGATGCAATACTAAATAGAAAATTTATTGATTATCTAAAAGGAATGATATAGTTTCATGATAGAATTTCCTTGTACACCTCAGCTCAATGGTGTATATGTGAGGAACAATGGCACTATATGAGATATGATCCGGTCCATCATGAATATTACTAATTTAATTATTATTTCTTTAGAAATAAGATTTAATTTTTAAAATTTAAATTAGATTTTCTTTAAAGTTGGTTCACCGCACCATATGAGATATGATATGGTGGATAAGTAAGAGGATAGGTTTGTGAGAACTCATTTATAGGATATCTCAAAAGGTATTTGAGATATCATTTTTTCTTCTCAGTGGTTCACAATGTGATTATAAGCAATCATACTATTTTCTTGGAAACAGTGGGAGGATGAACTCAAAGAGAAAATCTCTTAAGAACAATGAGTCATAGAACTTGTACAACCTATGCAAGATGAGCCAGTATATGTCGTACTTCCTCCACCTCATAGATCTAGTAGGATCTCCTATTCTTTAGAAAGGTACTTGGTATTCTTACAAAAGATTCTGAGAAAGTATTTTTTGAGGGAGATTGGGAATATAGAGATGATCCCAAAACCTATAACAATGTGACATGAGGAATCATGTAGTTACATGAAGGTCAGTGGAAGGGTCCATGCTGACATCGATTATGATGTGGTTACATATAGAATTTTTTTTTCAAAGACCTAGGTCAAACATTCTAGAAATAAAAGGTCTATAGAAATAGATCTTGAAAGGATATTTGATTTTCATAGATAAGTACATAGAAGAGATGCTGAAAGGGTTCAGTATTGAAACCTCTAAGAGGGATCCATTATCCTCTTGGGCATAGGTGTATGCCATACTATATATTCGACTTGGTATATCTTGCTGTAAAAGTCATGAGCAGATATTAGTCGAATCCAAGCTGGGAGCATTGGATTGCTATGAAAATATCTCTAAGTATTTGAGAAGTACTAAAAAATTATTCCTCATCTTTGAAGAAGGGTTAGTGCTAAGAGTGAGAGGATAGATTGATGCTGATGGTAGAATATCTACATCAACATGTATTCTTGAGTTATGTTGGTTCGATTTGTTGGAAGAGTTCCAAGCAACCGATCAATAGAAGCTGAATATACTGTAGATGTGCAATATATATTCTGATTCTTATGATAGTTGCAGAACTAGATATCATACCATTGGATGCTATGATATTATACTATAAAGATAATGATCCATACCCTTGCTAAGAAGTCAAGATCTCACCAGAAGTTCATGCACATAGAGCAGAGATATATGCGATTACCTCAAGTAGAAATACATAAAAGTAAATAAAGTAAACTCCATATAAATATGGTAGGCTCAAGTCACTTAGCTAGCTAAATACCAAAGCCTATTTTCAGAAGATGGGGCTCAGGTATATGGTAGATTGGCTTTAGTGCAAGTAGAAGTTTGTTGGATGTGTTCCCTAGAAGCCAATCTTGGCTGATACATACTTTACTCTAAGGTATGTTTTACACTTGATGGGCAGTCTTTATAACCAATCATATCTTATGTGTCCATGATTTATCCTAAAAATTAATAAAAATAATTTTATATATTCTCAAGATGTTGAGAATTTGAAACATACATCATTAGCGGTTAATTTCTAAATGCTTCTGATCGAAGGATCATCACGGAGGACAGTGATCAATCCATTTGAGATTGATACATGAATCATCTCCCTTTTAGGGTAGATGAGTCTCGAGTCTGTAGTGTAGAGATATTGGGATGAGAGTGCAAGTGGTTGTTAGAGAATAATTTGCACTGAGCGTGACCAACACGAGAAATCACTTGGATGTCTTCTCACTCGTCAGTGGTTTTCTAGATGCTGTAATGATGTGACTGATCCTTTGACCTGTGGTATGTTGGCTATTCACAGTGAGGCTGTATAGTTTGACTGCACATTCTCTTGGTCCCTATCTATATAGATCTTTGCAGTGTATATTGGCTATATAGGTTCAGGTTCGCTGTTTGGAGTAGGATATACCTAGATAGAATCTATCGACCTTGGTAGAAAAGGAGAAGTCCTATACGATTTATAAGACTGAGTTCAGAAAAATCTCTAGCTAGAGTAAGTGTGAATACTGAAAAAGAGTTTTCACGGAATTCATAAATGAACTCGAGTCGAGCCAATCTAGCATATAACTGACAATAGAGTTTGATGAGTTCTCTATGACCTTCATCCAGTCGGGACTCTCAATAGAGAGATTGTATCATACAATAATTGTACCTAGGGGTTCACTTTTCTATTCTGCTGGGTTGCCACTACATGTTGCCAGACATCACTGGTGGATCGTGAGAACTTACTAAGATCATTTTTGGATCAACAATTTTATTGAGGAGAGTTGGAATCGTTCTAACCCATCAAAAAGAGTTTCGATGATACTGTGATGGAGATCATGGTATATCTCACTATCAGACAGAATAGAACCTAAAAGGTCACATACAAAAGGAGCATGACTTGATCAATGACTTGGATCATATTCGAATTATGAATCGGATTGGTAGTTTGAATACTTGAAACTGCTAATTTGTAAGCGTTACAATTTTGGCAGCTGCTAATTGTTAGCGCAGTGACTTAATTACAAGTGTTGTAATTTTTTTGAAGCTAATTAAATTATAAATTAAATCTTAATTAATTTAAATTATATTTAATTTAATTAAATTTAGTTTAATTTAATATTAATTGAATTTAATTATCTAAATCAGATTTAGATTTTAAGCCAGATTGGATCAGGCTTGACAGCCTTTTCGAATTCTACTCATTTCGGACTCGATTTGAATCTGATTAAGGCCCTATTTGAACCAGATGAACCATGATTCAAAGAGCCCAAATTTTTTAAGACTCTCTCAATAGAAATCATGTCAAAAAAAGAAGTGGGGCATTATTTTTCTCATCCTTCTTCCTTCGCGCGCGTGAAAGGAGAGGGGTGCCAATAGTTGGTGCCCCGCCTTATTTGGAACTCTTTTTCATCCATTTTTTTATTTAAATTTGATTAAAAATAGGATAAAAATTTATTTTTTTAAAACATGAAAGATTAATTTTTATGACAAAAAAATTGGGGAAAGGTGGACACGTGCTAATTGTGATTGCTAATTTCTTTCTTGCAATGCAACCTTATCTCCACCCTTTCCAATTTTTGTTTTGATTTCAACACCTTAAATCAAATGAGATTTGATCTTTTAGGGTGTGATGAAGTTGGTGTGTGTGAGAAAAAAATTTATGGTGTGACAAAAACAAGAGAAGGTGTGAGGTTTTTGATGTGAAGGTGAGAGGGCTTCTTTCTCACATGTTTCTCTCCTTCCCAATGCCTCCTCTTCTTTCTCTCTTTCATCCAACATCCAGATCTGATAGAGATCAGATCTAAGAAGAGAAAAGAGAGAAATGAAGAGAAGAAGAAGGGTTTTTCTTCTCTTCACGGTGATCTGATTAAAATCCCATCGAATCTATGTGAAAGAGTTCGCACATCGATCTTCTTCTTCAAGATTTGGAAGAAGAGATCAAGATCCATGGATGAAAAGCAAGATTTGTGAGGTACTAGCACACCAGTGATCTCGATGCTTTGATCATGTGGCTCTGTGTGGATACCAGCAAAGGCTGAATGCGTGCATGGCTATGATCAGAACCCGCAACATCCGCAGAATCCGAGGTATGAAGATCTGATCTTCATTTATTTTTCTAACAGTTTGTTTTTCTATTTCAGATTTCAGATTATAGGTACATGTTCATATCAAGATCTTTTCTATAATTTTCAAATCTGATCTGATACATGAATAAATTAAAATTATTTTAATTATTTATTTTTGTTGCTTAGATCTTTAAAAGAAAATTTTGAACTATACGTATGAAATCGTAGCATTCTCTAACAATTTTATGCCTTATTTATCATCATATGAACTAGATCAATAGATACAAGATTTTGATCTATGCATGCATAGATTAAAACTATTTTAATCTTGACTTTCACTGCTTAAATTTAAAATTATTTTAAAATCTACATGCAAAATATCTAAAATCCATCAGACCATATATGTGTCTCAGTGATTGATAGTATAATTATATGGATATGATATACTTATCTTAATCACACTATAAACTGAAATTGATTTGATAAAATCTATATATAATAATTGGATGAAAATGATATAGTTTGGACTAACCTTGTCATATAGATAGTCAGCCATGAGCTTATTCCTAGGATAGCCTTCATAGACTTATGCATGGGATAGTCGGTCAGGAGTTTATGCCTAAGAAAATCGGTTAGGAGCTTATGCCTATGACAACTTTCATGGACTTATACATGGGATAGTCTTTAGGAGTTTATGCCTAGCATAGCCATCAGGAGCTTATGTTTGGAATAGTTTGTTAGAAGCTTATGCTTGGAAGCTCCATCTTCTTTGTTGTTGGGGAAAAACTCAAAAAAGAATAAGATGCAAAACCTCCTTATGTAGCTAAAGACTCTTTCCAAAACTCCAACACCTGGCAACCTCTCTCTCTTCCTTTCTATAATTTTTTTTTATATTTTTTTAATTTTTTTTAATTTTTAGGCCACCCCACATCCCTCTTTATAGCTTTCAAAACCTCCTTGAGTCCTAACCGTACCAAATCTCCTAAATCCTCACATTTTCTCCTTTTCTATTTTGATTGTGGCATCCCAAAACCCTAGCCATTCCCTCTCTCACATCTCTGTTAGAGTCCCAGGCCGTGACTCAGGCCCGTGCGCAAGCCCATTCAAGTCGCAGGTGGATTAAACCACTCGCATCCATGCCTATGCATGAAGACCACCCACTCACCCACACTTGAACCATGCTTGAACCCATTCACTTGCACCCACATGAAGCCCACACACCCACATGTTCGAGTGTTTGTGAGCCATATGATGGACCAATTGGTCCTATTTTGATGAGTTGCATGATGAACCGAGTGGTCCTATTCTGATGAGCTATGCATGGACCATGTGGCATTATGGCTTTTTTATTTTGGCATTGGGCCGTGCAACCCCATGGCCTATGCACTTACTTTCTTCTAATCTGAATCATGCATTTGCATTGGCTGAAAAGTTATCGATAGAGGCAGGCTAACTTGGACTTCATCACTATATATGTTGGAGGTCTTTGCTAGTTGGTATGAGATTAAATCTTCATAATTAATAATTCTAAAAAAGAATATAAGAAGTATCAAATTCTAAATAATAAATAAAAATTTTAATTTTTCTTATGTCATAATAATGTATTGATCAGAACAGTCTCCATGGACTTATGCATGGGATAGCCACCGGCCAAGAGCTTAGCCTCCAAAGGCTTATGTCTAGGACAGCTCACCAGGAGCTTATATCCAGGACAACCTCCATAGGCTTATGCATGAAATTTGATTTGACAAAGATTGAGGCATGATCTTGGTTAGTCCAAAATCGAAAAAAAAGATTAATAAATCTAAAACTGTGATAAGAGAAATAGATGACTAGATATAAAATTAATACTAAATAAAAAGATTCACTTGTTGATATATGGTGACATATCTCTTTTGACAAGATAGATATTTGATATATATTTAAATAAATATTTGATTTATTTTGAATATTTTATATGAGATTCTATATTTTATATTTATTATTATTTTTAAATTATATTATTATATTGATATGAATGTATGCAGATTTTTACTAGACTGTAAAGCTCACTCTCATCCATTTTTCTTTTTTTTTTTTCCAGTGTTATTGGATGCTTGTACTTGACTAAGATTGGGATCTTGATTCAAAAAGAATGATCGGATAGAGTATCATCAATAATAGTTAGATGACTAAGTTGTGTAAAATATATTAGGTTTGATATTTGTTTGAAGTAGAATAATTGTTATTAATTGAGATCAATAGTGTTCATGGGATCTTGAGATTGTAATGTGTTATAAGACCTTACTTATTCTTTAGGATCTTATCCTAAGGAGTGTGCGGCCATCACGTATCCAACTCGGGTGCTAGATTCGAGATGATGTAATAAAAATAGCAATTTATGCTCCTTAAAATATTAAATTATTTCATTAATTTATCCAATTAAACTACGCCCCAACATCGGGCCCCCATCTCACCTCTTCTAATAAAGCCTCACACCCTTTGTCAATCATGGTAGCCTTGTATGTACATTGCCTAAGAAGCTCATTTACTACTATGCCACGTATTCAATGCTAGCTCGATCACATTGTTAGGGAGATCATCCGACTCAGTCACCCATTTGCCTCTCTTTCACTATTTTTGAAGCTCTCCATCATGACTATATCAATAATAGCATATTCAAATTTAGAAGTTTTCTCTTTCTTGTCATCCTCCCCTCCCTCAAGTAAGGGATGATTCACTTGAGATGATGGGGTCATGAATGGCGTCTCTAATGGCAATCAAAGACTCCTCTCTCTTGCTTTCCTAGCCTTCCCATCCTTTGGGTATTAGATCCTTATGCTCATTGCTTGAATCAGGCTTTGGATTCTCTAAACTAGGATCTCACCCAAAAATATTAGCCAAATGATCTTATTTAGTTTTCTGGAAGATATACCCAATACAAAGATAATGTAAGACTAAACACACACTCGTATCGTCCTCACTCTCTCCATTT
The DNA here is from genome assembly GCF_000442705.2 of Elaeis guineensis. NCBI lineage: Eukaryota > Viridiplantae > Streptophyta > Magnoliopsida > Arecales > Arecaceae > Elaeis > Elaeis guineensis. The sequence continues at coordinate 102,241,259 of NC_026003.2, forward strand.
AGGCCATGATATATTTGCCAAGCTAAGAATCTGTATCTATCCCAATCTAATCATAAATACTACAATCAATTCAAGGTTAGTCCTAATAGATCTATGCTATAGTGTCCCTTAATCCATATGGACTCTGAGTCGAGTCTATTCTGAAACCATTTATAATGATCTAGTTCCTTATCCAAAAAGCTAATTAGAAAGTATTATTTAAACTTTTTAGTTTTGTATAACTACCTAAGATCTATTTAGTGTATAATTGATGTGGGACTAAATATATGTTGGTGTATTTTTTATACCTTCCCCATTTAGCTAAGCTCATTAAAGTAGAATGTGATGAGCTTCTCCCTATTTTTGCTCACAAATAAAACCACAACCTTCCCATCTTTGCCCTTCGTAGGATCCTATGATATATGTTGAATGAGTTCTTCAAGTTTTTATAATTATAATCATTCCCGGTGACTCTGGCTCCTAGCTTGAGAACATGATTCTAGTGCTCAATGAGCTTTTTTTGGTAAACTTTTCAAAGCCATAAAATATTAGATACAATATGCAAAAAAAAAACTTATAACAATTTAGTTAAAGAAAGGGACTTGATTTTTTTCTCAATTATATAAATATTTAATTTTATTTAGATAGTATTTACAATTTATTCTATTACTTTCATAAAATATTTAAAATAGATAATTCTATAAAATTTCTCAAATTTATCTTTCATTAAAGAAAAAACCAAGAATTTGATTCATTTCCATGTTAATGAATTCCAACTTAAGATATTTAATAATAGTTAAGAAAATCATGACTATAATATTCAATGCACACAAGAGGATGAGTGGCTATTAATTATTCTATCTCTAAGATTTCTTCCTTACATTATGATAACTATTGTTGCTGTGCCTCTTTGATAGGATGTGACAGCTTAAATTCTCCATCTAGCTGGAGTACGGTACTGCCAGTCAAGATTTCAATCATCTGCAAAGAATGTCAGCACACACCAGAGAAGGAGATGATGTGTTCTCTAGTGGGAGATCCTCCGATGCTTAAGTTAATAATAGTCGAAAAGAAAAAATAGCAGAAAATGATAATGAGAATAGTAGAAAATGATAGTGTTCAGAGAGATCCCCCTTTTTTTTCTTCTCTTTTTATAGGAGGTTTGTTAGGTAGTTCGCAATTGTCGAAAGCTGTAGTGGGTTGTTGATAAGTTGCTGACAATCGATTATAGGGCCAACTATCTATATAGAAAAATAGATGTTGTTACAACTGAATGCCAACTCAAAATGCTCCATGTGCCAACGGCTTCTTAGAACTTCCGAACTATAATATGGCTCATTGAGAATCGGAGTGGAGATGAGGTTAGATCGATGGAACATTGATGAGACAGACCTTGTCTGAGGGTCGACCTTAAGTGATAAGCTATCAATCGATGATATCAATGTTACACAAAACACATGTCCCAGGTCATCCATATCATAATTGCTAAGTATTTGCCACATCTTCGAAGGTCGGATACGTCATTAGGTGGACCAAATATTATTTAACACATATCCCCAATTTTTCAGTCCGAAAAGCATTTCTTCTTGCTTTCTCTTTTTTTTACTTTTCAGTACTGAAAAGTAGATCGTCTCTTGGATCCCAAAGTCATGTGTTGTAGTGAGCTCCGTTATCTTTGTCAGGCTCCGTTGGTGCAATCAGAGTTGTTGAATGTCACTTTGAGTCTTTATAGAAGTGATGAGAGTTTTGCTTCAACAGATAGATATCGAAGACTTGCATCAAGTTGATATCGAAATTATGCTTTAAATAGGATCGGAGTCATCAGGCACTTCTTGGTCCGACTATCATTAAATGCTTGTAACAGTAGAAGTCTCATTGCTGAATCATCACACTGTCACCTTGCATTAATTACTCATCATGGCATACAAAGGGGTACACTGTCTGAATTTGAAAAAAAGTAACTATCACATCCTTTCTGTATTAAAGTCAGTGCGAGATTTGAGAAGTCATAATGATTTCAAAGAAAAGTAGTTTCTGGTATGCTACCTCAACTAACCAAATGACGCCAAGTGGCAGTTCCCGTAGTGTCGGATGGTAAAAGTTAGAGGATTAGAATCGTTGATGTCTCCTTATTAATAAGGTCATTTGGGCTTGGCTTCCATCTTTCTACCATTGTTGCTATGTTTGTTGTTCTTGAAGCTTTTTTTCTGGATAGTAGCTTTCAGTGTTTCCTAAATACATTCTCAATAAGAGGTCTTTCGGTTGATTCATCCTTTTCTTCTTTGTCTCTTGAACTCTAGTTCTTGAGCTTCATAGCCCTTAGTCTCTACCTTTATAGGTTTTATTCTTTTTTCTTTGGTCTTATGGCTCCCTGTAGACATAGAGAAACTAGTAGCTCTGAGCCTTCCAGTCCTTCTTCTCCAAAAAAGCCTAGGGTCACTCCACTGAGAGTCTCTAATGAGGCTCCTCATGGTCGGGGCCGTGCATCTTTGGGACTCAACCATGAAAAGTCTCATCTTGTTGAATCTGACTTGTGAAAGTTTCAGATTCAATACTTCATCCCTTCCTTCTTTAGGTTAATGGCACCCAGTAAAGATGACAGGGCTTCCATTCCTCTAGAAGGTTGTGTCACCTTTTGTAAAGAGGCACTCCTTTTTGGTCATCGATCTTCACTTCATCCTTTCATTTGTAATGTATTAGATATTACAAGATCCTTCCCATATAGATAGCTTCGAATGGGATTCGATCTTTGATTGCCTTCATTTTGATTTGCAACATCACCAAGATTTTCCCTAGATGTTTACTTTTTAGGTTCTTATTTTCCTTGAAGAAGCATCCCTATGATAAGGAGTTGTGGTACTTCTCCCCTCGTTTGAAGTGTAAGATTGTAGCTGGCCTCCCATCTTCTATATATCGTTGGAAAAATAGATACTTTTTGTCTCTTCAGATCAGTTTTGAGGTTTTAGGACTACCTAGAGCAAGCCCTGGCTTGAGCCGAGCAGTAGGTAGAATTCTCTCGAAGGGGACTTAGAAGACTACCAGAAACTGATCGGTATCCATGTCCCTTAGTTCAAGAATCTATTGACCGAGCAGGGATTATACGATGTAGGCATCAACCACATTGCTCCCCACCATATGTTATTGTTCTTCCTATTTTCTTATCATTTTGTCTTTCCCTACTACAGGATCCCGATCCTTCTTCTTCTCATTTCTATTTTTTGTCATTGCAGAAATAAAATTGATAATTGATGACATCGAAGCCGTGCAAGGGAGAAGGGGCAAAAAGAGATCGGGCTCATGCCCAGAGGTCGAGCTGTCAAAGAGGAAGAAATCGGATTCTTTCAGTCCACTTCAATCTTAGCTGAAGTCTTCTATAGCGTTGGTGGCCTCGTTGGATCAGATTCTAGGATTGGCAACATCTAACATCTTTGAGGTCAAAGTGGAGGTCGTTATCCCGATTGGAGTGGCCTCGGGACCTCCTTTGGGGGACAACCAACCTCCTTCCAATTCTCGCATTCGGGAGGAGACCACGATACTGACGAAAATATTAAGAAAGGATGCATCAACATTGATGGATAGTCAGCTCACAAGTGAGCTGATGAATCTCCTCATTCTTCCGACAGATCAGGAGTTATGGAGGAACATTCAGTTGGATGCACACTGGATGCCAAATCAATCAACATCATTTCGATGAGTTCTTCCTTCCTCGACCTTTATTTTTCCTTCTCCATTTTTTTTCTTCTTTCTTCTTTCATAACTCACATTCCTTGTGCAGATGGCACACTAATTTCTCTTCATTCAAAAAATCTTAGTGGAACATGATCGGGCTAAGGCTTCTCTTGAGGAGAACTTGAAGAAAGCCAAAGAGGAGTTGAAAGCTACCTCCAAGAAGGCCGAAGAAGAATAGGCTCAGTTGAATGTTAACCTCAAAGATACTCATAGAAGGATAAAAACTCTAGAGTAGAGCATCGAGAAAGAATAGGTTGAGAGGAGGAGGGACCTGGCCGAACATCGATATTACAAAAAGAAGACTGATGCATCCCTTTTTGCTACCGAAGAGAGGGTCAAACGAGTGGCAGCTGTAGCAATGGAGTACAAAACATTCAATGGCTTCAAATCTGAAATCACTGAGGGTGCCATCTCCTCCTATCTCATCAACTTTAAGGAGTGCCTCAGGAAGATGATCGAAGGAATTCTTCCCCTAGGTTGATGTTAGCCACATCATCCCACAGGTGAGAGAGCCAGTGGATAGCTTAGGTGAAAAGGATGAGGCTACTCCTGAAGCAACCACTCCTTCAGATTTCATTGCTCCTATCGAGGTGACAACCATCATCGATGTTGAGACAAGAGAGCCAGTGGATAGCTTAGGTGAAGAGGATGAGGCTACTCCTGAAGCAACCACTCCTTCAAATTTCATTGCTATTACCGAGGTGACAACCATCATCGATGTTGAGACACCTACTTCGGATCAAGCACCAGTGGAAGGTCGCCCTGAAGCTACTGTCAGTGTCTCTTCTTCTGCTCTAGCTGAAGGCTAGCCGAGCCGAAAGGTTACCGTCGAAGCTTCATTTGGTCCATGATTTAATGCATTTTTGTCTTTTATTTTATTTTCATCCTTTATGAAAAGCTTGTAACAGGAGAAACTTGTAATAAAATAAAATGTTCTTCCTTTTGAAGATCTCCACCTAATGTTCCTTATCTTCTTTCGTCATCTCTTTGCTTGTTCTACATTTGCAGTTGACATGGAAGTCCTATTCTTTTTGTAGAAATATAGTGTACCTTGAAGATGAGAAAAAGATCTTGAAGGCAACCATCACCGCGACCAAGATACAAGCACTTGCCGAGAACACAGGCATGTTCTTCTAGACATATGAGATGGGCTTCAACCGATGTATCGTCAAGGCAAAGGAGTTCTTTCCCAACATCAATCCAGCATGCCTGACCTTGACAGATGTCGACGCTAAGAAGTTATGCCATGAAGTTTAGAGTGCTCCTTTGGACACATTTCTGCATCACCAGAACTTCTTTGATGTGGCTATCGCCACTAGTGAGATATCGGAGAGTCAAGCCACATCGAGGGATTGAAGACCAAAGGCCCTAAAGACTTGGAGAGGCCACCCAAACATCCAAAAGGCTCTAGAGGTCATGGGAGATTATCAAGGCGATGCAAAGGACGTAGGAGATCATGAAATTACTTGTATATATTTTCATTTATTCAAGAACAATGTAAAAGATGAAATTTGTAAAGAAACTTTATCTAATGACACTACAAGAAAATATATTATTAGCGACGGCTAATTACCATTGCTAATAATCCAATCTTTGTCACTAATACTATTAGTGACAAAATCTCATCGCTAAAAATTCATCAGAAATAAGGTCATCGCTAATTACCATTATTAACAATGATAATACGTATAATTAGCAATGGTATTAGTGACAATAAATTTATTGCTAATATTTTTTATTTTAATTTTTATTAATTAAAATTTTAAAAAATTATTAGTGACGGCACTGTCATTGTTAATGTCCTAGGTAATAATCTTTATTGATATAATTAGCATCGATAATGCCATCGCTAATAGTTTTTTATTTTTTAAAAAATTATAATTAAATTTTTTAAAATCTATTTTAATCACAGTAAGAAGCAATTATATTTTTTAAAATATATTATAAATAAAATAATAATTATTTATCATAATCATAAATATAAAATTAATTATATTATATTAAAAATATAAATTATATAATTTTATAAATTTATACTGCTTTGCAAGTATCAAAATTATATACATATCAAAAAAAAATCATGTGAGATACTCCTTATCCTTCTCCTACTCTTGTACATCCTCTCTAATAGTTGATAATGAGAGCTAGATATTCCAGTATTCTGTAATGAAAAAAAATAAAATATTATTAATAAGTTATGATATGAAAGCGTATATATCGATATGGAGATATATATTTCAATATACTACTTTGATTCTCGAACAGATTATTTATTCATATTCTATTTGATGATACGGAGCTATAGACATCCTCAATCCACTGATTGGATGGTTAGATTAAATTTTTACCTTCTAAATTTTCTTTCTGAACTCAAGAGTAAACTATGAAGCTTTTAAATATAAAAATTTAAAATAAATAAATAAAATTATTAATAGACTTACTATGATGGCTGTTACAATGAGTCTAATTGATTGCATAGATGTGGATTCTAGAGAATCTCAATGATCATATCACGGATGGCATCTCGAAAGCTCTGTGATTACTGGCTTCAAAGTCTCTGCATGACCTCCTCCACATGTACATCACCCCACGTCTGCATCATCAAGATCTAAGAGGAGGACATTAAAGAGTATCGAGCTGCTGGAGAGTCGAAGCTATGGCTAAATCTTATGACCCAGCTCTTACTCACCCCTCTAATGGCCTTGAGCTATCCCTTGAGGTCAAAAAGGGGCTGAGAAAATGGATCCTCATCGTGCCACGATATGAGATACTTCACGTAATCCATCTATATGGTTTAGGAATTTATTAATCCATACATATTAATATATATAAAATTTTAATAAATAATGTTTTAAGTTGTTACCATGATCTGTCGAGATCTAGGATCTAAGTAATCATCAGTCCTCTGAGACTGGTGTATGGCCTACCATATCTGCAGCTGTTCTGGTGCACGATCCAACTGTCGTTGTTGAGAATTATGTCCTAAAATTAATCATGTGATAGTTGAGTTCATCCTTGTATATGAATTATTGATTATTGAATAATAGTTATTCTGATATTTTTCATCACAAAGTGACATCTTTCTTGAACTCTTGTACTGTGATGAAGTCTCTAGAACTATGCTAATATACGATAAAGAGAAGATTTATCGTATAGTTCTTAAACAAGTTCGTGACCAAATGATACGTCATTACGGGATGATGACGTTTATCGAGTGAAGGTCGTTGTGTGCCATATGGGTTGGTTGTTTTCTTAATCAAGGAGTGTGGTGACACTAGTATGGCATACAGGTGAGATATAAGGATACATCATCACTGAACAAGTGACTCACCTACTGAGCGTTCTGCTGTCAAAAGCTGCTCGCGAAACACATGGGTATAAATGTCCTTCAGATCTAAGATCACCATAGTGACTTGCAAGCAACTCATTATTCTTTGATGCCGAACTATCTGGATTTTTGATGCAGTGATGGAAGGCTACTGGGTACAGTCAAGTACTTGTGAAGTCTGTGTATGGATCAAGATGGGATTGACCCCTCTAGATTATTGAAGTTGATGTATCGCTGTATTTTAATTTAGTAAAATTTTGATCAGGATAATCTATGAAATAGATTTAAAAAATTAAAATACAATATGGATGAAGCAATCTCGGTTGACAGTTAACCTGAGACCATCCTAGAGCATCCAAAGTCAAAAGGATGAATTATGAGGTAACCATGAGTATGGATTCTGAAATATTGCTTTATGATAATTCAATCTATTTGGATGTCAAAAATCATTGCTAGATGGTATCTTGATTAGTGTAGGAATTAGTTCCTGTGCTACCGGCTTAATGTTTGAACCTATGGAGTCACGCACACAAGTCAGACAAAGTAAGAAGAAATTGACCTATATTTATATGTCCAATCTGGAAGTACTTGATTGAACTTATAAACTAACTTGATTGAGAATTGAGTTATGGGTCAAACAGGATTGAAGAGTTGACTTTGTCTAGCTAGCACTACACATGAGGTTCAGATTCAATCTCGAGGATGAACAATTTCTATCTATGATCCATAGAATATATAAAAGATTAGATTTAAGTACTAATTAATTTTAGATTAGATCTGAATTAATTAAACTTAAATAGATCTAAAATTTAAGTTAGACTTAGTACAAAAGTCTTAAAGAGTTTAGGATTGACAGTCTTTTGAAATTATTTCGAACCGACTTCGAATCAGACTCGAATCGGACCTGTTTTGGATGAGATATGAGTATTCTTACTTGCACTGAGAATACCCACTCATGAAGCATGACCAAAAATTAGTTTGGTGCTTATTTGGGGTGTCCCAAGTGGGTGTGGGAGTGGGTGCAAAGTGGATGTCATAAGTGATGGCAATTATATCTCACGTAGGAGTCCTTCTTTCATGAGTATTGGACCAATTCAAATCAGATTTGAATAAAGAGTCCTCTCATTGAATCATGAGAATCATCTATAAATAGAAAGGGTCTCTACCTATGGATGATAGAAGAGAATAGAATAGCAAACAAATCAAATTGAGAGAAGAGAAAAAGAGAGAGAGACAAGCATGTGAAAAGAGAGATCCTTTATCTTCTACATCTCTCCCTTTGTTGCCGCCTCCTCTCCTTGGGCGTGGATCCTTCTTAGGCATCCTACCTACTGGTGTGAGGTATCACATCATCACATCTCATCTCTCGATTGATTGTGTATGCAAAGCCAATTGGATTAGAGTTCATCCTGCTTTCCTGCAGCGTCTGACGTGCATGCGAAGTAAAGGGTCTGCACATTCAGGCCTCCACAAAGATTTATATCAGATAATTTGAGATTTGATATCTGGTTTTACTATAATTTAGATAAGGATTTGATCTATAAATAAGTAGAACATTAGATAAAATTTTTAGATACAACCTGGGCATTCTGGAGGAAAACTGTTTCCTTCCCTTCAACTAGTAACAGAGCAAGCCTGAAATATATACATATAAAATAATTTTTTTATGATTATTTATATTAGATATACTTAATATTTTTTGTATGATATTAAATCTCATTTAATTCTATTTATATAAAATTTTTAATCTAATTTTGATTGGATTAGAGGTGCCTAATCAATGGTTGATTAAGGTTATTATAAATCTGTTATAACAGAATTCTGCTGTTACTGAATTTTTGATGAAAAATAATATAAATTAAAAATTTATTTTAAATTTATTTTAATAAAATTTTAATTTTATTATTTTTGTTATGAAGTGATAATTAACTCAGATTTCAATTGGATCCATTTTGATGGATATTTAGATCTGAATCCTATCATAATTTAGCACTACACGAAAATAAATTTTATCAAAAATTAATTCCTTATGTATTTATATTTGTATCTAATTATTTTTATATTTGATATCAAATTTAAAATTAATATTTTATAATTAGTATAAGATAAATTTTAGATTTGATATGATGTATATGATACATCAAATCTAATTGGATTAGATGAAGAACATAATTGATGAGATCAAGGATATGTTCAAGATATAAAATAGTTTTGTCAATAATTGCATGTTGATGTAATTATATATAAAAATAGATTTTAGATCTTAGTAGCCTAGTACTCGGATTGATGAGATCATCAGACTGTCTGGTCATAAAAGATTGAAGAGATTAATCTCTCTTTTGCCTATTCGATGGGTTCTCTTATGACATGTAGGGGTGTCGCTGTGATCCAATTTTATGAAAAAAAAAATGAACAGACTTTTATGTATTATTTTGATCATAAATATATTTAGATTAGATCTAAACTAATTTATGATTCATTATAATAGGATAAAATTTAGATATAAAATTATTTTGGATCTGAATTACATATTAAATATGATGTAATTGGTATTGATCTAAAAATTGTCATGATACATGAGATGTATGGATGAAGTTTAGATCATACCTATGTATGTTTAATTGTTAAACATATTATGAAAATTTATTTTTATATATTGAAATATATGGTATGCTTCACTTGAAACCCTTGTAGAATAATTCTACAAACCGAAATATATATTTCACACACTTAATTTTGAATTAAATTTGAATGATCTAGAATTAAGAATTGAAGATCATTAAGACATCACATAATATGATGAACAAAAGGTTAGCATGAATCAGGCCCTTTTAATGGGTTAGACCTAGGGTTAGAAACATATATGGACTAAGTAGAGAAATTGATTAAGTCTAATCAAGTGTTGAATTAGATTATGTCAGTATTTCTCTAAATCAATCTCAATAGTTGAAGTCTGATCAAGTCCATATGTTTGACCCTAATAAATGGACCATGATTATGACTCCGTGGTTGAGCCCGAATCTTCTGATGTGCCAAATTGATCAGTTGGTGTCTAAAGAAAGTTTGGCAGATTCGATCAAGTAGTTTTTAATTAGAAGCTATTCACCTAGATGCGTCTATGGTGAGATAAGGACAGATCCCTCCCGCTGATCTCACTTATCTGGCCAACATGGCAGATTATATTTTGATTAAGTCACTAGTCGATTCATGCAGACCCATGCCATTAAGGTAAATCAGTGTGACTGATTTAGGTATCTTTAGACCATCTTGTGTTTAATCCTTCACATGACTTGGTGAAGTCAGTGGAAGGATTTGCAGCTTGTAGATCGACTTCTTCTCTTATTCTTAGATCAATGAAATCAAATCCTCTAAATTATTAGGTCCATAAAGTGATAAAGTTATGAGATAATTTGATCATTGCCTCCCATTAAGGTGTGTGATAATAAGTCTAATATTCCAAATAGGCATTGGAAGCGCCACATGCCTGGTGTCTATTATATATTGGAATTATCATTCATCATATGACCATCATGATGTACTTTTAGATCAATGCTCAAGTTGGTCGAGCCACACTCGGGCCTGGATATCCATTTGTTGGATGCACTTAATGTGTCATGTTCATGGTTGGACCTAATCAGAATTTTTAGTGGAGGTGCCACACGCCTGCTGAAGGGATGTCTGGGGCAAAACCCAATGCGAGAAGTTGTTTGGAGAAACAATTGGTTATGAACCTACCCATGGATACACTAGGGTTAGTCGAGTCACACTCGGGCCCAAATATAGTCCGTGTAGATTCTAGTACCTGCTAAGAAATTAATATAATTCTTCAAGTTGGAGGTAGAGGCTACTAATTCATAAAAATAGTCGGAGAACCTTTAGACTAAAGTCTATATCTTCAGGATTAAAAAAATAATAATAATTCATATACTAATAGGCTAATATTTTTTCCTTTCAATTATAGCCAACACACTATCCCTCCGTTTGCTGTTGGATAGTGACAAGCTCACCGGATCCAACTTCAATAGCTGGTATCGAAAGTTGAAGATTGTGTTAGAGCATGAGAGGATTTTGTATATCCTTACGGATCAGGCACCTAAAGAATCTGTAGTCAATGCTCCTCGTGCTGTGAGAGATACTTACATGAAGTGGCTCAATGATCGCACGACTGTACATTGCATGATGAGGGCAGTTATGAACGATAAACTTAGTTGTAAGTTTGAGGATGCGCAGCCTGAGGGGATGATTCAAATGTTGAATGAGTCCTTCGGCACCCCTGAGGATGTGGAGAGACATAAAATCTCCTGTATAGTATTCAATACCCATATGCGAGAGGAAGCTTCGGTCATCTATCATGTATTATATATGATTGAGCAGATTGAATACCTTAGCAAACTTGACTTTTTATTGTATGAACAGTTAGGCAAGGATGCTATCCTCAATTCACTATCGAAATCTTACCTACCCTTTCTCAGTTATTATAGAATGACGAAGCCTGCAGTAAACTACCATGGTTTGCTAGGATTATTGCAGATTTTTTAGAAGGATCACTAGCTCCAAAAAGAGCCAGTAAATTTAGTGGGAGGTTCATCTATAGGGCGTCATCCTCCGAGAAAGGAAAGAAGAAAAAGGTATAAAAATCCCAGACCACTGATCCCAAGCAGAGCAAACCGTCAAAAGTTGACAAGAGCCAGGTAGAGTGCTTCTTCTATAAGAAGCTGGGTCATTGAAAAAAGAATTGTCCTACTTATATAGCCACCCTTGACCCAAACAGACCTAAGAACAAGAGAAAGAGGCAAGTGGTTGCTTCACAAGGTATTTATATGATAATACCTTGTAATTTCTCTGTTTGTGATACTACTACCTGGGTATTAGATACCGAAAGTCTTATTAATATATATAATTCATTGCAGGGACTGCAGATAAGTAGAAAATTTTGAGAGGGCGAGCAGTTCCTTAATGTTGGAGATGGAAGTCTTGTTCCAGTTCTGACCTTAGGAACTTTGCAGCTTGTCTTCGAGTCTAGTAGTGTCATGTTAGATGATTGTCATTATTGTTCCTCCTTTATGATGAATGTCATCTCTGTAGGCCTTTTGGCCAAACTTGGTTACAAGTTTATAATAAAGGATGATTTTTATGATATCATTATGAATGATACTATAATTATGCATGGATAATTAAAATATGGCATATACATAGTATCACGGCCTGTTAGTATAATGTACACACCTAGTAAATATACCAAAATAGATAATATTAGCGAATCCTACCTTTGGCATTGTAGGCTTGGTCATGTGAATAAGAATAGGATTGATAGGTTGATCAAGGAATGTGTCCTTGAGATAGATGATTGTGAATCATTGCCTACTTATGAATCTTGTCTACTTGGTAAGATGACTAAGTCACCTTTTAAAAAAAAAAGTGAAAGAGCCAGTGATGTCTTGGTCTAATACATACTGATAAACACTTAATTTAAGTCATTTAAAGTAAAAAATTATATTTAATTTATTTTATTTAGTAAAATTTAATGCTTCTTTTTATATTTTACAGGAAAGGTGATCGCCGATACAAAGAGTCCGATTCGCTGATCAAAAAGACTCAAGTTTGAAAAAAATTAGACTTAAAATAAAATTAAAATAAAAGAAAGATGCATACGGTATTATAGAAAATGAAGATACTATGCAAGGAACCCAAAAAAGATATAGGCATCATTTTAAAGAAACAAAAGTTTCTTTTTGTAATCAAAAAGCCTAACAGTGCGAGCGCGCAGCAGAGCGAGCGTGCGGCAGTGCGGGCGCACGGCATGGCGGGTTCGCGGGGAGTTGTGCTGGCAGACACAGTGGCGAACAGACGCTCATGATAGCAGATGGATCTGAAAATTAAAGAAAAAAATATAATACTTGGAAA
>NC_026003.2:102254298-102302208 GCF_000442705.2 Elaeis guineensis
CTTTCCCAAAGAACTCCTTTTCTAAAAGAAATATCCTATTACTGACGAACACATTTTGTTCTTCAACATGGTAGAAGTAGTATATCCTAGACTCCTTAGGATAGCCCATAAATAAGCACTTGTCAGACCAAGATCCAAGTTTGTTGATCTGTAAATATTTTACATAAACCAAACGACCCCAAAATCCTAAGGTAAGAGGGTATCAGTGTACACCCAGTCCATATTCATATGAAGTTTTTGTGATCAATTTGCTCAAAATGTTGTTTAGAATATAACACGCAGTCTCAAGGACATAATCCCAAAATAGATCGACAGACTTACAAACCCTATCATGGACTGAATCATATCTAATAGAGTTCGATTCCTTCTCCCAAGAGGTATCCATTGTGAGAGAATCTCATTTTCTTTAAGATATGTCAAAAATTTATTAAAAATGTATTCACCTCCTCAGTCAGGCTAAAGAATTCTAATACTCTTTCCAATTTATTTTTCTATTTCATTATAAAATTGTTTGAATATTTTAAATAATTCAGACTTATGCTTCATAAGGTAGACGCACCCAAATCTCAAGAAATCATCATAAATATAATAGTAGTAATACCCTCCTCTAGCTCCTATATTCATACGTCTATATATATCACTATGTACTAGACCTAAAACATCACTAGCTTGTTCACCTTTTCAATAAAAGATGACTTTGTCATCTTTCAAAGAGCACAGGACTCACAGATCACAATAATTCACAATCATTGATTTAAGGACACCCTCCTTGATTAACCTGTCTATCTTATTCTTATTTATATGATTGAGCCTATAATGGCAAAGGTAGGTATCTGTGACTATCTATTTTAGGATATTTGTTCGATGTATACATTACACTAATAGACTGTGATGTCATGTTTTAATTGTCCATGTATAATCATGATGCCATTCATAATGATATCATAAAAAAATAAATTATTAAAAAATTATAATCATCCTTGGCCAAAAGGCCTATGGAAATAACTTTCATAAGAAAAAAATGGATAATAATGACAATCATTTAAAACAATGATATTTAAATTGAGAATAAGCTAAACTTTTTCTATAGCTAGAATAAGAACAGCTCTTCCATCTCCAATATTCAAGAATCATTCGTTATTCTCTAATTTACTATTAACCTGAAATCCCTATAATGAATTATAGATATGAATCGAACTTTCGATATCCAATACCCAGATAGTAGTATCATAGATAGAAAAATTATAAGGTATTATCATATAAGTATCTTATCTAGCAATCTTTCGCTGATTTCTCTTTTTAGTTCTATTCGGACCAAAAAAGCTAGACAAAGGATAATTTCTCTTCCAGTTTTCAGTTCTTATAAAAGAAGCATTCTGTCTGATTCTGGTTTGCCTAAGACTGATTAGTTTGATTGGGCTTGGAAGCCCACGATAACCATCGCACCATACTTGTCTTTCCTCTCTTAGAGGACTGATGCCCTATTGAGGCTAATTCTCAAATATCCCAAAAGACTTTTCAACCTTTGAAACACTCTTTTGGCTGAGCATCATCAAATTTATAGTAAAATTCTTTACTCATAACAGTCCTTATTATGCAACGAACTGTCGTACAGTCATTGAGCCACTTTGGATAAGTGTCTCTAACCATCGCATCTGTATTAGGAGCGATACTTCAGATGCAGGATCCATAATCATATATAGAATCCTTTTATGTTCGAGAACTATTCTCAACTTTGATACCAATTATCAAAATTTGATCCTATATGCTTGTCATTATCCAATAATGAGCAGAGCAATAAATTACTAGCCATTACTGAAAGAAAAATAAAAGACCTATTAATATATAAATTATTTAATCCTAAAGATTTGAACTTTAGTCTAAAGATTCTCTCACTATTTATACGAATTGATAGCCTTTACCTTCAATTCGAGGAATTATCTAATTTCTTAATGGGTACTAGAATCCACACAGACTGCACATAAGTCCGACTTTGACCGGCCCACCCATTGTGCATGTATGGGTAGGTTCTTAACTAATTATTTCTTCAAATAATTTTTAGTAACTAATTTTTTCTCAGGCATCTCTTCAACAGGCGTGTGGCACCTCTACTAAAAATTCTAGTTAGATCCAACCATTAATATGACTATACCAAGCGCATCCAATAAATGAATGTCCAGGTCTGAGTGTGACTCGACCAACCTGAGCATTGATCTGAAGGCACAACAAGATGGTCATATAATGAATGATAATTCCAATATCTAATAGACACTAGTGTGTGGTGCTCCAATGCCTATTTAGAATATTAGATTCATTATCATGCACTTTAATGGGAGGCTATGGTCTAGTTATCTCTATAACTAGCTCATTTTAAAAACCTAATAATTTAGAAATTTTGATTACATGATTTAGGAATGTATTAACCAGTGAGTCTTAAATCCTTTCATTGACTTTATCAAATCATGAAAAAGACTAGACAAGCTAGTACATTGAACTGACGAGTCTAAATTTTTCCACTGACTTCACCAACTCATAAAGAGGTCCAAGGATAAGCTAGTCCAAAGGCACCTACATTAGTTGAACTGATTTTATGATTGAGAATGAGAGAAGAGATTGATCAATAGTCAAAAGTCCTTCCACTGACTTCAATAAGTCATTGAATTGGACTAGAGACAAAGTTGGTCAAGAGACATCTAAATCAGTCATACTGATTTACCTTAATGACATGGTTCAGCTCAAATCATTTGTGATCTAATCAAAATATAATCTATCAAATTAGCCAGATAAGTGAGATCAGTGGGAGGTCTACCTCAGCTTGCCTTAAACACCATCAAAATGGTCAGATAAGTGGACTACCAATTAAAAACCACCGATCATATTGCCAAGCAATATTGCTAGACTTATCTTAGACTCCAATTAATCGATTAATTTCGATTCGGTCAACCAAAAAACTCAGGCCAAACTATTTAGCCATGATCTGATCTATTCGTATGGTCAAAAATATAGACTTGATCAAGCTATAACTATTGAGGTTGATCTTGAAGAAATTCTGACCTAATCTATCTCAACTCTTGATAAGATTTAATCAATTTCACTAATTTATCTATATTTATTTCTAATCCTAGGTCTAATCCAGTTAAAAGATTTGATTCATGCTAACCCATTGCCCATCGATTTATGAGGTATCTTAAGATCTTCAATTCTCAAATTTAGATCATTTAGATTTAATTCTAAATTAAGTGTGTGAAACGTATATTTCAGTTTGTAGAACTATTCTACTAGAATTTTATGCGAAGCATACCATATGTTCCATATTATAAAAACTAATTTTTATATCTATATTTAATAATTAAATATGCATAAATATGATCTAAACTTCATATATACATCACACATATGATGACTACTTTTAGATCATAAGTAATTACATTATATGTAATATACAATTTAGATCTTAAAATTAATTTTTATATCTGAATTTATCTCATTAAAATTGTAATGAATCATGAATCACTTTAGATTTAATCTAAACTTATTCATGATCAAAATAATTTGAAAATTTTTTCGCTGCTCTTTTTCATGAGACTTAATCACAGTGGCACCCTTATACGTTATAAGAGAATCCATCAAATGACCAAGAGATAGACTCAATCTCTACTATCTCTTATGATCGAATAGTCTGATGATCATCTCAATTCGAGTATTGGGCTACTTAGATTAGAAATTTAATTTTTAAAATTAATTGCATTTATCCATACAATAAACAAAATCTAAGCGTGCAGATGTATGAACATGATCATATCATATATATCATGCATCTAATCTAATTAGATTATATTATCATATAATGTTGCAAATAAATTTTAGATCTGAACCTACTTTTATACAGCACATAAAATATTCAATTGAGATCTAAAATTATATAGAAAAATAATTCAAACACACACATGAATGTATAGAAATAAAATTCTGATTAAACCCAATATTGCGTTGTGTAAAATTTTGTTAGAAATCAGATCCAAAAATTTATCAAAATAGATTCAATTCAGATCTTAATTATATCTAATATTTAATCCAAAATAATATCATAAAAATTCTATAAAAATAGATTTAAAATAAATTTTTTTAGTTATTATTTTATCAAAAATTTACATCAAAAAAATTCTATTATAACAGATTTGTAACAACCTTCAATAAACCATTGATTAGATTCTTGAAATCTGGTCAAAACCAGATCATAAATTTTATCCTAATAGGTCTCAATCAGATTTAATGTCTAACATAAAATTTTAATCATTTATCATATATATTCATATTAGAAAAATTAATCTATGCATCCATATATCATTCTAACTTTGATGCTAGTTAAAGGAAAAATTATCCGATTCAATCGGATAGCCAAGATGTGTCTGCAAAATTTTTTATTCTAGTGATAATATAACATTTATATTTACCTTGATTACAGTAGAATAGAAATCAAATATTAAGGATTTCTTGCTTGAATCTAAAATCTCACGAGGCCTGAAAGCACAGACCCTCTACTTTGCGTGCATGTCAGGCTCCGTAGGGAAGAGGGATAATCTTCTTAGGCATTAATCTTTAGAAGGAAAGTGAGAGAGGAATGACATCTAATCTCGCGGCTTTTGGATAGCCTGGAAGGGAGGTTTCATGCTAAGAAGGAGTGCCCATAATTTCCTACGCCATAAGAAAGGAGGCATCTATTCTTTTCTCACAATCCTCTTGGTTTTGTCGCACAATTCCAAGACTCTTCAAGTGGTCCCCTCTTAATATATAGCACCCATACCTTATCAGACCTTGTCCTAAAGTAGTTAGGATTCCTAACTTAGGAAACTCATCTAAACAAGGATGCCAAGGAGAAATAAAATGCCAACCTACACGTGAAACTCTTCATGCGCGCACAAAATAAAGAGGCGGAAGTATTTAGCACCCCACACCCATCTTTGGTTGGCTCCTCATGAGAGAGAATCCCTATCTTTTGGGACTTTATGGATCTAATCCAATTTAGATCCAAATTGAGTCCAATTCGAACCAGATTCGAACCAAATTCGAAGAGCTTGTCAATTTCAATCTAATTGAGATTCTGATCCAAATCTAACTTAAATTTTTAATCCAATTAATTTTTAATTAAATCAGATATAATATAAATTAATTAAAATATAAATTTAATCTCTCATAAATCTCTTGGATCATTAATCTGATCATTATCATCTCCGAAATTAAATTCGAACCATATATCTAATGCTAGCTAGACATAGTCAATTCTTTAATTCTGTATGACCCCTAACTTAATTCTCAATTAAGTTTTAATCTATTTGTTCAATCAAGTCTCATACTTTCAAATGAAACTAATAGACTTAGGTTAATTTTTTCTTACTTTGTCAGACTTTTATGCGTACTCTATAAGTTTGAACACTAGATCGATAGCATAGAAAATTATTTTCTATACTAATCGAAGTTACCATCTAGCAATGATTTTTGACGTCCGAATAGATCAAATGTTTATAAGACAATACTCAAGAATCATAGAATATGGTTACCGCATAATTTATTTTTTTGATCCTGAATGCTCAAGATAACCTAGGATTTAACTATCAATCCTAAATTAGTAATCCACATTATATTTTAATATTTTTCAAATCCTATGATCCATCACATAGATTGCTCAAGTCGAGGTCTTACTCAATTAAAATACAGTGATCCATCAACTCCTGAAATATGGAGAGATCAATCCCATTTTGATCCACACACTGACTACTACAAGTACTTGACTGTGCCCAAAAATTTTTCATCACTGAATTAAAAATTCAGGTAGTCTGACACCAAAGCATAGTAAGTTGCTTGCAAGTCACCTAGTGATCTTTGGTCAGAGGGACACTTATGTCCATATTCTTTGCAAGCAGCTCTTGATAGCAGAGCACTCTGCAGGTGAGTTACTTATTCGGTGACGATGTACTCCTACATCTCACCTACATGTCATACCAATATCTTCACACTCTTTGATTAAGAGGACAATCAATCTATATGGCACACAACAACCTACACTTGATAAACATCATCGTCCCTTAATGATGTATCATTTGATCGCGAACATATTTAAGAACTATTCAATAAATTCTTCTTTATCGATTGTCATATAGTTCTAAGGACTTCATCACAATACATGAGTTCTATCAAGAAAGATGTACATCTTGTGATGAATAATATCAAATAATTTTTATTAATTTATAATTTATATATAAGTTATAAAGAGTGTAATCATCTAAATGATTGGCTTTAAGATATATTTTCTAACACCACTAGCATGTTATGGCACTCATCTAAAGGAGAGATATAATGATGCACTTAGTTGCCCATCAAAGTTAAATATTAAACAAATTATTTACTTTAGATAAATTAAGTTTATTTGGTTTCATTATTTATGATAATGTGAGCATATATTTTTTACAGCATTAATTTCCATAATGATTGATAGCAGCATAGAAATTTTTTTTTCTTAATGGATTAACTTTCTTAGAATGGAAAGAGAGAATAATGCTTATATTAGGATGTGTTGATCTTGATCTAGTATTTTGAGTAGATGAATCTTCACCACTTACGAATGAAAGTACATCAGAGCAGAAGAGCTTTTATAAAAAATGAGTGTTCCAATCACCTAAGTTTGCTTCTAATGAAGTCTGACATGGCCATGGCATATTAGGAGATCTATCCCTTTATGTGAAAAAGGCACATGATTTTTTAGTACTACGGAGTAGCAATTTGTAAGCTTTGATAAAGCAAAAGCTAGCATCTTGATGATGAGATTAGTCTCTACAAATATGTAGGCAAATCTGGTATACAAAGCACATCATAGAGATGAGGGATATTACAACAGTTAACTGATATTAAGGTTACTATATCAGATGCTTTCCTAGTCTATTTTATTCTTACTTCTCTTCCATCAAAATATGATCTCTTTAAGATCTTCTATAATACACATAATGAGAAGTAGATAGTTAATGAATTACTAATCAAATGTATTTAAGAGGAGGATAGATTGAGGGGAGAAGACAGAGAGCATGAATTTGGCTTCACATCAAATCAGTGAGAAACAAGATAAAGGAAAAAGTGCACCCAAAGCAAAAGAAAAGAAGATACTACTGTAGCATCAGGTGAAGCCATTAATAAAGTCGTTAAATGCATCTTCTGCAGAAAAAGAGACACCTAAAGAAAAACTGCATAAAGTATCAAAGAATGGCTGCAAGAGAAAGGTACCATTTACTCTCTCATATGTTTTGAATCCAATGTAGTAAATGTTTCTATTTCTACCTAGTGACTAACTTTGGTACATCTATGCACATTGCTAACAACTTGCAGGGCTTCCTATTGAGAAGGCCTCCAACTGAAAGTAAATTATCCACTGTCACCAAAAATAATCAAGCACGTTCACTTGTCAAGATAGTTAGATGCTATAAGATAATCTTAGATTCATCTTAGATATGGATAGAAGTTTTTATATTTTTTTTTCTAAAAATTTAGTTTTTATTCCAGCATTGGATAAAGTTGGTTTTCATGTTTCTTTTGGAAACTTTAAATTTGATCTAATAAAAAGACTATAGAGTTGTTGGTTTTGGTTATTGTGTGATGGTCTTTATAAGTTGTCTTTGCATCATTCATTTGAGTAGTCTTTCTTTGCAAATTCTTCTTATAATAAAAGAGATAGGATTGACAAAAATTCTTCTATGTTATGGCACTAGAGATTGGGGTATATCTCTGAAGAGAGAGTCAAAAGATCAATGAGGGATGAGATCTTAGGATCGACAAACTTTATTGATTTTGAGACCTATATTGACTGCATAAAGGCAAAGTAAACATATACATTGAAAAGAGATATCAAAAGGAGTGAAGGAACTTTGAAAATCATTTACACTGATGTATGCAGATCTTTTTTCTTATATTTAATAGGTAAAAAATATTTTATCACATTCATTGATGATTATTCATGATATATGTATCTATACCTTCTATTTGATAAGACTAATATATTTGAGGCTTTTAAAGAATTTAAAACAGAGATTGAAAGATAATCAAAAAAAATGATTAGAGTAGTCAAATCTGACAAAGGTAGCAAATACTATAGTAGATAATTGAGATGGGTCAAAGACCAAGACCATTAGCAAAATTTTTAAAGAAACAAAGGATTGTACCTCAATATGCAATACTTGGCAGAACAGACCAAAATGGTATAGATGAAAGAAAGAATAGAAATACTTAAAAAAATGGTTTGGGCTATGCTAAGTTATTCTACATTATCTATTTTCTAGTGGGGTGAGGCTGTAAAGACAGCTATGCATATATTAAATAAAATTTTTACTAAGATAGTTCAAAAGACTCCTCATGAGTTATGGATTGATAGAAAATCTAGTTTGGGATATTTGTGTATATGGGATTGTTCAACTAAAATCAAGATTTATAATCCACAAGAAAAGGTATTTGATCTTAGAATGACCAATGATTTTTTTATTAGTTATCCGAAGAGGTCAAAAGGGTATAATTCTATTGTTCATCTCGTATATCATAGATAGCAGAAACTAATAGTAAAATTTCTAGAAGATGGCATATTTATGGGAGTAGAGAATCTCGTGATATTATCTTTAAGAAAATATAAAAAATAATTTTACACTTGAAAAGCAGACTGAAGTGATGATTCCTATAATTACTTCTTAGTATAACATTCATGAGGAACCACCGCTTCATCAAGTTCCACCTCATAAGGTTCTTATTGCCGAAGAAGTAACTATCCAACCACCATCACAAGCGGATCAAGGGATAGCTCTTTAGAGATCTACTAGAATAAGAAGATTTGCTATACCTCCAAATTATGTGAAGCATTTGATTGATATGGATGAAAAGGATGATGACCCTAAGATGTTCTTACAAGCTATGAATGGTGAGAACTTCTTACAATGGTTGGATGCCATGAAAGAAGAGTTGAGCTCTATGGATAAAAATTATATGTGAGAATTAATTGACCTACCAAAAGGAGTGTGATCGATAGGTTGTAAATGGATCTATAAGATCAAAAAGAATCTTAATGATAAAGTTGAACAATATAAAGCCAGACTTGTGATAAAGAGGTTTGCACAAAAGAAGAGCATTGACTTTAAAGAGACCTATTCTCCTATTTCTTTGAAAGACTCTTTTAAGATTATCATGACCTTAATAGCTCATTTTGATTTAGAGTTGCATTAGATGAATGTGAGAAAGACCTTCCTCAATGGTGATCTAGAGGAAGAGATCTATATGGAACAACCTAAGGATTTATCATTAGTGGATAAGAGAATATGAATTGCAGATTAAAGAAATCTATTTATCGACTTAAATAGGTTTTCAGACAATGATATTTCAAATTTAATAGGATAATCACTTCCTTTGGATTTGAAGCAAATACAATTAATCAATATATATATATATATATATTTGAAAATCAGTGGAAGTAGGTTCATAATTTTGATATTATATGTGGATGCTATTTTACTTGCTAGTAGTGATCATAGTCTACTTAAGGAAACCAAACAGTTTCTATTTTAAAATTTTAAGATAAAAGATATGGATAAAATCACTTATATTATCAGCATTAAGATTTATAGAGATAGATCCGTAGGGTTACTTGTTCTATCTCAAAGGACTTACATCTTTAGAATATTAGAAAGATTTGGGATGAAAAAATATTCTCCGGATGTGCTCCTATTATAAAAGATGGTAAACTTAATAAACTTCAATATCTAAGAAATGAGACAAAATAGAGAAAATGAGGTCCATACCTTATGCATTTATTGTTGGAAGTTTAAATTATATCAAGATTTGTATGCATCCAGACATTGCTTTTATTGTATCAATACTATGGCTTTATCAACATGATCTAGAAATGGAGCATTGGAAAGCTACAAAAAAAAATCATGTGTTACTTGTAAGATATCAAAAAATACATGCTCACATATAGATGGTATGATCATCTTCAAGTTATTGACTATTTAGATTCGGATTTTACTAGATTCACTGACAATAGAAAGTCTACCATCGATACATTTTTCTACTTACAGGAGGTGCTGTATCTTGGATGAGTGCGAAACAAGATCTTATCACTTCATCCACTATGAAAGCAAAGTACATGGCTTATTATGAGACTTTCTTATAAGCTATATGGTTAAAGAATTTCATCACAGGACTTAAAGTTATTGACTCTATTATCAGATTGATCAAGATATACTGTAATAATAATTCTACAGTAAGATTCTCCAATAATATGAAGAATACAAATACTTACAAGTATAGTAGTATTAAATACTTTACTCTTCACAAAAGAATAAAGGAGAATATAGTATCTATAGAATATATTATTATTTAGCTCATGATTACAGATCCATTGATGAAAGAACTCACTTCCAAGATTGTTAGAGATCATATGGATCATATAAGGTTTAAATTTTATAATAAAGTTCAGTTTATTTTATTTTATCTTAATAAGCTATTTATCATATAATATAAAGATGACCAAGGAATAGATATAAAATTTTATCTATTCACAATGTAAAACTTCATATAACGTTTATTAGCTCATTTTATGATTGATATGTATTGGACATTATATATAAAGTTATTATATTAAATTTTATAATAAAGTTTAATTTATTTTATTTTATCTTAATCAGCTATTTATCATATAATATAAAGATGACCAAGGAATAGATATAAAATTTTATCTATTCACAATGTAAAACTTCACATTAAGAACTTGGTTATGAGATGTCATTAGTATTGTGATGTATGGAAGATCGTGTATTGATAGATAACGCATTTGCTGCCATAATTCACACTAGTGGTTATTTTATAATTAAGTATGCAATGTATATCTCCTGAGGGAATTAAGTTTTTATATATAGCTATATCGATTTTCAATTATCGAATCCAGATAAAATTTTATTAAAAATATTTGAAATGCTTTAAATAATTAAAATGAAGATGCTTGTATTAGGTTGGGTCAAGTGAGAGAATGCTGGAGTTTTATCCGATCAACTCTATTTGGATATAGCCCATGCTAATGTACATCAGGATTTGTTTTACATATTTTAGATGAATCTGAACTCTAACTAAAGATAAACATCCGATAAAGGGATAGAAATATATTTGATGGTTTGATAAAGTTGAATTCTATGCAATCATCATGGATAACGTCCATCTTTCAATCTTTGTGACTAATTCAGATACTGTCTTTGATGAGTGAGGTACATTATAAAAAGGTACTCTCTATAGACTTAGTCCCCAACTCATCCAAGAGCTTGTGAGATCCTTTCCATCGGGTATACTCAAAGTTGGGATTAGAAAATCAAGGTATTACAGGTGATTGCAGGCTGATTTGCTATAGGTGGTAGCAGATTGACTTGAGAGATCCTAGACAGTACTTGGATTGCTTCATTTTTATATAAGTTTTATTGCCCCATAAAGTTCTTATAGATCATCCACTTTTTATTTTCATATAATTTGGACCCTTATTGAAACTAACCAAGGTAAAATGACCACTTTCCATCCTTGGTTAACTTAACTGGAGATCATGGTTTGCTGGGGCAATGGAAGGCTAATAGAAAGGCTATTTACAATCTAAATTGACATTTTCAAGGTTGACCCTAAGATATGTATCATTTAAATCTTGCATTTTTAGTCGTAACTTATTACATTGCGCAGCATGCTGATTTTGATAGATAATCATACGCACATATAAGTTAGAGAATAATAGACATTTTCTCTAGGGCATAATATCTTGTTAAAATGAAGCAAACAATGATGGAAAAAGTTCTCCCATTTCATCCAATTAGTGTTTAGCATGTGCTTTCTTATTAAAGGAGGATGAGGGAGCTAAACTCCTTTGGGAAGGCGACTACTCAAACTACTATTTTGCATTATTTTAACTAATGGACAATGAAATACTTATCCTCCATTCCAATTATATGGTTTTCAAAAGGAAAAAAGGGTCATTTTACCTATTAACTATGAAATTCTTACCCTCAATGCCTTAAAATAAAACCCCTACAAGTACATCTAGGTACATTCAATAATCTGAGGAATAGAAAGTAATGAGAGAGTTTGTCCTTACACAAGTGAAAGGGCAGATGGCATCACCATAGGCATTGCTATGCATATATAAGATCCCATTCACCCAGGAGCATGGGTCATAAGTATGCTAGGAAAATTCTTTGTGCACCACAGGTGGTGTAGAAAATCCAACATGGAGTACACCGCTTTATGTGATTGATTTATATAGCTACTGTTTTCTAATATGCATTTAATATTTGTAGTTTTGCTTTTTCATTTAAAAATTTTGAATGACAAAAATATCTCTGCTTTTTGAAAAAAATTATGACATCTTATGTCCATATTATGACATCCTGCATGCATGAAGTTATAATTTTGATGTAGGATGTCATAATATACCATAGGATATCATAATTTTTTCAAAGAGCAAGAGCATTTTTGTCATTCAAAATTTTTAAATAAAAAAATAGAACTACAGGCATTAAATGTGGATTGAAAAGTGGTTAGACAAAAATGCTCCTTCTATATTATGACATCCTGGACTATATTATGACATCCTATATATAAAAAATCATAATTTGATGCAGGATATCATAATATGCCATAAGATATCATAATTTTTTGGACCATATTATGACATCATGTATATAGAAGGTCATAATATGTCATAGAATGTCATAATTTTTTTCAAAGAGTAGTACATTTTCATCATGCAAAATTTTTAAATAAACAAATAAAACTACAAGTATTAAATATACGTTGGAAAGCAATGACTATATGGATCAATCATATAAAGTGGTGCACTCTACATCAGATTTTTTACACTGCCCACGGTGCACAAAGAATTTCTCAAGTATGCTATCATAGTACTAGTGCTGCTTGTGCTATTGTATGCCTTCTAGGTGCCACAACTGACAATCTATAGAGAGGCTCAAGAAATTTCCCTAATATGTTGGTTGAGAATCGTGTTCAGGCTCGTATCAAGCTGACCAACTTGGCCCAAAAATTTAGTGACACGAAGATTGTAGGAGTGAGATTGAGGGTGTGTTTAGTTGGGAGGAGTAAGGGATTGGAATGGGAGGGGAAAGATGTGAATCTTATTCCAACCATTTAGTTGGAGGGAGTCCCATTTCAATTCTGAAGCTAAATGAGAATCACCTAGCCCCCATAAAATCCAATCCTAACTCTTTCCTAAGGATTTAAATTCTATACCCATCTTAATTTGAGTGACGAACCAAATGCTATGAGAGATATGGCCATTTTGAATCCGATTCCGATCACGAACCAAATACCGCCTAAGGCTAGTCAACCTATCGGAATGTAATGGATGAGGGGTATTCTATATGTCAGGCTGCTTTATATCTATTTCGGATATATATATGTTTGGTTTGGGAGAGTTGGACTTTGGAATAAGAATAGGAATGAGTCAACTTTATTCCAGTTTGGTTGGAAGAGAGTCCCAAGGGGAATGAGAATGCTCGAATCACTCAAAATCTAATCTCTATTCTTCTTTGCTATTCAAATTCTATTCTGATTCTGCTTTCAATTGCAAACCAAATCTGTCGGAGGATATGATCATTCTATTTCTAATTCCAATTCATTCTGAGTCTAATTCCAATCGTGAACCTACTACGCACCCAAATTTATGTCCTTATGGCTAGAACAGTAGTTCCTCCCTTATATCAGTACAATTTCGTGAGATATATGGGGGAAGTTTTCTCCAAAACATGTATAAACATTTCTTTTGTTACGAACTGCTCCAGGTTTAATGGTCTATATCAGATCCTCTTTGCTTTGGGGCTAAAAAGTTACATGGAGAAGTCTAGTTTTTAGACCATAGGCTATCAACATATTGCAAGCAGTTGTGATTTAGTGGAGCTCAATGTTCTTTCCCTTCATTTTGTATACATCACCTTACGCCTAAATATATTGGGTTAAAGTTTCCCCACTCTTCTATATTTTCTTAAAAAATAGTGAGCTACACTCTTCGTGTTGCAGAACAAGTATGTCCCGCTTGACTGTGGACTGTCTCGTAAAAATGTTGTGAATTGAAACTAGACCTCTTTAGCTCATCTCAAACTGGAGATGTTAGCTCAAAGGCCAAGAGACAGATTTGAACATAAAATCTACAAGAGAAACCCAATACTAAGAGCCTATTATGCAGCCATCATTTTGAAGGGGTGCATTTAATATCAGGGCAATTACTCCTGCAACTGAATGATAAGTTTATTGATACCTTTGATGTTTCTCTTTGAAATTTCAAATGATTTTTAATAATTAATTCATAGGGGTGGAAACTTGTTCCATATCTACGCTGTATAATCATTATTCATGTATGATGAAGCATCTTACTATTTTGAATAAAGATTTTGACTTTGTGAAATGCTTCTCCTCTGATCTTCTTGCTTATATTTCTTTGCTTGATTTCCTATAAGTAGTGAGTTTATTTGGATCTTACTTTCCCTACCTTCCTACCTCAAACTTGGTAGTCAATCTTCTAGTTTTGGCATTGGAGGTTGGGTTGTTATTGAATCTAATTTTCGTTACATATCTTGTTGATAATACCAAGAAGACAAGTGCAACAAATTCAATAATGTTTTACATGCCTAGAAGCTTCAAGATGTGATGCATCATGTCACGTAGCAAAATCAATATCTCAAACAAAGATAAGCATGCAGAAGGTAATCCACATTCATCATTCTTATGAAGGATCAACTAGTAAAGAGCATGATATGAAGGCAAAGGTGATGGTCATTTTCTATGATCATGTTCATCCGTGTTTTCTATGTCTCCACATAATAGCTAGGACATGTCTTTTTGGTGATAATTTTAAGTGTAAACAAATCCAACCTAGATGTGTTGCATCAAAAAAAAAAAAGGGATTTTACTATGATGTCGGAAAAAATTAGGAGAGGGAGCCAAGCCCCCAAAAGCAACAAGAACTTGACTAAGTACACTTTAGGAATCCACCCAAGAGAGACTAAGTCAAAAGATAGAACTCAATCTTGAGTTGCAATGATATTGTATTTCAATAACTCAGGCATGCTTACATCTATCATCAAGACACCTATTTATACTAGTTGGAGATAATCACTTTCATATTCCCTAGATTACACATTTAATTCAAATACATGACCCTATCCATTGGAAATCCAAATTCCTTCGGAAAGCCTGAATCTGTCTTCTCGGTTTCTGCCGCATAGCTTGGAGTAAATTGACCATAACTGCTTCTAGAAAATGCCAATTTATGCACTGTTTATTGCGTTGGAATCTAGACTTCTAGAGCTTTCCAAAGATATATAATTTGACCATGTTTAGTAATCGGATAACTTTGTAATTCTACAAACAAGTGATCCCTTGAACTCTGTATTTTCTAGATAACCATTGCAACTCTTATTTATTATTATCATAATGTCCCCATCATCTTATTTATTATTATCATAATATCTCCATCAATTCTCTCCTGATTGGAAGAGACTTGCCCTCAAGTCAGACTATTCATCTTCTCTAATGTATGGTGATAAGTCAGAGATGTTGAAAGTTGCTGAAACTCTATAATCTCCTAGGAGTTCAACTTTGTATGCATTTTCACCCACCCTTTTCAGAATTCGAAAAGGGCTATCATCTCTTGATTTGAGCTTTCCAAAATGATCTAGTGGAAATCGCTCCTTTCAAAGATGAATCCACACTAAATCTCCTTCGTTGAAGCTTGCCTGTCTTCAAAATTTATCAGTTTGTTTCTTGTACTTCTCATTTTGCCAAATGATCTTCTTCCGAACCTCTTCATACAAACTTTGAATCTACTTCACTCTTTCTTCAGCATCACTACTGAAAGAGTGATTAATTGGAAGTGAGGCCAAATCCAATAGACTGATAGGATTAGCTTCATAAACAATCTTGAACGGATTTTTACCAGTAGATTTGCTTTGAGAGTGATTGTAAGCAAACTCCATCTGAGGTAGTTTTAAGTCCCATTGTTGAATATTTTCTGCCATCAAGGACCTCAATAAGCTCTCCAAACTTCGATTGACAACCTCTGTCTGGCCATCGGTTTGAGGATGGTGAGAGGAACTAAATTAAAGGATAGTTCCAAGCTTCCTCCAAAAAATACATCAAAAATGACTCATAAATTTTGAGTCACAATCAGAAGTGATAGTCTTTGGAATACCATGAAACTTGACAACCTCCTTGAAGTAAAGATTAGCAACATGAGATGCATCCAAGGTATTGAGACATGGAACAAAATGTGCCATCTTAAAAGATCGGTCCACCACCACCATAATCGAATCTTTGTTCCTTTGAGTCTTCGGCAATCCCACCATGAAATCAATGCTCACATCTTCCCATGGGGCATTGGGAATGGAAAGTAGTGTGCATAAACCGATATTCTATGAATGAGGCTTAGCAATATGATAAGTTTGACAATGCTCCACATGTCTTAAAACATCTCGAACCATATTTGGCCAATAGAAATTTGCATTGATGAGAGCAAGAGTTTTATCTCGCTCGAAATGACCTCTAAGTCCACCATCGTGGGCTTCTTTGAGGATTGCCTCCCGTAAAGAACATTGAGGAATGCACAATCGACTGTTCTTGAAAAGATAACCATCTTGTAAGAAAAAATCTTTCCAAGCACCTTTAGAGCATTTACTCCAAACCTTGGAAAAATCGAGATCTTCCTCATAAAGCTCCTTTATGACTTCAAATCCCAGCACCTTCACTTGCATCGAAGAAAGCAATCCACATCTTTTGCTCAAAGCATCGGTGACTTGGTTTTGAGCGCCGCTCTTGTGCTTGATCACGAATGTATAGGCTTGAAAAAATTCCACCAACTTGGCATGGCGATTATTGAGCTTGTGTTGGCCATTGATGTACTTCAAGGCCTCATGATCCGAATAGAGAACAAACTCCTTTAAAATGAGATAATGCCTCCAATTGGTCAAAGCTCGAACGATGGCGTAAAACTCCTTGTCATAGGTTGAATAATTTCTCTTCGACCCATTCAACTTCTCACTAAAGTAGGCGAGTGGTTGCCTTCTTGAGAAAGAACAGCTCCAATTCCCATGTTCGAAGCATCACAACATACTTCAAATACATTCTCAAAGTTGGGTAACGTGAGAACCAGTGCTTCAGTCATCTTCTTCTTTATCAACTCGAAATTTTTTTGAGCTACCTCATTCCACTTAAATACTCCTCCCTTCAAGCATTCAGTAATGGGGGCAACGAGTGTAGACGATGAATCTCTAGTAGAAAGATGCTAGCCCATGGAAACTTCGAACCTCTTGAAGAGATCTTGGTGTAGGCCAATTCTCGATCACCTCTATCTTGCTCGGATCCATGATTATTCATGAGAGACAATATAACCCAAGAAATTGACACTGTTTGTGAGAAAGTGACATTTCTAGAGGTTTGCATATAAGTGTTGCTCTCAAAGCACTTTGAAGGCCTCTTGGAGATGCTCCAAGTGCTCTTCCATGCTAGTACTATACATCAAGATGTCGTCAAAATAGACGACCAAGAACTTACCAGTGAAAGTCTTCAAGACATGGTTCATAAGGTGCATAAAAGTACTCGGAGCATTAGAAAGACCGAATGGCATTATTAGCCACTCGTAGAGACCATCTCTTGTCTTGAACACCATCTTCCACTCATCTCTAGGATGCATTCGAATTTGATGATATCCACTTCTGAGATCAATCTTTGAAAAGATTGAAGCACCATGAAGTTGATCGAGCAAATCATCAAGATGAGGTATTAGAAAATGGTTCTTGATGGTGATCTTGTTTACAGCTCAACTATCGATACACATTCGTCAAGACCCATCCTTCTTTGGCATGAGTAGAGCAGGAACTGTGCAAGGGCTTAAGCTTTCTCAAATCAAGCCCTTTTGCAAAAGCTCATCGACTTGTCGTTGAAGCTCCTCATGTTCCTTCGGACTCATTCGATAGGCCGCCTTATTTGGAATAGAAGCACCTAGCACCAAATTAATATGATGCTGAATTCCTCTCATAGGAGGAAGTCCGGAAGGAATCTCATCGGGCACCACATCTCAAAATTCCTAAAGCAAAGGCTTCAAATAGGTAGAATATCTTCCTGTTCTTCATTCTCCTCCAAGACCACGAGTGCAAAGATATCGGGAGATCGATCTATGACTTGGAGAAATTAAGATTTTGAGAGATAAGAACTCCCTTCTCCAATGGAGGACTTAGGCTTGTCTTCCATTCTATAAGGCGCCAATGTGATCTTCACACCATCCTTAATAAAGGAATAGTGTTCTTGAAGCATCATAAATCACCTTCCGGTCATATAACAAGATCGCCCAAGAAGTAAGTGACATGCATCCATCAAACCATGTCGCACAAAATCTCATCCTTGTAGTGTAGTCCAATCAAAATTGAACCAGACAATGCTTGTTGACATAGATGTCATTGCCTTTCTTAAGCCAAGAGAGCTTGTAGGGCTCGAATGAGGCTCCACATTGAGCTGCAACTTCTCCACCATGGTAGTGGGAACAACATTATCACAACTCCCACTATCAATAATGATGGTGCACACCTTACATGAGAAGTACATCGGGTGTGCAAAATGTTGTGATGGAGGCACTTATCACACTACAACAAAACAGGTTATTAGCTATGAAAATTTTCGTCGCTAATAACAATTTTCATCGCTAATAATATTAGCGATGAATTTTGGTCGCTAATATTCATTGCAATAATCCGTCGTTGATAATATTTTACGATAAAAAAAATTCATCGCTAATAAATGATGTCTAGATGAATATTTTTATTGTTAAAAAAAATTGAAGAAAAAATTAATCTAAAAAAAAGTATTTACAATGAAAAATTTTCATCGCTATTATATGCTAAAGTTTTAGCGACAAAATTTTCATCAAAAAATTACTTTTGCAACGAAAATAATTCATCACTATTAATTTAATAAAAATTATTTAAAAAAAATAATAATATTAGCAAGAAAAAAATTTATCATAAATAATATATTTACGATGAATATTTTTTCATCACTGTTAATTATATATTTATTGATAAATTAAATTATGTTAGTAAAATATTTTTAGTGATGAATATTTATCAAAAATAATTTTATCGCTAATAATTTAGTCATATTTTTAAAAAAATTATAAATATTATTTTAAATTTATATGTATAATATTTTTTATAAATTAAAAAAATAAAATAAAAATTTACATAATAAATTGATAAATAAATTTTATTATTTTATTATATTAAATTAAAATTATAAGATATTTGAAGTAAAAAAAATACATCAGTAAGTCGTCAAATATCGGATCTGAAGAATGAGCTGGGATGAGGAGCGCTCAATGGAGTTCGGACGACGATGGAGCTCGGATCGGCCTGCTGCTGCCTCATCAGCTGTCTCGTCTGCTCCATCTGTGCATCCGCTTCATCATCTAGATCTGAAAGACTGATAGTCATGGATGCTGCAGCCAACTCCTGAGCTCACTGTCGATCCTCGACAGCCTGCTCGATCCTGACACCTCTCCTCATCAGCCGAGCCTCGCATGCAGAATAGATGTCCGTCCTAGATGTGCATGAAGATGGAGCAATGATCCCATACCAGATCCCTAACATAACAGGATCTCGTACCGAGCACCCGATCACAGATCTCATCATCTGTGGATGCGGTCGAGCCTCAGGGTAGGCTGGGATCTAATCTTGTCATACGATCCTGAAAATTAAAATTATAGTTATTTTAATTTATAATAAAAATTAAATTATGAATGAAAAATAATTGAAAAAACTTACAAAGAGCTCCTGGCTCCCCGTCGTCACTCCCCCGACCGTTGCTAGTGGGTCCGCTGGTAGATATCGATCCTACCAAAAGCTCGTCACTCTCAGCATCTCTCTATAATTTAAGAATTAATTAAAAAAATAAATAATTAAGAGAATTATATCTAATTAAAAATTAAAAATTACCTACCATGTGCTCCATGTGACGAGCAAACGACTCAAACCCCACAATATGCATGGTCTGTCTCTCCGGTTCGTCGCATTCTGGGTACATCACTCTGTAAAATATTAGTAAAATTAGTAGATAAAAAATTAATTTAAAATAAATGATAAGTTATTAACTATAAAATAAAAATTTAGATTGTAACCTGATATGTCAGATCTCGTACTGCCGGCATATAGTAGTCCAATCATCTATGGTGATGCTGTCATAGGGCTGCTGCCGCACTGCCTCCTCCCATGATCCTACACCACCCGATACCAATGCTGATGCATGTGATGGCGATAGTCCTTGAAACGCAACGATAACTGAATGTCGATGGTCGCCTCACACGATCCTCTCAAAATTAGTGATATCAAATACATCTGCCAATAATAAATATTAAAAAAATACTATACAAATTAAATATTCATAATATAATTTATTTTACCTGTAAGTAGGTATAGAAAACTCTCTCTGAGCTGATAAATGTGACATAATCAAAAGCTCACGGGGCATAATGCAGCATATGATGCCCAGCTCAGTCTGCCATGGTCACACCATTTCCTAATGGGTCTGGTGTAGCCGGTCAGTATCTCGATCTGGAGATGCTATCCCGGGTGCTCGCATCTCCAACGCTCCAAAGCAAGGTTCTTCAATGAACCTCACCTCGCCTCACCATCGATGAGGACTCATCTGAAACAATAATAAATAAATCATTAGTATGATCCAAATAAAAATCAAATTTCATTATATATAAAGTATAATAGTTAATACTACTGAAATCCTCACTGGGACCCACCTCATTGGGACCTGCTGGTGCAGGACCTCTGACAGTGAAGCCAGTGCGACAACGGAGATCGGTGAAGGTGCCTCAACCTCTGAGGCATCTGCAGGGAGCTGTGAACGCGAACATCGTCGTCTATCTCCTGGTGCTATATCTGCAAGAATTGAGATATAAATAAATATAATATTAAATAATAATAATAATAATCAAATAATATTCTAATGAATACAATTATATCACATACCATTATTGAAAGATAAAATTGAACGAAGAATATAGATCTACTCATTAATATTCATTTCTTCCTCGATGTGTAGATCCTCGTCCGAATCAAATAATCGATATATATGTCATCTTCTATCTCATCGTCATTTATGAACTGATCGTCACCCTCCGACTCATCAAATTAAATACAAAATCAGCTTAACTTCATTGGACGGAAGATCAGCCCTATTCAAAGGTGGCATTATAAGTTCTTCATCAACCAAAAGCTCGGCTAATATTTGTTCTTCTTGCTGAAAAGCTTCTTCTTCATGTAAATCCGAATTTCATCTATCTCTAATCAAGTTGGTATGTCATATACACCTCTAGATATTATTTTTTGTATAATATGCCAATTATCTCGATAGTTTAGATCCTTCAAATATATTATTTATTTCGCTTGAGTTGCTAATATATACGGCTCATTTTGGTACCATGTTCATGCAAGATTTACACTGATAAATTATGAATCAATATGAATATCGATCTTTTTATTACTAATATCTCATCATTCACATTGAAACAAAATACAGAATTACTGGACCCATACTTCAGTTCTATGATATCTACAATACACCATAATAATCAATCTCTTCTTCTCCTTCATATCCTGTTGTAGCAATTCACTATTTTGAGTCCATCGTTGCATCTCAAGCTCTCTTGTGTGAAATCTCATTCCTCCAATGATATAGGATGGTTAGTGATTAACCCTTCGATCGGGACCATATGCTAAATCTTGTAACTCATCGGTCGCACCCACTTCTTTATTGAAATACTTATATTTCATCTACATCATAAGATAAAAATTATGTTGGTTTAAATAATATTATTTATAAGTAAATAAATAACGTATCACTAATGTAACTTACAAGATCATCAAACTATTTTGTAAATTTTCTCCTACGTCGATCATCGACATCCTATTATTCTCTCTACACAGTATACTCTTGTGCTCACTGCAAGAAGTTATGATTTTTAATTTTACATCGATATAAAAAATTTTTAGAAATTAAATAGTATGGTAAGATAATACTTACTCAATAAAATTTTTAATTTCTTCATAATTATTTAGAACGTAAAAGTGTACTTTGGATAGCTCGTTCACGTCCATAAATTCATATTCCTTCACCAGTAGGTCGAACCATTTGTTTAATATAGACAATGTCGGTTCATTGTCACTCCATTCAGATTTGCATTACGATCTGGATGATTGAATCTTTTTTGATATTATCAAGATACATCAAGCAGAATGTAACACACTCAGTAGCTACATATGCTTCTGCTATAGACACTTCAGGCCTTGCTTTATTGTGCACATATTTTTTTAAGGTACACAAAAATCTATAATAAAAATAAATTTAAATTTTAGAAATATTTACATCTTATAATTGATATGATAAAGTACATATAATTTTTTATCTTTCAATAGGATACATCCATCGATAATATACCGGTCCGGCCAAAAGAGCTTCCTTTGGAAGATGAACAGTCAGATGCACTATAACATCAAAAAATGATGGTGAAAAATTTTTTTCTAACTTACAAAGATAGTACAATATCTTTCTCTGATCTCTCAAGTTAATCTTCAATTTTTGACAACACAGTTCTCAAAAAATACTCCCAGCTCAATCATTACAGTTTGACCATCACCACCCAAATAATCATGCATGACCACAGAAAGCAAACATTGCATCATCACATAGGAGTCATGACTTTCATGTCAAAGATATTGCCATCATTGTTCTCAACACACCGCGATACGTTTGAAGCATATACATCATGAAACTTTACGATTTTGAACAATCCACAGAAATTTTTTTTTCTCTCCAACAGTAAATAACATGCGGGTGGTATAAAAATCTCTCACCTCGATGAACTAAATGCAACTCTGATCGAATTCTCATTTCTTGCAAATCAAGACGAGCTTTGTACCATCTTTTATTTTTTTGAAATATTCAATATAGTATTGATGATATTATCATAAATATTCTTTCAATGTGCATTACATCCAGATTATGATGAAGTAGTAGCTGCTTCCAATACGGTAGTTCAAAAAAGATACTTCACTTCATCCAATTCAGCTCAGCTTCAATATGCTTTCGCTTGCAAGTACCCGATATTTTTCAAATTGGACATTTCCAATGATTTCAAGTTGTTCTAAAATTTTGCTCCACTTAACACCTTAGGTGGTAGACACCAATCGAACTTACCATCAAAATATTGATTATAACAAATCCTCCAAGAATGATTAGCAAGAAGAAACTATCGATGACTCATGAAACATATTTTTCGTTCGTGCTTTAAATGTAAAGAGGATGCATCCCTATTGCATATTGGACATGCAAGATATCCTTTGGTGCTCCATCCAGATAAATTTTCATATGTCAGAAAATCATTATGGTCCACAGAATCGAAGCATGCAACTTAAAATTACTTCGACTCATAGAATCATATGTCTGTACCCCATTTTCTCATAACTCTTTAGATCATCATTAAAGTGGTAATATACATCAATTTCATTATCTGGTACTTCGGATCCAGAATCAACAATGACATAAAAATAAATGGTTCTTTCATGCACTTCTAAGGTGACACATTATAGCATCACAGGCTACATGCTGTAAGAGGTACTCAAATTGCCAAAGGAATTAAATCCATCTGTCGCTAGACTAAGCTAGATATTGCACAGATCACTCGCAAAGTGTGGATGCTTTGCATCGAAGTCTTTCTACACTAAAAAGTCGATCGGGTGGCTAAGTATGTTCTCCTCCGAAACCCACTGCTCATAATTCCATCTCATTTCTTCAGCTATCTTTGTGGACATATATAACCTTTGGAGTCTTAGAATCAATGAAATATATCTCAAAATATTTTGAGGTATCTTCTTTGCTTTTCTATTATCGATTTTGTATCTAGGCTCACCATATTTCGGACATTCAGTTGCTTGTTCGTTATCCTTATAAAATAATATATAGTCATTTTTGCAGGCATGTATAGGAGTATAGTCAAGTCCTATTTCCTATATGTATAATTTTGCTTCAGAATATGATTTTGGAAGTCTCTATCCATCGGGCAAAGCTGCTTTAATCAATGTTAAAATTTAGTCAAATGACTTCTGACTCCAACAGTTCATGATTTTAATATGAAGCAATTTTATCAAAAATTTTAACTTGAAAAACTTTATACAATTTGGATAGAGTGGCTCTCGTGAATCCCTTACAAGCTTTGCAAACTATTCAGAAGTCCCTTCTACCTCAAGCCAGATATTATGCTCATGATCAGAATTGCTTTCAGATGCAGCAGTATTCATGCATATATTTGAATAAGCACCTTGATGTAAATCATCTAACAATTCTCCAATACCACTATGTTCGACAGGTCCAGCACCATCAGTACTATCATCTTTAGTATCATCATCATCACACACCACTTCATTCGGATCACCCTCTCCATTCCATATCCAATAAGTATACTTCATATCCATACCATATTGTAGCATATGCTCCTTAACAAGTGTTATGTGACGATATATCAAATTGACACATCTCTTGCATGGACACTTTATCCGACTAGCACTGTCAGCCTTATGTCGTGCAAAGTCAATGAAATCTTGAACTCCTTTTCGATATTCAGGCAAAAAATACCTCTAGTATTTATCCAACTTTTATTGATATTCATCTAACAACAAACACAAAATCATTAACAACCAAAATAAAGTTTAGTGGTATTCTGGATCCTGATCTGAATTTCGGACTGAATCGTGTTCCAAATTCCAGCTAAAATCCCGATCCGGATTACTTGATACAAAATGCATGATCCTATCCTTTCAAATCATTACTAACAGATGTGGTCCTATCCTTTTAGAAAAGTAATAATCTTATTATTATTATTATTAGTGAATATTTTATCTCATTTTCATGGAAGTTTCGACAGCATCTCCCTATGGTTCTCCGAGTATACGATGTGGATATGGTGCCTACGCACCCTATCCACCATATATTCGGAATAACTATTGAATACCACATAATGAACAAATATCAACTATTAACAATAATAATATTATTGCTTTTTTAAAAAGTCAGAATACGAAACATCCAAGTTTCGATCTCGATGAAGATCGAAACTTGAACGAAAATCTACGGCTCAATGTAATTTAAGTACCATCTTTGAACGTGCATTCGAAGATGAATTTCTAATTTATCAAAAAAATAACTTCGTATTGAAATTTTTTCATTAAAAATTTTAATAAAATTTTTTCTAAAATAAAAAAAAATATATTTATAATTTCAGCAGCATACAATACAGCACATAAAATAATTTAATTATAACAAGTAACAGCAATGTGCATTGTGTTAGTAAAAAAATAATTAGTCAAATAATTAAATAAATTCAACAGTAATATTAAAAAATAATATGCAACAATTATAATAATTTCAGCATCATATTTCATCCTCATGAAGACCTGATCTGACCCGCCCCATCCTAACCCCACCTACCCTAGCCTGGCCCGGTGCGAACGGAACAGACCCGACCTGACCCACCCCGACCCACCCCAGCCCGACCCGACTCGGCCACCCCATCCCGACCCGCCCCATCCCGACCCGAACCGAAACCAACCCAGCTCAGACCCTACCATCCCTGATCCGCCCCATCCCGGCCCGACCCACCCCAGCCCGACCGAACCCGACCCGGCTCCACCCGACCAGCTCTAGCCTGACCTGACCCTGACCTGACCCACCTCATCCTGGCTACGCCATCCCCGACCCCAGCCAGACCCGACTCGACTCCACCCGACCCGCGCCAGCCCGACCCGACCCAGCCCAACCCACCCCATCCCAGCCCAAACCGAAATCGACCTGGCCCAGACCCTACCATCCCCGACCCGCCCCAGCCCGATCGGACCAACCCGGCTCCACCTGACCAACCCCAGCCCGATCCGAGCCGACCCTGCCCCGACTCCACCGTCCCCGGCCCCAGCCTGACCCGACTCGGCTCCACCCAACCTGCTTCAACCCGACCGGACCCGGCCCGATCGGCCCTATCCAGGCCCAACCTACCCCAACCCAGGCCCGACCATCCGAACCCATGCATGCTCAGCCCGCAGGCCCCGCAGCCTATAGGCCACGCATGCCCGGCCCGCCGTCCCCAGCACAGCCATGCCCCGGCTCGCCGTTGCTAGCTCCAGCTCTGGCTCGCCGACCCCTCCTTGAACCACCATCGCTGGCCAGGCCCGTTGGCCCCGGCACAGTCGTGACTCGACCCCATCCCGAGTCACCATCACCGGCTCCGGCTCTAGCTCGACGGCCTCAGCCCCGGCCCAGCCCCTCGGCCCACTGGCCCCGGCATAAAGGCCCTGCGTGGCCACGGCCCGCAGGCCGCACATGGCCGCGGCCCGTCGTCTCGGCCTAGGCACGCCATCCCCGGCACACCGGCCCCGTGCCGTTCCTCGTCCCATCCCCGGCCGATCCCACCCCCAAAAAAAAAGAGTCAACGTCGCCCCGACCCCGACCCATCGCCGGCCCCACGTCACCGTCCCCAGCCTGCCATTACCGTCATGGCCCATAGGCCCCATGTGGCCATGGCCCGCCATCCCGGCCCAGGCGCACCGTCCCTGGCATGCCGGCCCCGACACGCCGCCCCAGCACGTTCCTCGTCCCAGTCCCCAACCGAAACCCACCCAAAAAAAAATAGAGATGAAGTCGACTCACCTCGATGGCGGTGGTGGTGGCGGCGGAGGAAATCGAAGGCACGCGAGACATCGGGGGGAGGAAGCTCATGGGAGGGGGAGGAAACCGGACTGCCGAGAGGGAATGAGAAAGAAAAATGGATTTTCGATGGGATTTGATGGGATGTAGGGTATTAGCGATGCAAATTTTTATCACTAATAATAAATTTTTATCATAAATAATTTGAACAAAAAATATTTGTGACGAAA
Organism: Elaeis guineensis; assembly: GCF_000442705.2. Lineage (NCBI taxonomy): Eukaryota > Viridiplantae > Streptophyta > Magnoliopsida > Arecales > Arecaceae > Elaeis > Elaeis guineensis. The sequence goes on from NC_026003.2 coordinate 102,281,340, forward strand.
ACTTAATTTTCATCGCTAATAATTTCTGCCAAAAAAAAATTTCTGTTACAAAAATTCAGCCCCAAGAAAATATTATTGATGATGAAAACTTTTTATTTCATCGCTAATTACATAATTAGCGATGAAAATTTTTCCATCACTAATAATTAATAAAAAATAATTTTTTATTTTAAAAAAATTCTTCTGATCAAGTCTTGTTTCTCGTATTATTTTCTTCCATTCATTTTTCATTCATCTCTTAGCCACAATAATGTAATAATATATGTATATATGTCTATGTGTATATATATATAGCTGATGTAGTAAATATATCAATTTTCTAAAATATTTTAGTAATGATTTGGATGAACTATGGTAAGAATAAAAACTTACAACAATTCTGCCGCTTCTCATCGATAGTCATCTCGATGAAGCATGGGTGATGCAGTGCAAGCATCCACTCCTCAAAGGCCTATACCACCACCTATTATAAAGGATCCATAATGATTCAATGACCTGATTCGATAAGTCCAAGCATTGACCAACACCGTCCAGCATTTACAACAAACCATAGAGCAATGACAACTCCCGCAACATGCTCCTCAAACTGTGCCCTCTCCATGTAGCCAGCAAAACTACTTCCAGAGAATCTTCCTCGAGGTGCGCATCATTCTTCCCTGATCAATCGATAATCACTATCCCATCAGGATCCAGGCATAAAGAATAATGCCAACATTCTCCAATCTCCTCCAATGGAGATTCGATCTTGGGCTACTCTCTGTGCCTCACAAAATCTCATCGGGTGGAGGACCTCGAGCAAAAGGTCTGAAAGATCGAACGTCATCTGGGCTAGATTTAAATGGGCAGCCAAAAAAATGATGACATCCTCAGCTTCAATTTTCAACCATCTTTCCCTTGATCCATCCTTCAAGAATTAATTTTGGATTGATTCAAGATGCCACAGATAGAGCCTTATAAAGATTGAGGATCAGAGATATCTTAATATTTTACATACTTTTCTTGTGCATATATTATTTTTAAAAACTATCTAATATTTATTTTTATAAATATAAAAAAATTTATTATAATATGTCTAAACATCCTTCAATAAAAAAATTTTCATAGCTAATAATCTGTAATTTATAAATTTTTAAAATTTTTTATTTTTTTAAATATTAGCGATAGAAAATTTTTATCGTAAATAGTGATTATTTATGATGGAAATATACTTTTCATCGTAAATAAATGTTATTTACGATGAAAAAAGATTTCTCATCACAAATAATTTGTAATTCCTAAATTTTTTTATTTTTTCTCATTTATTAGCGAGAAAAACTTTTTATCATAAATAATAGAGTATTTATGATGAAAATTAAGTTTTTATCATCAATATTCGATTATTGATGATGTTAAATTTTCTGAGTAAATAATTTATAATTTTTAAAATTTTAATTTTTTTTATTTTTTTATGTATTAGCGATGAAAATATTACATCGTAAATACTGGAGTATTTATGATAGATAATTAATTTTCATCATAAATAGACAAGTATTTGTGAAGTAATAATTTCATCACAAATAATCTGTAATTTTTGAATTTTTAAAATTTTTTATTTTTTACATATATTAACGATGAAAAATTTTTATTATAAAGAAAAGTATTTACAATGAAAATTTTATTTTCATCATGAATAATCTATCATTTATGATGTAATATTTTCATCACCAATAATCTATAATTTTAAAGTTTTTAAAATTTTTTATTTTCTTTCAAATATTAGCGATAAAAAGTTTTCATCATAAATACTTAAGTATTTATGATAGAAAATAAATTTTCATCAAAAATATGCCTGTCTTTGTGATGTAATATGTTCGTCACAAATAATCTGTAATTTTTAAATTTTTAAAATTTTTTATTTTTTCACATATTAGTGATGAAAAATTTTTATTGTAAATAATATTAAACTACGATGAAAATTTGAGTTTCATCGTCAATACTCCATTATTTACAATGTAATATTTTTATCATAAATAATCTTTAATTATTAAATTTTTAAAAAAATTTTATATTTTTTAAATATTAGTGATAAAATTTTTTTATCGTAAATAATATATATTTATGATGAAAATTTAATTTTTGTTGCAAATACTTCTATTATTTAAGATGAAACTATTTTCATCTCTAATATTTGAAAATTTAAAATTAAAATAAATATTTTATTATTTATGATGATTAATTTTATCGTAAATAATATGTATTTATGATGAAATTTTATTTTTATCACAAATATGAAGATATTTACGATGAAAAATTAGTTTCATCGTAAATAAAAAATTATTAGCAATGAATTTTTGGTTTCGTCGTAAATATCTTTATTTGCGATGAAATACATTTCCGTCGCAAATAAATTCATCATAAAAAATGACATTTCTTGTAGTATCATCTTCAACATGTGCAGACTTCAAGATGCGTTGAACGATGAGAGCCTTCCCTTGATCACCGTAGGTGACCTCTTCTTGCTCGACTTCTTTCTCCTCATCAATGAAGGAATCGAACACCGGATCGTCTTCCCTTTCTTCTACTAAGAAAATGATCTTTCTATTTGGGCATTCGGAAGCGATGTGACCAAATCCTCGACACTTAAAGCACTATTTCAAGGTAGTGCTCGAAGTGTTGTGAGGGTTGCCACCTTGTGCTTGAGCTGACTTCGAAGAAGTAGTCTTCCCTACTGACAAAGGCTGGGATTCGAGGTACTCCCCTGGTTAGAGATCTCCTCTCTGCCCAAGGTCTTGTGAGCACCTTTCTCCTTAGATTGTTTCCTCACACGAACCGCCAACTTGCAAACATCCTTAAAAGTCCAATAAGGTTGCAATTGGACAACATTGCAGATTTTCGATCAAAGACCGCTGAGATATCGAGCAATCATTTGTTCTTCGGGCTCCACGATATCACATTTCATCATCAGATGCTTGAATTCAGCGGTGTACTCTTTCACAGACAACTCCTCTTGTTTGAAATTGTAAAGCTGATAGAAAGAGTCTTGCTTGTAACTAGCAGAGAGAAATTTCTTCTTAAGCTCCTTTTTCATCTTTTCCCACATCACAGTCCGCAGCTTTCCTTCATGATCCCTTCGCCTCTTTAAGTTTTCCCACCAAACCGAAGCGTATTTCTTCAACTTGATGGCAACTATCTTCACCTTCTTGTCTTCTGGGATGTTCTTATAGTCAAAACCTCACTCAACGGTGGCTAACCAGTCGATGAAATCTTTTGAATGCAATTGGCCTTTAAAGTCAGGGATGTCGACTTTGACACCATAGTCTTCATGATGATTTCTTTGGCCACGATGAGAAGAAGCCCTCCCAATAGATGAATCAGAATCATCGTCATGGAAAGGGTTAATCTCCTCTTCCTCATTGCCAACCTAGCTCCGAACCATGACGTGTCCCGTCATGGTTTATAGTATGGAGACGCTCAAACTGCTGTTGAAGTTGTTGCACTTGCCTCCTCAACTCATCCATCTCGACATCACGAAGATCACGCTCAATGGCAGCCACATTGACGTTCGCTCCTCGACAACGACGTCCAGCCATGGAAAGAACCGGAGCTCTGAAACCAATCTGATATCGGAAGAAATTAGGAGAGGGAGCCAAGCACCCAAGAGCAACAAGAACTCAACTAAGTACACCTTAGGAATCCACCCAAGAGAGACTAAGTCAAAAGATAGAACTCAATCTTGAGTTGCAATAATATTGTATTTCAATAACTCAGACATGCTTATATCTATCACCAAGACACCTATTTATACTAGTTGGAGATAATCACTTTCATCTTCCCTAGATTACACATTTAATTCAAATACACGACCCTATCCATTGGAAATCCAAATTCCTTCTTAAAGCCCAAATCTGTCTTCTCAATTTTTGCTGCATAGCCTAGAGTAAATTGATCATAACTTCTTCTAAGAAATGCCAATTCATACACTATTTGTTACGTTGGAAACTAGACTTCCAGAGCTTTCTAGAGATATATAATTTGACCATATTTAATGATCAGATGACTTTGCAATTCCATAAACAAGTGACCTCTTGAACTCTACATTTTTTGGATAACCATTGCAACTCTTATTTATTATTATCATAATATCCGCATCATCTTATTTATTATTATCATAATGTCCCCATCATATTAACCCTTCCAGTCCTCATGAAGGGAAGAGAGACTTCTACAATCGAAACTTCATGTTGTGGAATTCCACCGGATGGACTTGGACTAAATCGGATCATGAGATGTAATGGAATAGAAAGTGGTGTGCACTTGTCCTGGTTGGAAAGCATAGACGATATAAGATCTTATGAATTCCACAATCAACCTATGGACTGGCTAATTAGCAGGAAGTCATTAGTGGAAATTATTAGTAAGATATTAAATCTGGAACAAAAATCATATGGGGTGAGCATTAAAAAGAATTATGAGGTGCGCTTCATAACTTGTCATGTTTCTCTTAACAGCAATCCTAAAAGATAAATCTAAAAGTCAAGACTTTTCTGCTAATAAAATTATTAATTCAGTGATTTTTTAAAAAAGTATGGCATTCTCTCTCTTCCTCCTTTTCAACACTTTTTTTTTTATTAATACATATTATATGGCCATATGATACATGCTAAAAATATTAATCATCAAGCAAATCAGTATATATCTCTAATTGATATATATGGAGTTCACCAATACGTAACATATAGTCAAGTAATACATATTTAGTAAATTAGTTATTTAGCAATCCAATATATATCTCTAAATAAATTAATACGTAGTTTTTAGAACATTATATTCATCAGTATGTACTATATAGTCTGCTAATACAATACATAATATACAGTATATCAAAAAAATTATAATATATATTAGAAAATCAATAAGTGTGTATCACTACACTATATAGTATATACTGGTAAACATAATGTTCTGTAAATAGTATACTAATTTGTTTGGAAGTATGTATTAGGTTTAAATGACTCATTTGCGAAGTATGTATCATTTGGCCATGCATCATGTATTAATAAACTTCATTTTCTAAAAATTATATATTAATTTATTCAAAAATGTGTATTAGATTGCTACTATATATATCAAATAAACATACAATATATGAGTGTGTATCGCCATACTATGTATTGTATATTGGTGAATATAATATTTTAAAAATTATGTATAATTTGCTTAAAAGAATGTATTAAATTACTAGATGACTAATTTTCTACGTATGTATCATCTAGCCATGTACTGTATATTAATAAATTTTATATTTTAAAAATTATATATCATTTTATTTAGATATGTATATTGACTACTTGATGATTAATTTGCATGGTATATATACCATATGGCCATTTAATATGTGTCGATAAAAAGTATATCATATAAAGGAGGAAGAAAGATAGCATCATATTTTTTTTGTTTTTAATTATGAGACTAATGACTCCGTTAGTAGGAAAAATTTTTGAGTTTTAGATTTTTTTCTTTCAGATTAATATTAGGAGAAACATGGCAAATGATGGCACCTGTCCCATAATTTTTCCTCTAATGCCCACCCTATATGATTTTTCAGGAACTTCTAGGTTTGAAACTGTGTTGTTTAATTCTTTCGCTCCGGAGGGAAGTCTAGGTTTGGGTGGTAGAATTCTTTGTCACCATTTGCAGCCATCCTACATGGACCAGGACTAAATTGGATCACGAAACGTAACGGAACAGAAAGAGGTGCGCACTTGTCCTGGTTGGAAAGATTAGACAATATAAGATCTTATGAATTCCAAAGTCAACCGGCAGACTAGGCTAATTAGCAGGAAGTCATTTGTGGAAAGTAATAGTAAGATATAAAATTTGTTGTCGTGATGCATACTTTCTGCAAGAAAAAAAAGCTTCAATTGCTCATTTTCATATGGGCCCATATAGCTGCTTAGATTCTTTAAAACCCTTTTGCTAGGTTGGTGACTCCACACTTAACCAGCTCAGTGCATCACAACAGTTTTGTGAGAAGACACCAATCCTCTGGTGCCATGTAGGAGGAACTCATATGAATGAAACTGTGGCCTAAACCTTTAGTCGTGTATCCTCGGACCTTCCTTTCCCTGAGTATGTCCTTATCTCCCATCAGTTGTCCTTTAAAAGATTCTATTTTTTCTGAAAGAAGAAAAAAAAAAAAGGAAAGACTCACTATTATAATTATCGTAATTTTAATCTTTGTAAGATGCAGAGTCCAAAAATTGGATCCAGAAGTTTTTATTACTACAAATAGAGAAAGTTGTGACTGCCGAGACAGGCTCTGGTTCACTCCTTTAAGAGATATAGATCAAGCAAATATAAAAACATAATTATTAGTTAACTCAGATAATAAAATATCTTTAGTTGGATTAGTCTAAAAGGAAAACAACCACACCTTATCTTATGTGAATCAAAGGTACCCAACATTGGTTGGCGGGGCAACACATGGACCTATTCTTATTTTTGAGGTGTAGTAATCCCCTCCCTAGTTTTATATATCTTAAATTGGAATTTCTCAGCATAGAATTGAATTTCATCTTTGTTTTTTTTTTTTTTTTGATGGAAACATAGCAATGATTTTCATTCCAAGGATTATATTAGTACAGAGAAATTTATAATGTGCCAAAAATAAGGAGAAATTTGTAGAAATTTTACATATTTGCCATATTTCAATTATTTTATGAAGTAAAACTGTAGATTTACAACAAATTATAATGATGATTTTAAATTTCTCAAGTTCATTTTTCCTTTCACTAAATTGCTTTCATGCCAGGTAAGCAACACATAAAAAAAACCTCACCTAAACCAATGTATTTCTTAGGTCTACAGATTGTCACGTATCTCTTAAGTTCAACTAAAAAGGGTGGCCCTCTTTGACACCGAAGTACCCAGGAAATAGGCCCAAGAAGAGGCACATAAGAGACGTCCAAGTTATAAGCCCATTCATGAAGTCTATTCCACTAATTTAAATATTTGAATGCTTATTTTTGAAGTCCTGTCCAATTGGTAGATGGGCCTATAGTTAAGTCTCTCTTAGAAACTTGGGATCATTGAGAGTTGTTATGATGAATATCTTGAGAGTTGTCTGCCGTTGATGTCTCATGGGAGTTAGCCTATTTTTGAATTCAAACCAATTACCTCTCAAGAAGTTCTGATTCTATCTCCTCCCCCTCCTCGTAAATTCTAAAGCTGCCTAATTGACATCCCAAAGTGTGCTTGTGCTACTCTCTCATCTCCTCTCCAGTGTGACTCTTATAATTCTCAATAACGGAAGAAGAAAGCAAAAATCATCCAACAAAGCTGTTAAGTAATGGGCGAGAGTTTGTGACATTTTAGCTACTTCACTATGGGTGCATTAACATTTGCTTAATGGGTTTGTACTTATGTGAGCCAAGTGAAGAAACAAGTTATCAGGATCCCCTTGAAAAGCTTACATGTAATCAACCGTTTCAAATTTTTAAGTCCTCTATAATGAAACTTACATGTTTTGGGTCTATACTTGTCAACTTGTTGCCACGATTAAGGATGTATGGCCTTTATATGTACAAATCAAACTTGTTAGGGCAATTCAGCCGGCTCCTCGAATTTCAATTTTCAATCGGTCTAATAAGCACGAACCACCGACTATCAATCAGTTAGCTGACCAACAGTCGAATATTCTCAACCATCCCTAGCAAACCCCGACTATGACGACTTAACTGATTTCAGACCGAAAATCATTGACATATTAGAATTGCCGACCGATGATATTCGGACTTCCACAAATACTGACATATGATCGACGTATTCTAATTGCCGATATAAAATCGGCATATCAGAAACCGTCAATGCAGAAAGTACATAATGGCCAAAACATGATCAATGATGGGTATAACCGTCCATCCCACGATCACATAATGCCGAAATAAACGAGACCCACGTGTCTAACCGTTACAAACGGTTACCAACAACTCATCTATAAAAGGAAAAAAATGAATAGCATTTGGTAAGACACACTTTTTTAACTGATACTCAGTCTCTCTAAATATTAATCTACTGTTCATCACTTCCCACTAATTTAAGCATCGAAAGATCCCCGTCAGACATAATTTCGGTCAATGCGAACTTCATTTTGCAGGTGCTCTTCACTGGCAACAGATGCAATAGGGGATTGGCCGCAACAGATTGATGCACTAGGTAGAAAAAAGATTACGAGAAACCATGGCAAAAATCAGAGCTTAAAACAACTCTACAGGATCCACGAGGCAATCTTCCCGCTCGGAAGATCTTCCTCCCCTACCTCTATTAGCAGAGCCCAGTTCTTCACGTCCTGTAATCACTACGGACACAAATTGCTGCTTTAATATAGTAAATGAAGGTGTTAACAGAAATGGTGCACAGCCTCCAACAACAACAGATACAGCAACAGTAGCAGCCACTGGCAGAGGAGCTGGTGGCTCATTCAGTGCCATCCAGACACAGCCACCATCCTCCATGGCACTTACCCTCTTTATCTCCAGAATGATGACATCTCGACATTCTCATCAAGTCGAGCAATCGCTTTCTCAGCATTCTCATCATGCTGCTCATCATTCATGATGATCTCTCTCTCCTTCTTGTGTACATAGCATCAAGAAAGAAAAGAGGCCGTATGTACCTTCTACTTCTCCATCTTTAAGTTCTTCAAGAGATTCTACCCTTGGATTTTTCCAGTAAAGGCGGCTTGACGACTACGAGCACAAATTCAAGAAGATCGACTGCCAACTTGTCCGACTCCAAGTAAAAGATCGAAAGTCCTCCAACGACTTCAATTTTCACATTGCCAGCCCTCTCTCTCAGCGTATTTTGGACGAGCTGAGCCCGTCTCGATTCAAGATGCCGCAGATAGAGCCATATAATGGCTCAACCGATCTAATTGATCATTTGGAGAGTTACAAGGCTCTCATAATAATCCAAGAGGTGACTGACATCCTCCTATGTATGGACTTTCTGGCAACTATTCAGAAAGCTACTCGAGCCTGGTATTCTGAACTTCAGTCGGAGAGTATAAATTCTTTCGAACAGCTCGAATATTCTTTCGTAACCTATTTTAGCACTAGCCGAAAGATGCCACAGATATCAGATAGTTTCTTCTCCATCAAGCAAAGTGAGACAGAGACATTGAGAGATTTCATGGCTAGCTTTAACACGGTCATACTTGAGGTCAGGGATCTCAATAAAGATATGGCCATCTCGATCATGAAGAGAGGTTTGAGGAGATTCAGATTTATTTACTCTCTAAATAAAACTCTTTTTCAAACCTATACTGAGCTTTTAGAGCGTACATACAAGTATATTCACGCAGATGAAGGTGCTTCTAATCGGTGCTAGACAGAAGAAAAAGATCAAATAAAAAAATAAGAAGAAAGTGGAGCTCCGATCAAACCAAATCGGTCAACAACTAATAAAGGAGCTTCATCCCATCGACGGAGTCTAAGATCCAACAACTATGACAGTAGGTACAACTCCTATACTCCTTTTTCTACTATCCGTATGCAGATTTTAATGGAGATCGAAGAAGAGGAGTATATTCGACATCCCCCACTAATGAAAGCACCACTAAGGAGTTACGACAAAAAGAAGTATTGTCGGTTTCATCGTGATCACAGTCATGATACTGAACAATGTATTCAACTCAGGGATGGAATAGAGGCCCTGATCTAATGCAGCTATCTCAAAAAATTTTGATGAGATCATCCGACTCAACCTCCCACCAACCAACAGCCTCAGCCACAAGCTGAGAAAATCATCAACAATCGACCAACGATAGGAGTGATCAATATGATTTCTAGATGATCGAAGGATTGGGAGGCAACTTTCGAAGAAGAGTCGGTAAAAAAATAATGACTTGACAATATAATCTCTTTTTTGAAAGATGATATTTGGAGAATACAAACTCTTTATGATAATACTGTTGTTGTCTCAATGATGATAGTAAATTATGGTGTAAAAAAAATTCTAGTCAATAATAGAAGTTCTACCAATGTTCTCTTTTACTCGACTTTTTTTCGAATACGACTACCGACTGACGACTCAAAAGAGTCTCAACACCATTAAGCGATTTTACTGGAGATGTAGTTATCGTGAAATAAGAAATTACTCTCTTACTAACCATGAAAATAGATCTACAATAAAGTACCATTCTCTTGACATTCACAGTCGTCTGAGTTCTTTCGACTTACAATGTCATACTTAGATGATTAAGACTTAATGCCTTAAGAGTGGTAGTATCAACATATCATTTATTGATCTGATTCTCAATAAGAAATAAAGTTGAAAAAATGTATGGAGATCAACAACTTGCTCGATGTTGCTTCATGATCTCTACAAAGAATAATCAATCTGAAGACTCTTTGTCTGTTGATAAATTAGATCAAAGAGAAAATGAAGAAAAGGGTGAACCAGTCGAGCAACTGGTTTCTATCCCATTGAGAGAAGATAATCCTGAGAGGACGGTCTAAATTGGATTGCGGTTATTTGATCCAGAGCAACAATAACTGATGAATCTACTAAGAGCAAATACCGACATTTTTGTTTGGTCGGCAATCGATATGTCAGAAATTCCTTCAAAAATAATAACTTTCCAGCTGAACATTGATCCTAAAATTAGGCTGGTGAAATAGAAGAAAAGACTTTTTACTTCTGAAAGGTAGAAGATCATTGACAAAGAAGTTGACAAGCTCCTCGCGGCTGGCTTCATAAGAGAAGCTAATTATCTTGATTGACTCATCAATGTAGTCATGGTGAGAAAGGTCAATAGAAAAAAAAGAATCTGCATCGACTATACAAATTTAAATGAAGCTTATCTGAAGGACAGTTTTTTCTTACCAAAGATCGATCAACTAGTTGATGCAACTTTAGGACATCGACTTTTGAACTTTATGGACGCCTTCGCAGGCTACAATTAAATTTGGATGGCATCCGAAGATGAAAAATACACTGCCTTCATAACCAATAAAGGCATTTACTATTACAAAATAATGCCATTTGATTTAAAGAATGTCAGAGCTACTTATCAATGGTTAGTTAACAGACTGTTCAAGGCATAATTGGACGTAACATAAAAGTCTATGTTGATGATATGCTAGTGAAAAGTTCTGAAACTTCTAATCATGTTCGAGACTTGAAAGAAGCCTTCGACACACTTTGACAACATCATATGAAATTGAATCTAACTAAGTGTGCATTCGGGATAACTTTTGAAAAGTTTCTTATATTTTTTACATCGCAATAAGGAATTGAAGCTAATCTCGAGAAAATAAAGGCTATCATTAATATGAAGCATCTAAACTCCAAAAAAGAGATACAACAACTCAATGGAAGGATAGCTGTACTCAGCCGATTCATCTCAAGATCGGCAAAAAGATGTCTACCTTTCTTCTAAACCTTGCGACAAGCAAAACACCTTTCATGGTCAGATGAGTACCGACAATCCTTCGAAGATCTAAAAAAATATTTGACATCTCCACCATTACTCACAAAATCAAAAGTGGGAGAAACATTGTATCTTTTATCGGATGACTTTAGCAGAGGCGGTTAGTTCGGTACTTATCCAGAAGGACAAAAACTGAATTCAATGATCGATTTATTACACTAGTAAGGTGCTTTATAATACTGAAATACGATATTCAAAAGCAGAAAAGATCACCTATGCTTTGATTATATCATCACAATAACTTCATCTGTACTTTCAAGTACATCCAATAGTTATCTTGATGAATCAACCATTGAAGGCAATTCTGTACTAACCCAATACTTCGGGTTGAATGGTGAAATGGACAATAAAACTCAGTGAGTTTGATATTCAATATCGTCCGCGATCGTCAATGAAGGTATAAATTTTGACCGACTTTATCGTCGAGTGCACCATATCCGATGATAATCCCGAGGATAAACTCGATGGCAAATCGAAGCAAATTGAAACTTCTAAGGCTGACTTAGCATCAGTGTGGGTGCTACATATTGATGAAGCATCCAATGTACAAGAGAATGTAGTTGGTCTCATCCTCATCAATTCTGAAAGGATCGTAACCGAATATGCCCTTCGGTTTAATTTTAAAGTCTTAAATAACCAAGCTGAGCATGAAACTCTTTTAGGCAGCTTGAAAATTGTTAAAAAACTTGATATTAACAACTTGAAGGTCTTCACTGACTCAATTGATCATCGGGTAAGTTAAGGATGAGTTTGAGCCCGAGATCCCGTAATGATGAAGTACCTTCAGAAAGTAAAAGATCTTGCATCAATCTTGAAATATTTTGAGATCTCTCATATTCTAAAAGTACAGAATGCTCGAGCTGATGTACTTTTTTGACTCACAATTACTTCATTCAGCTCGCTTGGTCGTACGTTCATCGAATATCTTGAATAACTAAGTATTGACAAAGTCGAAGAAGTGCTGTAGATCAATGATGAGCTAAGTTGGATGGATCCGATCATCCAATATTTGACTGATGAAACTCTACCTGCAAATCCTTCAGAAGCCAAATAACTAAGGTGGATGGCCTCACCTTATATTTTAATGAATGGATAACTCTATAAAAAGTCATTCTCTCTTTCCTAACTAAAGTGCTTGAGACCAACGGATGCCGACTATGCACTCCGAGAAATTCATGAAGAGATTTATGAAAATTACTTAGAAAATAAATCATTGGCTTATAAAGTCTTACGACAAGAATCTTACGGGCCCACCATGAAGAAAGATGCAGCTAAACTTATTCGAAGATGTGAACAATGTTAGAAATATGCTAACATACAACATCAACCAGCCAGCTAGCTGACATTGATTATTACACCATGGCCTTTCATGCAGTAGGAAATGAACATACTTGGTCCTTTCCTTCTGACATCTGATTAGAAAAATTTATAGTGGTTGCCATTGATTACTTCACCAAATGGGTGAAAGTTGAACCCTTGATACAAATCACTGAAAGTAAGATAGAAGACTTTATTCAGAAATCAATCATATGCAGATTTGATCTACCATACACCATCATCACTGATAATGGTTGACAATTTGATAATCAAAATTTTAAAAAGTTTTGTGTAAAATTTTACATTACGCACAAGCTCATCTCAGTCGGCCATCCACAATCTAATGGTGAAGTGGAGGTGACAAATCGAACAATTCTACATGATCTCAAGACCAGATTGAATGAAGCTAAAGGCCTCTGGGTGGAAGAATTATATCCGATCTTATGAGCATATCGAACAACTCCTCGTATACCGATAGGAGAATCACCATTCAACTTAGCCTATGGAACTGAGGCGATAATTTCATTTGAGATCGAATTGCCATCAGTAAAAATCAAACAATATAATGAGTCAAACAATTCTAAATATTGGAGAGCCGATCTAGACTTACTCCTGAAAGTTCGACAGCAAGCTCAAGTTTGGATGGCAGCATATCGACAGAGAGTAGCCTGGTATTACAATGCAAAGGTCAAACCAAAAGTCTTTCATCCAAGAGACCTAGTCCTAAAAAAGGTAGAAGTTTCAAAGCCTTTGGACTAAAAAAAATTATCTCCAAAATAGAAAGGACCTTACAAGGTAATCGAGACACTTCGTCTGAGCGCATATCGACTAGAAACTCTCGATGGAATGACTATTGCTTGGACTTGAAATATCGATAATTTAAAGATGTACTATCAATAAAGTTGTTCATATGTACGATATATATGATATATTCAGAATGGAACATTGGGATTCTGAATCTTGAAATCTTCAATTATCTACAAGTTATCTACAAAAATGACATCAGATCGATAAATAATCGATCAATTTGTACCGACTGTATTTTAATTTTTCATTATAAAATTTGATTTAAGTCGAATGATGGTGTCAAATCGATAAATAATCGATCAGCTTGTACCGACTATATTTTAATTTTTTATTATAAAAATCAACTTAAGTCGAATGACTACTTATGCTGACTTAGCTTTAGCTAAGTGAAATATTATGCTGACTCGACTCCGATCGAGTAGAAAATATACCAACTTTAGTCAGTCGAAAGATATTCAACTTATCACCATCTATCAAATATCTAAAAAGTCTAAAAGCTAAGTTGGCTGACATCTGACTAGCAGACAAACTCCATTATGATTAATCAACATTCAACTCATCGATGGATAATCGATAATCCGACCGTTATTCAATGACATTGATGGTACACTAAGATTGAAAAGAGATTCCATATTTAGAAAAAAAAATTATTCATTAAAGAAGAGATTATAAAATTGGACACAGGGTCCGATTACAAAATTGGACTATTGTCCGATTACCAAAAAAAAGAGAAGATATTACACCGATCACTAATCGGGTTTTTGTTCAACTTGCTTCGGTACAGCTTCGGTGGTTGGAGCAGATTCTGGTGCAGCCAGTGCATCTCCCTCATTCGATGCGATGGTTTTCTCGACAGCCTCTTCTCCCAAACTAGGGGGATGATACTGCTCAAATCCAAGTCCAAATATAATTTTTTGACTGCATCTCTGCCGTATTCGTATCTGATATAATAGGAGGCGAATCTATCCTTAAAAATTTTATCCTTAAACTCCTGTGAATCTCTAAAATTCTCGATGGCCAGATTCAAAGCATCTTTTGCCAACTCTGCCTCTTCTTTGGTCGAGGCCAACTCTGCATCGATCAGTGCCAACCTTCTTTGATGGCTCGATGCCTCTCGCGATCTATCTTAAGTTCTTTTATATATCCATCCCTTTTCCTCCGAAGCTGATTGATTGAATGCTTTTTGCTCTTAATCCGAGACTCTAAGGATGTGATGTTGCCCAGCTATGCAACCCAAGAGGGGGGGTGAATTGGATTTCTAAAAATTTTAAGCTTAACTTTCAACTTATGAAGATTATTTAACAATAGCAAGATAAGTAAGGAGAGTGTAATTGATTCAAGGATAATGGTTGAATGCAAGAATGCAAGAGAATAAAGAAGTTCTAAAGGAGAGCAATTAAGCACAATACAAACAAGAGGATTTATAGTGGTTCGGTGCCAATCCTACACCTACATCCACTCCCCAAGCTCCTACTTGAGAATTCCAATCCACTAAACTGTATTCAACTTGAATACACTCGTCGGAACCTCCGACTCTAGCTATCCCAAGCTAGAACACTTATTTTTCGGGTACAAGCCAACTCAATATAATTCGATTCAAAATTTGGATCAACCTTCCCATGTTTTGGAACCCTTCCAAAATAAAAATAATAACTCAAAAGGAGTATTACAGTTAATTGTACAGAAATACAAATGAAGCTTCTTTAATGAGCGAATGAAGCTTTAAATACACTTTACTCAAATAGAAGAAAGTTCTTTTTGATTTTCTCAAGGTGGTTGGAGGCTTGAATGAGCACTTGAGGAGTTGGTGAACTTGAATTAAAAGCTTCTTGAATGCTTTGAGTAGCCTCTTGCTTAGGGCTAAAATGTATGCTTGAAATCCTCTTTTAAAACCCTTCTCTTTTTCTCTATATATTTGACTCCCTCCTTTAAGTCCCTTTATATAACTTCAAAATAATGGTGGAGAGTAATCTGGGCTGAAATAGAGCCGTTAGAGCACATTAAATGAGCATTAAATGTAATTGAAACAGGTTAAAAACTAGCCGTTGCAGAACTTTTCTGTCACAGGGGTCGACTCATAGGGTCGACTCATGCTCATGGGTCGACTCATAGGGTCGATCTTTGTGGAACAGAAAAGAAAATGACTGTTCTGTAATTTTGATCTACAAAGCAGCAGAGGTCGACTCATGCCAATGGGTCGACTCATAGGGTCGACTCACAGAGAGTGCCAGCCAAAATTTCAGCGTGCCGTTCAGCTTTTTAAACCATGAGTCGACTCATGGGGTCGACTCAAAAGTAAAAAAACTTAATTTCTTACAAAATATATTTTCAAAAATGTTAAAATTTTCTCCAGTAGACTGCACGTCTTTTGTTCTTGTTCTTGAGGCTTCTGAATCAGGTATTGATGAAATTATGATTTTACCCCTGAAATGCAATAAATCTTTTTTCAAGTCAAAATCATTAGTAATCTCCTCAAATGCTTTGTAATCATCAAAATCAATTCAAGGAGCAACAATCTCTCTCTTTTTGATGATGACAAAATACTTGAGCAAAAGCATATATAAAGCATTGAACATGAATTTCAAATTTATAAAGATGCATCACTTAAATATCATAGCCAAGTCTTGGAACGAAATGCATCATAAGCAGTTTTAAGACAGATTTAAAATTTGTTATAAATTTAAAATTTATTTATAAATTTAAAATTTGCTTATAGTTCAATCTGTATTGTTCTTATTGCAGATGTTTAGAATTTTTGCTCAATCTTACCAATCTTGATTCTCTACTCTCCCTTTTTGACAGCATCAATTAAGATTCTCTACTCTCCCTTTTCTTTTCTTTTTTTTTTGAATATATAATTAATTTTTTTTATTCCTTCCTTTTGATGGGATCAATTTAACTTCTTTAGCTTTCTTCTTTAATTGCTTGTTTGGTATTGCTTATAGTTTTACTCCCCCTCAACATAGCAATCGTAAAAGATACATCAATTTGGTCATGGAAAAGATATTGCTATTCAAGTATTTCACAATTTAGAAGTAATTCAAGTTGATCACATTCAGAGATATTCATTGAAAGTCAAAGGGTATATATATATTCAAAAGATTTTTGAGTACAAAGATGTTTTAATACATAAGTGTTGACTTAGAGTACAAAAGATATGGATATAAACTATCCAAAAGTCAAACAGTCAATATTGCATTACATATCCTAGACAAGAACTAAAGAAAAGATTGACTACACAGGATCTAGTAGAGATCATGACTGGATGGATCAGAGTCAGATGAATCGGAGATGGGGTGAGGAGATGAAGGATCACGACCATGGGCTCGACCTCGACCGCATCTGCCTCTACCACGGGTAAAGGTGCCAGCACGAGTGGAGGGATGAGAGGATCCTGAAGGCTGTGAAGCAAAGGACTATGCTACAAGTGATAGTCTGATAGTGTCCAGAAGGTTTAATGCTCTCGAAACAGATTGTAGCAGTGCAGTGAACTGAGTGGAAGCATGCTCACAAGAGTCCCTGATCTCTCTCCTTAGAAAATCAAAGCCACTCTCCAAGACTCCTCGCAGTCTGGCTGCCTCCGTAGATAGGTCTGAGACCTCAGTGATGTCCCCATGTGGCTGTAGGTGGGCAAGAGCTAGTACTTGCCTCTGCAAGTCGAATACTCTGCCAGTCAGTCTCGCTACACAACCCTCAAGCTACTCGATGTGAACTGACTGATTAGAAATCATCTGAAACAAAGTGAAGATGTGGGGGATCAGTGCCTGATCAGATACATCGTGAAATGTCGATCTCTGAGCAAAAGCTGAAGTACCCATCTGACTAGATAGTATGGAAGCTACGTGCTGAGATATCATCTCTATCTGGTCATCAGCCAATCTGATCTCTAAGGGATGTGCTCTGCTATCCGACTGCTGGACTGGAGTGTGCCTCCTCGTAGACTCTGATGGCCCAGCCTCATAGTCAGAAACAAACTGAATGTCTGGAGATACAGCCCTGTGATCATGGAGAGGTGATGAAGGTCCTTCCTCCTCTACTCTGCTCTCAGCTCTCTCTTCCACACCCTTTGACCAACCACCATCAATCTTGAAAAATCCCATGCAGTGCAAAGTATGGCGGTTGATAGTGTCGGAGTGAGAAAGCCTAGCTACTGCCTCCCCCTCAAAGCTAACTCCAAACCTCCTGAATACTAAAGTAAGAGCCATACCGAAAGGCAAATGTGCCTTGGACCTATTCAAGGTCTCTCTCATAGCTTCAATCATTAATGCCGGAAGGTTCAAGGGGGTTTGAGTAATAACATGATACATAATGTAGATGTCTCGGCCAGAGAGAAGATCATGTCTACCACTTCTAGGAAAAAATAGCTTAGTTACCATTTGGTGTAGTATCCTCATCTCAATGGAAAGAATCTTGGCCTCTAATTTGTTTAGGCTTTCTGTGAAGGTTCTTCCTAGAATCACATTAATTCCCTCCTCTTTAACTGGGAGTTCCATGTTTGTGTATCCTTCACAGGGTAAATGAAGAATTTCTCCCAAAAGTATAGGATCAAGACTAATTTCTATACCCTTTACAGTGGATCTTACTGTTTCATTGCTATAGCTCAAGTTCAGATAAAATTTTCTAACAAGATCCACATAGGTATTTTCTTTAAGTGAGCAGTAGAATTTCCAACCTTGATCCTTAATTTTTGATCCGATAGAAAATCTTTCCTTTTCAAAAAATCTGAAATCAATATTTTTGCCGGGCTCTACCTTCCTATCGGAGAGGGGTATCTTACTGGGGCTTATTGGAGATCGAGATGTAGCTGGAGTAGATGCCGGAGCAGAGATTGAAGCTGACGAGGTCTCGGTTGCCTGTCTATTCCGGTGCATACCCTCTTCCAACCCGCGGACTAATTTTCTCCTTTGTAGAAGCTTCATTTTCGGAGCCATTTCCACAATCAGAGCTAGCAAAGATCTTAGGAGATCAAATGTGTGGAGAGATAAAAGGTTTTTAGGAGAATGGTAAGGATCTTGGAGAAGAGGAGTGCCGATTTGGAGAAGACGGGTAGAGTCTAGGGCAAGCTCTACTCGCTCCAAATGACGAAGAAGAAAAGGGAGGAGCTTGGTTCCAAGAGGGCGATTGAGAGGGTGAGAGATGGAGGGAGAAGAGTTTTTGGGGAAGAACTTGGGTTTGAGGAGGAAGAGAGGGAGTCTCTTGGCTTGGTGGAAGGAAGAAGATGAAGAGTTGGATCAGCTCAAGGGAGGTTTTCCAACAAAAAGAAAGCGCCGAAGGATTTAGTCAAAAATTATAAGTTTACCCTAGGGTCGACCCTGGGGGTCGACTCATGGCACAGAGAAATTCAGAAAAATGATGAAACAGTTTTGAAAAAATTTAAAATAATAGGAGAATGATGTTTATCCAAAAATTGATCATGAGAATATTTATTTTGGGTTTTTGAGCTCAAAAGAAAAGATGAGAAATAAGCTAAAAGAATTTTTGGTATTAATATCTTGGAATCAGAGAGACACCTAAATAGATGGATCAAGGATTCCTAGTTCTCTCCTAATTTCATAAAATCTATCTTCATTTAAGGCCTTGGTAAAGATGTCAGCTAATTATTTTTCAGTACAAACATAGTCAAGAATTATGTCTTTATTTTGGGCATGTTCTCTTATGAAATGATGCTTGATTTCAATATGTTTTGACCTAGAATATTGAATTGGATTTTTAGTGAGATTTATAGCACTAGTGTTATCACATCTTATGGGAGTTTCATTAAGTTGATACCAAAATCTTCGAGTTGTTACTTAATCTACAAGATTTGAGCACAACAACTTCCGACTGCAATGTATTCGGCCTCGGTCGTAGACAGTGCTATCGAATTTTGTTTCTTGTTAAACCAAGAGATTAGGTTTACTCTAAGAAATTGGCAAGTTTCACTAATACTTTTTCTATCTAATTTACATCCAGCAAAATCGGCATCTGAATATCCTATTAAGTCAATTAATGAGTCTTTAGAATACCATAATCCTAGAGTTTGTATACCATTTAAATATCTAAGGATTCTTTTAACAGCATTCAAGTGTGATTCTTTTGGATTTGATTGAAATCGAGCACACAGGCAAACACTAAACATGATATCAGGTCTACTAGCAGTTAAATATAATAGAGAACCAATCATGCCTCTATAAAATTTTAAGTCTACACTCTTACCTTCTTCATCCTTGTCAAGCTTACATGTTGGGCTCATGGGTGTGCCAATTGGTTTGGAGTTCTCCATTCCAAATCTCTTAAGTAATTCTCTTGTGTACTTGCTTTGGGTGATAGAGATTTTTTTCTTTATTTATTTGATTTAGAGTCCGAGAAAGAATGTAAGTTCTCCCATTATACTCATCTCGAACTCCCCCTGCATGAGCTTTGCAAAATCTTGACAAAGAGTTTCATTAGTAGACCCAAAAATAATGTCATCAACATATATTTGTATAATTAATATATCATTTTAATTTTTTTTAATGAAAAGTGTTGTGTCTACATTTCTCTTGAAAATCTATTATTAATTAAAAATTTGCTTAACCTTTCATACCAAGCCCTGGGTGCTTGTTTCAAGCCATATAGAGCTTTATTTAATTTAAAACTATGATTGGAAAAAGTATGATTTTCAAAACCTGAGGGTTGTTCTACATAGACTTCTTCAGCAATATATCCATTTAAAAAGATACTTTTAACATCCATTTGGAATAATTTAAATTTCATAAAGCAAGCATATGCAAGTAGAAGTCTAATTGTCTCTAAATCTAGCAACAGGTGCAAACGTCTCATCAAAATCAATTCCTTCTTCTTGATTATAACTTTTGCAACTAAGCTTGCCTTATTTCTTATCACATTTCCATGCTCATCCAATTTATTCCTATATACCCATTTTATGCCAATTATTGAGTAGTTTTTTGGTCTTGATACTAAGGTCCATACATTATTTCTTTCAAATTGATTAAGTTCTTCTTGCATTGCATTAATCCAATTATAATCTTTTTCAGCTTCGTCTATAGTTTTAGGTTCAAGATGAGAGATAAAAGTACAATGATTGAATGCATCTTTAAGAGAAGAACGAGTTCTTACCTCATGTGTAGGATCACCAATGATTAGTTTTTTGGGGTGATTGTGATCATACCTCCATTCTTTAGGTAGATTGTTTTGTATCTTGAGGTTGTTCTTGTCGTTCTTCACCTTCCTCATCTTGTTTGTCTTCATGTTCTTCATCATCTTGAATTGTTGAATCTTTTAGAGTGATCTCCT
>NC_026003.2:102302308-102537308 GCF_000442705.2 Elaeis guineensis
AATTATTGAATAATTTTTAGGTCTTGATACTAAAGTCCATACATTATTTCTTTCAAATTGATTAAGTTCTTCTTACATTACATTTATCCAATTATAATCTTTTTCAGCTTCATCTATGGTTTTAGGTTGAAGATGAGAGACAAAAGCAAAATGATTGAATACATCTCTAAGTGAAGAGCGAGTTCTTACATCATGTGTAGGATCACCAACGATTAGTTCCTTGGGGTGATTGTGATCATACCTCTATTCTTTGGGTAGATCATTTATACCTGAAGGTTGTTCTTATTGTACTTTACCTTCCTCATCCTGTTTGTCTTCATGTTCTTCATCATCTTGAATGGTTGAGTCTTTTAGAGTGATCTCCTTCATTCCTTCTATAAGAGGATCTGCATCATCAATACCTTCATTCTTCCTTGAAGGAAGATCGTTAGTTTCATCAAAAACAACATATATTGACTCCTCTACTACTAAAGTTCTTTTGTTGAAAACTCTAAAAGCTTTGCTAGAAGAGGAGTAACCAAAAAAATTACTTCATCGGATTTTGTATCAATTTTTTTAGTTTTTCTTTACCATTGTTCAAAACAAAACATCGACAACCAAAAATATGAAAATATACAATGTTTGGTTTTCTTCCTTTCCAAAGCTCATAGAGAGTTTTCTTTAAAATTTATCTGATTAAAGCATGATTTAATATGTAACATGCTATGTTGATTGCTTTCGCCCAAAAATATCTTGAAAGGTTGCTTTCACATAGTATGGTATGAGCTATTTCTTCAAAGGTTCTATTTTTCTTTTCTACTACCTCATTTTGTTGAGGTGTCTTAGGTGCTGAAAAATTATGGTCAATACCTTTTTTATCACAAAATTTTCAAAATCTTGATTTTCAAATTGGTTCCATGATCATTTCAAATATTTTGAATTAAAATTTTTTTCATTTGTGACTTTTTGATAAAATTTTGAGAAAACATGAAAGGTTTCATCCTTATGTGCCAAAAAGAAAATCCATATAAAACGAGAGAAATCATCAATAATTACAAAATCATATCATTTTTTACCTAGACTAGTAGTTCTAGTGGATCCAAATAAATCCATGTATAATAGTTCTAATGGCCTAGAAGTTGAAACAATATTTTTAGATTTGAATGAGACTCGTGTTTGTTTACCCATTTGGCATGCATCACAAATTCTATCCTTTTCAAAATTCAATTTGGGTAAGTCGATAACCAATTCCTTTTTAATAAGTTTTGAAAATGAATACATGCTAATATGTGCAAGTCTACGATGCCAAAGCCAACTATCTTATTAATCTTGGCATTCAAGGCTACTAGGTATTGCATGTTTATTTTGGAAAGATCATTCAAATCTACCATATAAACATTATCATATTTATGCCCAACAAATTTAATACCTTCATTAATAGGACTAGTTACAATGCAAACTGAAGATTCAAAAGTGACTTTGTATCTTTTATCACAAAATTGACTGATTCTTAATAGATTATATTTTAAACCATCTACTAATAAAATATTTTCAATATACTTGGAGGGAGTGATACCAATGTTACCTATACCGATGATCTTTCCTTTGTCATTATCTCCAAAGGTGACCATCCCTCTATTTTTTGCATCAAATGTGATGAATTGAGATTCATCACCAGTCATGTATCTTGAGCACCCACTATCAAGATATTATTTTCGGTTTGCTCCTTGGGATGCAAGACACACCTACACACAAGAATCAAGTTTTGACTTTAGGTACCAAAGTTTTCTTGGATTCTTTTGGTTAGTCATAATAGTTTCTTTTGGAATCTATATTTTCTTTACATTGAAATTTTTAGATTTGTTAGAAAAATATGAATAGAATTTGTGTCCTACTCTACCATATTTAAAGCAAGTCATATTTGAAAACTTGTTGTATGATGAGTTTACAAAGATATTTTTTAAAAATTTTTATTTCTTTAAGGGGTTATATCCAAGACCGGCTTTATCATAAATGGTCTTTTGATTGTCAAGTATCATGTGAAGTTTATTTGAACTTAAAATAATTTTTCAACCATTGGTTTTAACTTGACAATCTCATTTTTTAATTTTTTGAGACATGATTGATTTTTTATTTGAAATAATCTCATTTTCTTTTAGTAAAGATTGATTCTTTGATTTTAATTCTTTGTTCTTTACCCTAGCTTCTTTAGTTCATCAATTAGATCATAAAATGCTTCATGAAGTTCTTCAAAGGTAAAGTTAATAGGAGTTTCAGTATTTACCTCATTTTCATGTGCCATAAAGCACAAGTTGGCTTGTTCATTTGAATCTTCTTCTTCGAAGCTTGACTCATCACTTCCGCTCTATGTAGCCATCATGACCTTCTTCTTATACTTCTTGGGATCTTTCTTCAGTTATGGACATTCATACTTAAAGTATCTCAGTTTCTTACATTCATAACAAATAAGGGGTTGCTCTTTATTCTTTTTTTTGCTATATTTTCTTTTTGTAAGTGGCCTCTTCCTCATTCCTTGTCTCTTTTTCCTCAAAAACTTCTTAAACCTTTTAGTAATGAGGGCTATTTCTTCATCTTGCTCTTCATTTTCTGTATCATCAGATTCCTCATTAGGTTGAGCAGTGAATTTGAGGGTGATTATCCTCTTCTTTTTGACATCTTCTTTTTGGTATTGTTTCATGCTTAGCTCGTGAGTCATCAGTGATCCTAGAAGCTCCTCCAAGGGTAAGATATTCAGATCTTTGGCTTCTTGAATTACGGTCACTTTGGCCTCCCAAGTTCTTAGTAGAGATCTAAGAATCTTTCTCACGAGATCACTATTAGAATAAGACTTATCAAGACTTTTTAGACCATTAATAATATCAATAAAATAAATAAACATCTCAGTTATTGATTCATCATGCTCCATTTTAAAAAGTTCATATTTATGCACAGGCATGTTGATTTTTTATTTCTTCATTTGATTAGTTCCTTCATGAGTTACTTCTAATCTATCCTAAATTTTTTTAGTTGACATGCATGTTGAAATATGATTGAATTCATTAGCATCTAGAGCATAATACAAAATATTCATGGCTTTAGCATTTAGTTGAGCTATTTTCTTATCAATCTCATCCTATTCTTTTTTGGATTTGGTTGATTCCACACCATCAATTATTTTAGTGGGTGTGTGTGGTCTATTTACTATGATACTTCACATATCATAGTCAAGTGCTTGAATAAAGATTTTCATCCGAGCTTTTCAATAGGTATAATTTGATCCATTGAAAAGTGAAGATCGATTTATGGACTGCCCCTCGATTAGTGAAGTGCCAACTTGAGTTGCCATAGATCTTTAGCTCCTTGATGGTTAAATCAAAGTAGGGCTAGAGCACCGAGCTCTGATACTACTTATTGTCCAGCTATGTAACCCAAGAGGGGAGATGAATTAGATTTCTAAAAATTTAAAATTAACTTACAACTATGAGGATTATTTAATAATGAGCAGGATAAATATGGAGAGTAAAATTTATGCAAGGTCTAGAAGTTGGATGCAAGAATGCAAGAAGATAAAAAAATTTAAAAGGAGAGCAAGTAAGCACAACACAAATAAAAAGATTTATAGTGGTTCAGTGCCAACCTTGCACCTACATCCACTCCCCAAACTCCTACTTGAAATTCAAATCCACTAAATCGTATTCAACCCGAATATAACATCGAAACCTCTGACTCTAGCTATTCCAAACTAGAACACTTATTTTTTGAGTACAAGCCAATCCAATACAATCCGATTCAAGGTTCGGATCAATCTTTTTACGTTTTGGAACCCTTCCAAAATAAAAATATCAATACAAAAAAAGTATAATAGTTAATCGTACAGAAATATAGATGTAGCTCCTTTAATGAGCGAACAAAGCTTTAAATACACTTTACACAAAGAGAAGCAAGCTTTTCTAATTTCTCTTAAGATGGTTGAAGACTTGAATGAGCTCTTGAGGGGTTGGTGAATTTGAAATAAAAGTTTCTTTAACTTCAAGAAGGCTTTTGCTTGAGGTTGAAATGATTGCTTGAAGAATCTTTTCAAAACCTTGTTAATTTCCTCCTTTAAGTACCTTTTATAATTTAAAATAATGGTGGAGAGTAATCTAGGCTGAAATAGAGCCGTTGAAGCACATTAAATGAGCATTAAATGCAGTCAAAACGAGCTGAAAACTAGCTGTTGCAGAATTTTTTCGTCACAGGGATCGACTCATAAGGTCGACTTATGCTCATGAGTCGACTCATGGGGTCGACTTCTGTGGCATAGAACAGAAAATGACTGTTCTGTAATTTTGACCTATACAGCAGTAGAGGTCGACTCATAGGGTCGACTCATGCTCAGGGGTCAACTCACAAAGTGTGCCAGCCAAAAAATTTAGCATGCCGTTCAGCCCCTTTTGCCATGAGTCGACTCATGGGGTCGACTCAAAAATATAAACATGATTTTTTTTGAAAATATATATTCAAAAATATTAAAATTACCTCCAATATATTACACATCTTCTGTTCTTGCTCTTGAGGCTTCCAAATCAGAATTTGATAAAATTATGATTTTGCCCCTGAAATACAATAATTTTTTTTCCAAGCTAAAATCATTAGTAACCCCCTCAAATGCTTTGTAATCATCAAAATCAATTCAAAGAGCAACACCATCGCTAAGACTCATAATGCGATAGCGGCATAGGTTCGATGATTTGGCGCTCCGAAGGAGAAAGGTGTAGGAGTTGGTGTGGTGTTCTCAAGCCTTGGGAGGCCATAGAAGGAGTCAGGGTGTTCTTTCCGAAAGAGTAGGACAGTTGCAGTCCTAGACTAGGACAAGAGTGGTCCTCGGATGGAGGCAGTGCATAGCCCTCCATGAGCTTGAGGTTCAGGCGATGAAGACTTCAAGGGGCTTGGTTGGGACTCTGGATACTTAAAGATACAAGATGGAGCAAGAAATCAGAGTTAGAACTGAAGACTGGAGGAAAAGCAGATTCAGAATACTGGATCGACTCAAACTGAAACTAGATCAACCAATTCACAGAAGATGTGCTAGATAGAAGATAGCATTTTGAAAAATCTGGCATAGCACGTAGGTGAGTCAACTCAGCCTCAATCTGAGTCGACTCAGTCTCAGGTTAGTCGACTCAATCTGAGACTGAGTCGGCTTAGTTGCGTGGGTAGAGCTGTTTGGGATTTTTGCATGGGTTTAGAATCAAATTTTGATCTTAGGGTCTTAAGATCTGGTTTAGTAGGTCTAAGGGGTTAACTCAAGGTTTGAACTAGGGATCAAATTCTAGGGTTGAGAGCATGTGAGACATAGGTGTACATAAGCTCGGTGAGTGCTTTTATATGTGGGTTCAGTTAGAGGAGTTTTTGGTCGGGTCTATTAGCTATGTGTATATATACATAGGTTGTATTAGAGTTTCAAAGAATGAAAGGAATTCAAATCTTTTCTCTCTCAATCTCTCTTCTTTCTTTCTTTAGTGATGCCGCCCTAGGTCTTGAAGAAACTCTAGAGAAGAGACGTGCCTCCCGCAAACCTAGGAGGGAGGCACCCTATCACAGATCCAAGTAGTGGATTGGTGTTCGCTGTCCTTAGAAAAAATCATGGATCTCCTCAAGTACATGTAGAAGATCTAGTAGTTCCTGACAGGTGCATTCAGGGCTGTCTAGCAGTGATATCAGAGCCTAGTGAAGCGTGGAAACAAAGAAGAAGTCATACAAGGTAAAACCAAAAATCTACACATCTATTCCATGGTATATCTCAGATCTACTTTCATTGTTTTCTATAGTTTGGCCAATCGGGAGCAGCAGGTTGAAGTTGGAGGCTGAGAGGATAGACAGAAAGGGATATTTTTTTAGGTAAAAGGTTTGGGTGCATGATTTGTTGATCCAACTTTGGTTGGAAGCGATCTTGGTGGAAAGATCGAGGTGTATGACGGTTAGGTGATAGGGATCTTTGGGGAGAAGGGCAGCATGGGGGTAGTTTAGTAGATGAGGAGAGTTCACAGTAGGGGTAATGGTCAAGGGAAAGCTGAAGAAGCGCTGCAGCCTTCGGGTGTAGGAAGGCAGAGAAGTAGTTGGGGATACACTCAATGGTCTGACCAAACTAAGGATGTATAGAGCCTTGGGAGATGAAGATGTAGGAACCAGATCTAGGGTTTCAGGGTTAGATCTTGAAACTTTTTCAAGATCATATAGCGGAAGACTAAAATAAATCAAAATTTATTTTATAAAATCAAAAAATTTCTAGATCTAAGATCCTATTACATGATTATTACATAGTATTAAATCAGAAATTAAAATATATATATACAGCATGAACTACATGTTGATCATATCAACATGTTTCTATACTACATAAAATGTATGTATTAAACAATAGATCATATCTATTACCTTGCAAGTTAGACATTCTAACCTCACTGATCCGGGCTTGAGGATGATGTTGCAAGCCGCACACACGTTCGGCCTCTAGGAGTCGTCCACACGAGCCCACGAATCTCGATCAGAAGTCCTGCTTCAGGAAATCAGCACAGTATGCTAGTACTGCGCTGATCCTTCTTTGATGGTTGATCAGGTGTCTCCTTCTTCTTGATTTGGACTCTTTCAAAAATGAAAAGTAGGAGAAGGAGTTTTGGATCTGAGACACTCTCAGAAAACTCAAGATGGAGGGAGAAAAGATATAAAAACAAACAACCCTAGAAGAAGACCCTCTTTTCTTCTCGTTTCTCTCTCTAGACACCCTATCTTGTGTCTATTATATATCCATGACGCAAAGGTTTTTCTCTCTAATTTTTGGATAGCTCAAAGGTATCTCAAATCTCTATCTTCCCTAAAAATTTTATGAAGAAACTCATTTTATAGAGAGAGATATGATAGAGTCCTTGTCTAGGTCAAATACCTAGTCAAGGCTTATCCAAACATGGCAAGATAAGGGGCGCCCAACTCTTGAGCACCTCCTCCTTATTTTTGTACATGGATCACCAGCAAAGGGTGCACAATGTGTATCCTAAAAGCTATAAAAATTTTAAAAAAAAATTGGATAAATTTGGTGCAAAATTGAAAGAGTTTTGAATTTCTAAAACTCATATAGCCTACAGCGACCTATGCTCGATAGAAGCTGTCATCCTTATTAACAGTCTATCATTTGGTCATGAACTGTTTTAAGGACTAATCGATAAATCCTCTCTTTATCAAATCTAAATAGTCCTAAGGACTTCATCATAACAATGAAGTTCATTTGAAGATGAAAGCTTATGATGAAAATACTAAATATATTTTATTTATTAACAAATCAATTACAATACTTGGTTGCTCAACCAATTCAATCGTCAACAGCTTGACGATTGGCTTTTTGGGACATATTTCCCAACAACTCCCACTTGTCCCAAAGCCACTCGGCACAATATCAAATATCCATCTTCGACTTGTGGTTGTCGAACTCCTTTATCGCCAAGGCTTTAGTGAAGGGGTCGGCCAGGTTCTCCTTTCCATCGATCTTCTGAAGGTCAATGTTACCTCGATCCACGATCTCCCGGACCAGGTGGAAGCGACGCAAGATGTGCTTCGTCCGCTGATGTGCTTTGGGTTCCTTCGCCTGAGCTATGGCACCAGTGCTATCGCAGTAAAGCAGGACCAGACCATCGAGGGAGGGTGCTACTCCGAGCTCGTTGATGAATTTTCTCAGCCACACAGCTTCCTTCACGGCATCCGATGCTGCGATGTACTCCGCTTCATAAACAGAGTCCGCCATAGTATGCTGCTTGAAACTCTTCCAGCAGATGGCTCCACCATTCAGAGTAAAGATATAACCCGACATGCTCCTGCTGTCATCATGGTCAGATTGAAAGTTAGAGTCTGTGAACCCCACAAGTTTCAGATCTGACTCGCCATAAACCAACCATTGGTCCTTAGTATTTCTCAAATACTTAAGGATGGCTTTAACCACTTTCCAGTGATTTTTTTCAGGATCAGATTGGTATCTACTCACTACTCCTAGTGAGTATGCCACATCTGGTCTTGTACATGTCATGGCGCATATGATAGATCCCACGGCTAAAGCATATGGGACTCTACTCATACGCTCTCTCTCTTCAGGGGTTGTCGGACAATCCTTCTTAGAGAGAGAAATTTCATGGCCTATCGGTAAATAGCCCTTCTTGGAATTCTTCATGCTGAACCTCTTCAGTACAGTGTCTATGTACATGGACTAGGATAACCCAAGCATCTTTTTAGATCTATCCCTATAGATCTTCATCCCTAGGATGTAGGATGCTTCATCCAAGTCCTTCATGGAGAACTGTGATGACAACCAAACTTTTATTCCCTGTAGTGCGGGGATGTCATTCCTGATTAAGAGAATGTCATCCATGTATAAGACAAAGAATACCACAACTGGACCATTTGCCCACTTATAGATGCAGGGCTCTTCTCCATTCTTAATGAAGCCATACATTTTGATTACCTTATCAAAATGCATGTTCCAACTCCGAGAAGCTTGCTTCAATCCATAAATGGATCTCTGAAGCTTGCATACCTTGGACTCATCTGTGGATGTAAACCCCTCAGGTTGTATCATATACACTTCTTCGGTCAGCTCTCCATTCAGGAAAGCTGTCTTTACATTCATCTGTCAGATCCCATAATCCAGATGGACAGCTATTGCAAGCATTATCCGAATGGATTTGAGCATTGCCACAGGGGAGAACATCTCATCATAGTCAATACCATAACGTTGACGATACCCCTTGGTGATCAGACGGGCTTTATAGGTCTCCACCTTTCCGTCTGTGCCCCTCTTCTTTTTGAAGACCCATTTACACCCAATGGGTTTAACCCCTTCAAGTGGGTCAACCAATGTCCATACATCGTTGACCTTCATGGACTCCATTTCGGATTTCATGGCTTCAAACCATTTCTCAGAATCAGGTCTCTACATTGCATCCATATAGGTGATCGGATCCTCATTATTCTCATCAAGTTCGATGGGATCACCGTCTCGGACCAAGAAATCGTAGTATCTGTCTGGCTGACGCGGTACTCTACCGGATCGCCTTAATGGTGCAGGTACATTGGGCTCCAGATCTAATCTAATCATATCCGACTCAGGATCAGCTATTGGTGTCGGTCCTTCTACCTGTTGAACTTCATCAAGTTCAACCTTAGAGGCAACGGTTCCTTCACCAAGGAACTCTTTTTTTAAAAAAATTGCCTTAAGGCTGACGAACACCTTTTGTTCATCAGCATGATAGAAAAAATATCCTTTTATCTCTTTGGGGTATCCTATGAATGAGCATTTGTCAGACCTAGGTCCAAGTTTGTCTGTGACTAATCGTTTGACATAGGCCGGGCACCCCCAGACCCTAAGGTGTGAAAGTGCTGGCTTACGTCCTGTCCATATCTCATATGGAGTCTTAATTACAGACTTACTTGGAACCCTATTTAACAGATAACATGCCGATTCGAGTGCATATCCCCAGAACAATATCGGCAAGCTAGCAAAATCCATCATGGATCGGACCATGTCTAACAGAGTCTGATTCCTCCTTTCAGACACACCATTATGCTGTGATGTTCCTGGAGGAGTCCATTGGGAGAGAATCTCATTCTCTCCTGGATATGTGAGAAACTCACTAGAAAGATATTCTCCTCCTCGATCAGATCGAAGAGTTTTAATACTCTTCCCAGTTTGTTTTTCTACTTCACTTCGGAATTGATTGAACATTTCAAATGAATCTGACTTATGTTTCATCAGATAGACATATCCATATCTGGATAGGTCATCCATGAAAGTTATGAAGTAGAAATATCCACCTCTAGCACTTGTGCTCATGGGTCTGCAAACATCAGTATGTATTAGGCCCAAGAGCTCAGTAGCTCTCTCACCTTTTTCAGTAAAAGGTGACTTGGTCATTTTACCAAGAAGACAGAACTCACAGGTTGGAAGTGATTCACAATCACTGACTTCGAGGATTCCCTCTTAAGTCAACCTGTTTATTCTGTTCTTGTTTATATGACCTAGCCTACAGTGCCATAAGTAGATATCTGACACACTATCTAATCTAGGGTGCTTGCCAGTAGAATAGACTCTTATCGGGCTTGATCTTTCTGGTCTGGCCCTGCACTGATGTCCCAGCCTGAACATGCACCTTCTTCACTTTCTTCTTCTTGTTCTTCTTCCCTTTCTTAAAAGTCGAGAACCAGAAGACGAACTTCCCACTAAGTTCACCGACTCCTTATGGAGTTGGTGATCTTTCTCAAAGTTCTGAAGCAACCCCAGTAATCCATGGTAGTTTACTTCAGGCTTTGTCATTCTATAATGAGTGAGGAATAGGAGATAAAACTTGGGCAGCGAGTTCAATATTGCATCTTTCCCAAGCTGCTCATGCAAAGAAAAGTCGAGCTTGCTCAATCGTTCCATCAGCTCGATCATGTACAATACATGATCAGTGACAGAGGCACCATCCCACATATTGGCGTTGAAGATGGCACAACTAGTCTTATGTCTCTCCACGTCATCGGGTGTGCCAAAGGCATCCTCCAACACTTGAAGCATGTCCTTTGGCTAAGCCATCTCGAATCTACGACTAAACTCATCGCTCATGGCAGCCAGCATGATACAGCGCACCATGGTCTGGTCACTGAGCCACTTCTGGTAAGTGTCTCTGACTGTTCCATGTGCATTGACAGCTGGCTCCTCAAGTGCAGGATCCATTATCACATATAGGATCCGTTCATGCTCCAGGACTATCTTCAACTTTCAGTACCAGCTACTGAAGTTGGGTCCCACCAACTTATCATTGTCCAACAATAATCGGAGCGATAGGGAAGTGGCCATATTTGCACAAAGGAGAACCATAACTTAATTAGTAATTGATTCATTAAACCTAAAGATTTGGACTTTAATCAAAAGGTTTCTCCCACTATTTTATTCGAATTTATAGCCTCTACCTCCAATTCGAGGAATTACCCTAATTCCTTAATAGGTACTAGAATCCACTTAGACTGCTCATAAGTCCAACTTTGGTTGGCCAACCCACGTACATCTAAGGGTAGGTTCATAACCAATTATTTCTCCAAACAATTTCTAGTAATTTTAATTTTGCCCCAGAAACCTAATCAGTAGGCTTTGGCCTCCACTGTAAAGATCCGGTTAGGTCCAACCATTAACATGATCATACTTGGTTGCTCAACCAACCCACATGGCCTACAGCGATCTATGCTCGATAGAAGCTGTCGTCCTTATTAACAGCCTATCATTTGGTCGTGAACTGTTTTAAAAACTAATCGATAAATCCTCTTTTTATCGAATCTAAATAGTCCTAAGGACTTCATCATAACAATGGAGTTCATTTGAAGATGAAAGCTTATGATGAAAATGCCAAATATATTTTATTTATTAATAAATCAATTACAATACTTAGTTGCTCAACCAATTCAACCATCAACAGCTTGACAATTGACTTTTTGGGACACATTTTCCAACAACTCCCACTTGTCCCAAAGCCACTCGACACAGTATCTAATACCCATCTTCGATTTGTGGTTGTCGAACTCCTTTATCGCCAAGGCTTTAGTGAAGAGGTCGGCCAGGTTCTCCTTTTCATCGATCTTTCTGAAGGTCGACGTCATCTCGATCCATGATCTTCCGAATCAGGTGGAAGCGACGCAAGATGTGCTTCATCCGCTGATGTGCTTTGGGTTCCTTTGCTTGAGCTATGGCACCAGTGCTGTCGCAGTAGAGTAGGACCGGACCATCGAGGGAGGATGCTACTCCGAGCTCGTTGATGAATTTTCTCAGCCACACAGCTTCCTTCACGGCATCCGATGCTGCGATGTACTCCGCTTCACAAACAGAGTCCGCCATAGTATGCTGCTTGAAACTCTTCCAGCAGATGGCTCCAGCATTCAGAGTAAAGATATAATCCGACACGCTCCTGCTGTCATCATGGTCAGATTGAAAGTTAGAGTCTGTGAACCCCACAAGTTTCAGATCTGACTCACCATAAACCAACCATTGGTCCTTAGTATTTCTCAAATACTTAAGGATGGCTTTAACCACTTTTCAGTGATTTTCTCTAGGATCAGATTGGTATCTACTCACTACTCCTAGTGAGTATGCCACATCTGGTCTTGTACATGTCATGGCGTACATGATAGATCCCACGTCTGAAGCATATGGGACTCTACTCATACACTCTCTCTTTTCAGGAGTTGTCGGACAATCCTTCTTAGAGAGAGAAATTTTATGGCCTATCGGTAGATAATCCTTCTTGGAATTCTCCATGCTGAACCTCTTCAGCACAGTGTCTATGTACATGGACTGGGATAACCCAAGCATCTTTTTAGATCTATCCCTATAGATCTTCATCCCTAGGATGTAGGATGCTTCACCCAAGTCCTTCATGGAGAACTGTGATGACAACCAAACTTTTATTCCCTGTAGTACGGGGATGTCATTCCCGATTAAGAGAATGTCATCCACGTATAAGACAAGGAATACCACAATTGGATCATTTGCCCATTTATAGATGCAGGGCTCTTCTCCATTCTTAATGAAGCCATACGTTTTGATCACCTTATCAAAATGCATGTTCCAACTTCGAGAAGCTTGCTTCAATCCATAAATGGATCTCTGAAGCTTGCACACCTTGGACTCATCTGTGGATGTAAACCCCTTAGGTTGTATCATATACACCTCTTCGGTCAGCTCTCCATTCAGGAAAGCTGTCTTTACATTCATCTGCCAGATCTCATAATCCAGATGGGCAGCTATTGCGAGCATTATCCGAATGGATTTGAGCATTGCCACAGGGGAGAACGTCTCATCATAGTCAATACCATAATGTTGACGATACCCCTTGACGACCAGATGGGCTTTATAGGTCTCCACCTTTCCGTCTGCGCCCCTCTTCTTTTTGAAGACCCATTTACACCCAATGGGTTTAACCCCTTCAAGTGGGTCAACCAATGTCCATACATCGTTGACCTTCATGGACTCCATTTCGGATTTCATGGCTTCAAACCATTTCTCAGAATCAGGTCTCTACATTGCATCCATATAGGTGATCGGATCCTCATTATTCTCATCAAGTTCGATGGGATCACCGTCCCGGACCAAGAAATTGTAGTATCTGTCTGGCTGATGCGGTACTCTATCGGATCGCCTTAATGGTGCAGGTACATTGGGCTCCAGATCTAATCTAATCATATCCGACTCAGGTTCAGCTATTGGTGTCGGTCCTTCTACCTGTTGAACTTCATCAAGTTCAACCTTAGAGGCAACGGTTCCTTCACCAAGGAACTCTTTTTCTAAAAAAATTGCCTTAAGGTTGACGAACACCTTTTGTTCATCAGCATGGTAGAAAAAATATCCTTTTGTCTCTTTGGGATACCCTATGAATGAGCATTTGTCAGACCTAGGTCCAAGTTTGTCTGTGACTAATCGTTTGACATAGGCCGGGCACCCCCAAACCCTAAGGTGTGAAAGTGCTGGCTTACGTTCTGTCCATATCTCATATGGAGTCTTAATTACAGACTTACTTGGAACCCTATTTAACAGATAACAGGCCGATTTGAGTGCATATCTCCAGAAGAATATCGGCAAGCTAGCAAAACCCATCATGGATCGGACCATGTCTAACAGAGTCCGATTCCTCCTTTCAGACACACCATTATGCTGTGGTGTTCTTGGAGGAGTCCATTAGGAGAGAATCCCATTCTCTCCTAGATATGTGAGAAACTCACTAGAAAGGTATTCTCCTCCTCGATCAGATCGAAGAGTTTTAATACTCTTCCCAGTTTGTTTTTCTCCTTCACTTCGGAATTGATTGAACATTTCAAATGAATCCGACTTATGTTTCATCAGATAGACATATCCATATCTGGATAGGTCATCCGTGAAAGTTATGAAGTAGAAATATCCACCTCTAGCACTTGTGCTCATGGGCCTGCAAACATCAGTATATATTAGGCCCAAGAGCTCAGTAGAGCTCTCACCTTTTTCAGTAAAAGGTGACTTGATCATTTTACCAAGAAGACAGAACTCACAGGTTGGAAGTGATTCACAATCACTGACTTCGAGGATTCCCTCTTGAGTCAACCTGTTTATTCTGTTCTTGTTTATATGACCTAGCCTATAGTGCCATAAGTACATATCTGACATACTATCTAATCTAGGGTGCTTGCCAGTAGAATAGACTCTTATCGGGTTTGATCTTTCTGGTCTGGCCCTGCACTGATGTCCCAGCCTGAACATGCACCTTCTTCACTTTCTTCTTCTTGTTCTTCTTCCCTTTCTTAAAAGGTCGAGAACCAGAAGATGAACCTCCCACTAAGTTCACCGACTCCTTATGGAGTTGGTGATCTTTCTCAAAGTTCTGAAGCAACCCCAGTAATCCGTGGTAGTTTACTTCAGGCTTTGTCATTCTATAATGAGTAAGGAATAGGAGATAAGACTTGGGTAGCGAGTTCAGTATTGATTAGATTTAGTCAATTCTCTAATTAAGTCCATCTTTAATCTAACCATAGGTCTAACCCAATTAATGGACCTAATTCCCACTAACCCATTAACCCAATGTGTTATGGTTTGTATCTTAGGTTCTTCAATTCACAATCCTAAAACCTAATCAAACAACTTCTTAATTCTTAATTAAATTTTGGGCTGAGGGTTGGGTTCGGCTTTTCAAAAAATAATTTTTATATTTGTAAAATAATTTTACAATATGATTTTACCAACCATATTGTATGTTTGATTCATAATCAAGATACAAGTGAAATAAACAGGAAACTACTTTAGATCTAATCTAAACAGGTTCATGTAATTGAAATAATTTTAACTTTAAATAATTTTTTTACATAAAAATTATTAATAAAGAGATTTTATTTTAGATTTAAATATCTTTTAAATCTAATAAATCATAAATTTAATCTAGATCATATCTAACAAATTTATGATTAAAGATAGATCTACACAAACTAGGACAACCTTTGCACTATAAGGGGTAAACCTTACAGCAGGACAACCTTGCAGTTCGTGATTGATCTAAAATTTTAATTTTAGATTTAATAATCAGATTATAAATTAGATCTAATATAAGAAATAATTTAAGCATGGATAAATAATCATGTAATAAAGAACCTAGACTCTGATACCAATTGAAGGAACCGGATCTAGGGTTTCAGGGTTAGATCTTGAAACTTTTTCAAGATCATACAGTGGAAGACTAAAATAAATCAAAATTTATTTTTTAAAATTCGAAAAATTTCAGATCTGAGACGCTCTTAGAAAACTCAAGATGGAGGGAGGAAAGATATGAAAACAAACAACCCTAGAAGAAGACCCTCTTCTTCTTCTCGTTTCTCTCTCTAGACACCCTATCTTGTGTCTATTATATCTCCATGAGCAAAGGTCTTTCTCTCTGATTTTTGGATGGCCCAAAGGTATCTCAAATTTCTATCTTCTTCAAAAATTTCATGAAGAAACTCATTTTATAGAGAGAGATATGATAGAATCCTTGTCTAGGTCAAATACCTAGTCAAGGCTTATCCAAACATGGCAAGATAAGGGGCGCCCAACTCTTGAGCACCTCCTCCTTATTTTTATGCATGGATCACCAGCAAAGGGTGCACAATGTGTACCCTAAAATCTATAAAAATTTTAAAAAAAATTGGACAAATTTGGTGCAAAATTGAAAGAATTTTGGATTTCTAAAACTCTATCTCATAGAATTTGAAATACAAACTTATTCCTCTTTGATTTGATCCAAACCACCTTCCATGTAAGAAAGAAGAGAGGAAACCTTTTGTGAACATGGGAGAGACCTGGGAGAGGGCTTTTGTCACACAAAATAAGAGGAGATTGGCATTGAATGAGAGAAAGGACGTGGGGAAGGCTTATGTGGCGCAAGGTGGAATCGTAGTCTTACTAGGATTCTATCTTATGACTTGTTTTAATTTGGTTTCTCAAACCAAATCAAACCAAAATTAGATTAACCTAATTAAAATAGATCTTAACCTAATTAAGAACATAATTTAATCAGATTAAATTAGATTTAAATTTGATTTAATTTTTTAATCAAATTAGAAATTAGATTGACCCAAGTCCTAGTTGAACTAGGACTAGTTTTTCCTTGCACTTGGCATATCCAATAAACCAATTGGACTTGATCCAATCAAGCCCAAACTAAATCTAATTAAATCATATTTAATTAGACTTAATCTCAGCCCATTGGGTTAATCAAATTAAGCCAATTAGCAATTGAATTGCTAATTGATCCTCCTGCAACACTTGCACTGGGTTAAATGTCAATCATATTTATTATTTAACCCTAGAATGATTCTTAATCGTTGATCAACCATCCGATCGGATCATGAACTCTAATGTGTGTGATCTCATAGGTCCGAACCTAAGTCGGTAGCACAAAAATAAATTTCTGTACTAATCGAAGTGACCATCTAGCAATAGTACCCGACGACCGGATAGGTCAAATATGTAGAACAACATCCTTAGAACCCATGCAGATATAATTTTCATATAATTCATCCCCTCAACCAAAATGATAATAGGACACCCCAGAGTTCAACTGTCAACTCTGATCGGTTGTCCACATTGTATTTCAAAATATCAAATCCATCTGATGGATTACCCTGGCCAAGGTTTTGCTAAATTGAAATACAGTGACTCATTCTTCTCCAACTCTTGGAGTGGTCAATCCCATCTCGATCACACTCTGACTTTGCAAGTACTTGACTGTGCCCAGAAGCCTTCCATCTCTGAATTAGAAATTCAGTTAGTCCAGTACCAAAGCATAGTGAGTTGCTTGCAAGTCACTGAGGCAATCTCAGGTCTAAGGGACACTTATACCTATATCCCATCAGAGACATTCTCGACAGCAGAATACTCTGGAGTTGGTCATGTTCCATGATGATGTACCAGTACATCTCACCTGTATACCATACCAGTGTCTCCACACTCTTTGGTTAAGAGGACAACCAACCCATATGGCCTACAGTGACCTATGCTCGATAGAAGCTGTCGTCCTTATTAACATCCTATCATTTGGTCGTGAACTATTTTAAAGACTAATCGATAAATTCTCTCTTTATCGAATCTAAATAGTTCTAAAGACTTCATCATAACAACGGAGTTCATTTGAAGATGAAAGCTTATG
Source organism: Elaeis guineensis (assembly GCF_000442705.2). Lineage (NCBI taxonomy): Eukaryota > Viridiplantae > Streptophyta > Magnoliopsida > Arecales > Arecaceae > Elaeis > Elaeis guineensis. The sequence continues at coordinate 102,319,480 of NC_026003.2, forward strand.
ATGAAAATACCAAATATATTTTATTTATTAATAAATCAATTACAATACTTGGTTGCTCAACAAATTCAGCCGTCAACAGCTTGACGATTGGCTTTTTGGGACACATTTCCCAATAGGAGATGGTTGATCCACGTAGTTGCCGTTGCTGATTCAAAGGATGGTGAGTTCCTCTGGGGGGGTTTCATAGGTATCCGTGATATATAGAAGGTTCAAAATGGCAGTAACGACAGTGGAGACCCAGTAAATTAGGGTTGGATAGCTGATCATGGATCAAATTTTATCTTCTATAGAGGCACCAAGAGGAGTCTTGATTCAAGTGGAGCATCGGCCAGAGGTGCCTCCATGGATGGAGGATATTTTGGCACAAGTTTAGAGTGAAGGGGTGATAAGTAGTATATTTTTACATTTATTGAAGTTATTTTTGGTAATTTATAGTGCTAACATCTTCTTAAAAATTCTAATTTCATGAATTTATTGAATTTTCTTAAAAAATAAGTGATTTTGAAAAAAATATAAAATTAGATATATTTATAAAAAAATAGATGTTAATTTAATTGAGCAATTTAAGCATCAAAATGAAGAAAAATTTTTGAAGAATTTAATGCATATTTTTTTTAATTTTTTAGGTAAAAATCGGAGTGAAAATGAAGCTAAAATATCCTAAAAAATAAAGAAAATAGCCTTCGGTGTATGGTGGACTGGCCGCTCGGTCCACAGAGCCAGGGTGCGGTCCATCGAAAATGCTACGTGGTCTACAGGCATGATCTACGAGCAGTGAAAGCTATTTTGCGCAATCCAACAGCTGAAATTCATCCTGACCCAGATCCGACGGTCAGCATCCATTGTCGGTTTATAAAGAGGGGTTTTTGCACGATCAGACGGTCGAAAATGAATCAATCATGAGATCGGACGGCTGAAGATGCTCCCGACTAAGAGTAAGAGATTATCAGCACGATCTGACGGTATAGAACCAATTCCATGTGTGATCGGATGACTGTGGTTCGATCTAACTTTGATAAAGATTAAAACTATGGATTTTTGGCAGATCTGGGTAGTTCAAGCTCCATCCAACGGCTAGAAATATTTCTAGGGGGATTAATATGATTTCTAAAGGTTTTAGGACTCCTTTTTCTACCAAAAAATTATAAAAAATTTATCTATAAATAGAAAGTTCGGGAATAAGCTTGGTGAGTAAAAAAATTGAGTAGAAAGTGTAGAAAAAAATAGAAAAAAAATTAAATAGCTTTAGGGACCCAAAAAAAAGAAAGAGAAAAATCGGTTCGCTCTATAGGGTACGATGGAAGATGGAGAGATCATCAACCATCTTCCCAACGAGGCTTGACTGATCAACTTCAGATCTTTGTTATAGTTTTATTTTATTTTATTATTTTTTTTAAATTTTTTGTACTTGAATTTTAATTTTAATTAATACAAAATTTATTTTATTGCATTTTAAATTTTTTCTTTTATTTTTTGTAAGTAGATGCTAGGATCTAGTTAGTAAATCTTAGTACCTAATTTATTTTATATTTTTTAAATTTTTATTATTTATTTTTATTGCAAGTAGATTCTAGATCTAGTTAGTAGATCTTAGTATCTGATTTATTTTTCATACTTTTAATTTTTATTTTTTGACTTAAATTGCTTTCTCCAAAATTTTATTTTTTTTGTAAAATCAAAAATTTCAAGTCAAAATCCTACCTTCTCTGTGAATTCAACCCGACTCACTACTTTTTACATATTTTTAATTTTTATTGAAGTCAAAATTTGATTGATAATCATGGTGTCCTAACGACAGCATCGCGATCGTATCAATTTTTGGCACCGTTGCTGGAGAAGGCACCAATTTTAATGTTTGATTTTTTTATGACTATTGCTTACTAACTTTTTTTATCTTTTTGCAGAAAAAAAATTCAAAAATTCAAAAAAAGCTTCCAAGTTGGTGAGATCAATCCTAACCCTAGCCTTAACTATTTTTTTTAGTATTAATTACTTTTTTTTCTAATTAACCTAAAATTTATCCACATAAACCTAATAAAAATTATATGACAAGAGTAGAAACTTAATTTTTAGGAGCATTCATCATTGTAGATTTATTTTTGGTGATCACTAAAGACAAGGTAAGCTTTCAAATTTTATTAGTTTCATGCATCTAATTTAATTGCATAGAATCCCTTATTTGAAATTGGTTATGCATATTCATCTCAAATCAATTTAAGGGCAACACCCATAACAAGATAAGGTGGAGATTTCATCACCCTCCCTTGACCCAAAAACAACCAACCAACATCCCACATTAACCCTAGCCTAACTAAAATCAAGTAGACATTGGCCCCTAGTATTAATCGAGTTCAGTTCTGAGTATTGTGGTCAAATCAAGGACAAAGTAAGTCCGGACTCACTCTTGAAACTGGTGTCTAAAGCTAGAGGTTATAAAGGCTTAGCCTAAGTAGATTTGTGGTTATTTAATAGGTTCCGTTAACTTACCTGGTAAATTCAATTGGTGTCTAAGGCAAGCAACGGGGGGACCCCCACGATCCCACATCTTACCTGGCTAGTTGAAGGAAGTGAGAACAAATCTAATTTGTATCTAGACTAAGCCACTCTACATCGAACTGTTAGGTCTAAAAAACCCATAGGTGTCTAGGTTTAATTGTTTGCTAACTTGATTGTAATTAACACTAAACCACAACTAATTCTTCTCACCTTACATATCTAGGTCTAGGGCTCTTTCTTTCTTCTCTCTCCTTTTTCTCTTAAAAAAAAAATGAAACAAAAATAAAACTTGAATCATACATTAGGGTTTGCACTGGTATATGCAAGGTAGAAGATCTCTTTATCCTGACCTAGTTGAACCCAATCCTGAGATTGAACGGTTGATTCATATTAAACCTAAAAATCAGATGGCTGGAGATCCTAGAGAACCACCTAGGCAGATGAAGGAATATTTTATTCCTTCCACCTATAACCCATCGACTTGTATCCACTTACCTGATATCCCTGCAAGCCACTATGAGATCAAGTCAACTACAATCCAGATGCTTCCATCTTTTTATGGGAATACTAATGAAGATCCTTACAAGCATTTGGATGAGTTCTTAAAAATTTATTCCATGGTGAAAATTTAAAATATTACTAATGATACACTTAGATTGACCTTATTCCCCTTCTCACTTAAAGACAAAGCCAAGTACTGGCTTGGCACAATAGGGAGACCAATCCAAATTTGGACTGAAATGTAGCACGAGTTTCTTAAGAAATTCTATCCCATAGGTCAAACCAACACCATGAGGTGAGCCATCACTGGATTTGCTTAGCTTTCAAGAGAATAAATTCATGAATCATGGGAGAGACTTAAGGAACTTCTTAGAAAATGTCCACACTATGGTCTATCTAAGTGGCAAATTGTTTAAGCTTTTTATGAGGGTTTAGGTGACCAATACAGACAGATGGTAGATGCATCTTGTGGGGTGCATTCATGAGTAAAAGTGAGGATGAAGCCTATACTTTATTTGAAACTTTGAATAAAAATTCAATCAATCATGCTTCATTATCCTCCTACGAAAGATCAATCCCTCACCAAAAGTAGACAGAAATTTTTGAGATTAAGCAAACAGACTCTAGTCCTAAGGCCGATCTGAACCTAATAACCCAAAGATTAGATAAAGTCGACCTTTTTGTCCAAAATTTGATCAGTTTCTAGCATTAGGTCAACAATCTCCTGCACAATACACACCACCACCTAATTATCAGGAGATTTATTCTATCTGTGCTAGTCCGACCAATCATGTGAGTGAATATCCAATGACTGCACAGTTTTCACCTTTTATTCAAGAACAAGTTCAAGCTGTCCAAGTATTGGGATAATTCAGTGCAGGGATAAAATGGTAATTTTAAAATTTTTTTAAAATTATGATTTCACAGTGGAAAGATTTAATTAATCTAATTAATTAACATGAATTTATCCTACACTAGGATCTAAATATGATATATAGCATGCATTCATTTAAATTTAAAATTCAAATTCGAATAGTAAACACTTTACTGTAATGTGTTGAGAACATAATACTTTTGTGCGGGTAGTAGATCACCGTAATCTGATCACCGTCGGAAGAGTCTGATCATCGTAATGCAGCCACACAATATGTCTGGCCTCTGCAGATCATCCACATGAAGCTCCCGATCTGATCGACTCCTCACGAGTGCTAGCTCGTTGTAGAGCCCTTTTGATGGTGGATGCTGATCGAACTCCTTCGATCGATGTCTGTCGATTCTTCAGATGCTTCGGATCATCAACAGATATGCTTGAGAAGATGTTGAAGATCTTCCTAAGATTTTATGAGCTCACGACACTCGTAGCTCACTTTCTCACTTCCCGAACCCTAAGCTAAAACTCTAGGTAACTCACTGAAAACTTTGCACCCACTTTTCTTTCTTTTCTTTCTTTTTCTCTTGGAAGGATATGAACTTCCTTCTCACGCACAAGACTTCTCACACCCCAAAATTTTTCTTCAAAAAAAACTTCTCTTTGCATGCCCCACTCTTCTCCTCCTTTTATAACAACGTCAAACGTCTTATCCAAAAGAAAAGATAAAGATGAGTAATTACACATTTGAATTCAAATCAAATTTTGAATTCAAATAGACACCAACTCATCCCTTATCCATTAAAGGTGTGAGGCGTGGCTTAAATTGTGTATGGAGTGATTTTATGAGAAACTTTTTTCTCATGTAATAAATAGGGCGTAAAAAAAGGGATAAGGTGCAAAGATTGATTGCCCATTCAAATTCAAACTTTATTTTGAATTTGAATGGCCAACCAATCATCCTTATCCATCCATTTGGCACATCAAAGTGGGGCGTGGAGAGGGCTTGACGTGAGGAAAAAATTCATGAGAAGTTCCTTCTCATGAATCCAAATGGGTGCAACGGAAGTGAGATGGCGCATGAAGATTGGGTCAAGGTGGTTTAATTATTTAAACCAACCTAATTGAACCAAATAAGTTAGGTCCAATTAGACTAATTTAAACCTAACTTAATTAGACTTAATTAGGCTCAATAAAATCCTAATCAAATCAGGAATTGACTAAGTCCAACACCTGATCAAATCAGGGACCAAACCATCTCGACGATTAGGTCAACTCTTAACCTAATCGGGTCAAACCCAACTGAATCCAATTCAATTGGACTTGATCCAAAACTAATTACTCAATCAAATTGAGTTAATTAGCAATCAAATTATTAATTAAACCTCTCATAAATATTGAGTCCAAATTCGATGAGTAATCGGGCATCAGAATTCATCGACATGTAACCCTGATCGAAGAGTCCCAAACCAGTGGGACTCTTGACCCCGGTACCCAAAATGTATGGGACTCGCGATCAGAGAATCCTGATTCTCGATCACAGAGTCTCAGATATGTAGGACTCATAGTCCATGAGCATTAGGACTCTTCATCAGCCATCAGATCAGATAGGAACCTCTAATGTGTGTGACCCCATAGATTCGAACCTAAGTCGGTAGCACAAGAACCAATTCCTGTACTAATCGAAGTGACCATCTAGCAATGGTACCTGACGATCGGATAGGTCGAATGGTCACAATCGCAACACTTAGAACCTACGTGAATATGGTTACTATATAATTCATCCTTTTGACCTCTGTGTTTAGGATGACTCAGGATTAAACTGTCAACCCTGATCAGATCATCCGAATCATGCTCAACTCAAACAGTCCTGTGACTTCTCACAAGGACTACCCTGGTCAAGATTTTGCTAAATTAAAACACGACTGTACATAGCTCCTAAACTGGAGTGGTCAATCCCATCTTGACACACGCACCGACAAGTCAAGTACTTGACTACACCCAGCAGCCTTCCGTCACTGAATTAAAAATTCAGGTAGTCCAGTGCCTAAGTGCAGTGAGTTGCTTGCAAGTCACCGTGGTGGTCTCAGGTCGGAGGGATATTTATACCCATATTCCATCGGAGCAAATCTTGACAGTAGAAATAGCTTTAGAGTCGGTCATGTTCAGTACAGATGTACCCTTATATCTCACCTGTATGCCATACAAGTATCTCCACACTCATTGGTTAAGAGGACAACCAACCTATATGGCACACAACGACCTATGCTTGATAAACGTTGTCGTCCTTGGTAACAACGTATCATTTGATCGCGAACAGATTTAAGGACTAAATGATAAATCCTCCTTTGTCGAGTCTAAATAGTCCTAAGGACTTCACCACAACATAGGAGTTCATTAGAAGAAATATTTTGTGATGAAAAATATCAAAATAATTTTTATTAATTCATAATTTATGTACAAATACAAAAATGAGCACAACCGTCAACAGGCTGACGATTGGCTTCGGGATACTATTCCCAACAATCTCCCACTTGGCCTAAAGCCAATTGGTGCAGTATCTAATACCCATCTTCGACTTGTAGTTGTCGAACTCCTTCACCGCAATGGCTTTAGTGAATGGGTCAGCCAGGTTCTCCTTCCCGTCAATCTTCTGAAGATCGACGTCACCTCAATCCATAATTTTTCGGATGAGATGGTAGCGGCGCAGAATATGCTTCGTCTGCTGGTGTGCCTTTGGTTGCTTCGCCTGAGCAATGGCTCCAAAGCTGTCACAGTAGAGCAGAACTGGACTAACAAGGGAGGGTGCTACTCCGAGTTCGGTGATGAATTTTCTCAGCCACACCGCTTCTTTGGCAGCATCTGATGCAGCGACATACTCCGCCTCGCAAACTGAATCAGCCACTATGTGCTGCTTGGAACTTTTCCAGCAGATAGCCCCATCATTAAGGGTAAAAATAAATCCTGACACACTTTTACTGTCATCATGATCAGACTGGAAACTAGAGTCTGTAAACCCTATAAGTCTCAAGTCCGATTCACCATAAACAAGCCACTGGTCCTTAGTATTTCTTAAATACTTCAGGATGGTTTTAACAACCTTCCAGTGATTCTCCCCTGGATCAGATTGGTATCTACTCACTATCCCTAGTGAGTATGCCACATCTGATCGTGTACATGTCATGGTGTACATGATAGATCCCACTGCCGAAGCATATGGAATCCTACCCATACGCTCTCTCTCTTGAGGTGTTGTCGGACAATCCCTCTTCGAGAGAGAAATTCATGGCCTATCGGAAGATAGTCTTTCTTGGAATTCTCCATGCTAAACCTCTTCAGCATAGTATCAATGTACGTGGACTGAGATAAACCAAGCAACCTTTTAGATCTATCCCTATAGATCCTCATCCCTAGGATGTAGGAAACTTCTCCCAGATCCTTCATGGAGAACTGTGACGACAGCCAAATCTTTATTCCCTGTAATGCAGGGACATCATTCTCGATTAAGAGAATGTCATCCACATACAATACAAGAAATACTACTACTGGACTATTAGCTCACTTATAAATGCATGGCTCTTCTCCATTCTTAACGAAGCTATACATCTTGATCGTCTTATCAAAACATATGTTCCAACTCCGTGATGCCTGCTTAAGTCCATAAATGGACCTCTATAGCCTGCACATCTTAGACTCATCTGTGGATGTGAATCCTTCAGGTTGTATCATATACACCTCTTCATCCAGCTCTCCATTTAGGAAAACTGTCTTCACATCCATCTGCCAGATTTCATAGTCCAGATGGGCAGCTATCGCAAGCATAATCCGAATGAATTTGAGTATTGCCATAGGAGAAAATGTCTCATCATAGTCTATACCATAATGTTGACGATATCCCTTGGCAACCAGATGGGCTTTATAGATTTCCACCTTTCCATCTGTGCCTCTCTTCCTCTTGAAGACCCACTTACACCCTATGGGTTTTACTCCTTCGGGTAGGTCAACCAATGTCCACACATCATTGACCTTCATGGACTCCATTTCGAATTTCATGGCCTCCAGCCATTTCTCAGAGTCGGGTCTCTGCATTGCATCCATGTAGGTGATCGGATCCTCATCGTTTTCATCAAGTTAGATAGGATCGCCATCTCGGACCAAGAAACCATAGTATCTATCCGGTTGACGTGGTACTTTACCAGATCGCCTTAAGGGTGCTTGAACAATAGGCTTCGGATCTGATCTAACCAAATTTGATTCAGGTTCAGCAACTTGTGTCAATTTTTCTACCTGTCGAACTTTGTCAAGTTCGACCTTAGAGGCAACAGTCCCTTCACCAAGGAACTCCTTTTCCAAAAAGATTGCCTTAAGGCTGACAAACACTTTTTGCTCATCAGCTAGGTATAAGTAATACCCTTTGGTCTCTTTTGGGTACCCTATAAAATTGCACTTGTCAGACCTAGGTCCAAGCTTGTCCATAATTAAACGTTTAACATAAGCCGGACACCCCCAAACCCTAAGGTGCGAGAGTACTGGCTTACGTCCTATCCATATCTCATATGGCATTTTGGTTACAGACTTACTCGGAACTCTATTTAGAAGGTAACAAGCCGATTCAAGCACATATCCCCAGAGGGAGATCGACAGACCAGCAAACCCCATCATGGATCGAACCATGTCCAACAAGGTCCGATTCCTCCTTTTAGATACACCATTATGTTGTGGTGTTCCAGGAGGAGTTCACTGAGAGAGAATCCCATTCTTCCCAAGATATGTCAGAAAATCATTGGAAATGTATTCACCTCCTCGATCAGATCGAAGAGTTTTAATACACTTTTCAGTTTATTTTTCTACCTCATTTCGGAATAGTTTAAACATTTCAAACGACTCCAATTTATGCTTCATTAAATAGACATACCCATACCTCGATAGGTCGTCTATGAAGGTTATGAAGTAGAAATATCTACCTCTTGCACTTGAGCTCATGGGTCTACATACATCAGAATGTACCAAACCCAAGAGTTCACTGGCTCGCTCACCTTTTTCAGTAAAAGGTGATTTGGTCATTTTACCAAGAAGACAGGACTCACAGGTTGGAAGTGATTCACAATCACCTACTTCAAAAATTCCTTCTTGAGCCAACCTGTTTATCCTGTTCTTATTGATATGACCTAGCCTACAGTGCCAAAGGTAGACTTCTGACACATTATCTATTCTAGGGTGTTTACCGGAGGTTTGAACCACATTAACAGGTTGTGATAGAAAGTAAATTTTATTATTAAGTTGTCCAACAAATATTGTAACACCATTCAAAATGATATTGCGAACATTTTTTTTTATTAAAAATTGATAACCGTTTATGACCAAAAGGCCTACAGAAATAATATTTAATAAAAAGCTTGGATAATAGTGACATTCACTCAGAATTACGTTTCGAGAATTGATTACAAGGTTTATGATTCCTAATGCTAGAACTGGAACTTTGCTTCCATCTCCAACGTTCAGGAATCTCTCGCCTTCATCAAATCTCCTACTGACCTGCAGACCTTGCATCGAATTGCAAATATGATAAAGGCTTCTGGTATCTAATACCCAGATAGTAGTATCATAAATGAAAAAGTTGCAAGGTGTTACATATAAGTACCTTGCTTCTTTTTCGGCCTGTTCGGATCCAGGGAAGCAATGTATAGAGGACAGTTCCTCTTCCAGTGCCCCTGCTTCTTGCAAAAGAAGCACTCCGCCTGGCTCTGGTCAGGCTTACGCTTCTTGGTCTGACTCTGTGCAGATGTCCCAGCATGCAGCTGCACCTTCTTATTCTTCTTCTTCTTGTTCTTCTTCTTCCATTTCTTAAAGGGTCGACGACCAGAAGAAGACCCTCCCACAACATTCACCAACTCCTTATGGAGCTGGTGATCCTTCTCAAAGTTCTGTAGCAATCCCAACAAACCGTGGTAGTTCACTACAGGCTTTGTCATCCGAAAATGAGTAAGGAAGGGGAGGAAGGACTTGGGCAATGAATTAAGGATCGCATCCTTACCAAGCTGCTCGTGCAGGGGAAAGCCCAATTTAGTTAGGCACTCAATCATTTCGATCATGTACAGTACATGATCAGTGACTGAGGCTCCATCCCTCATCTGAGCATTGAAAATGGCACAACTAGTTTTGTGCCTTTCAACGTTGTCAGGCGTGCCAAAGGAGTCATTCAACATTTGAAGCATCTCCTGTGGCTGGGCGTTCTTGAACCTGCGGCTGAACTCATCATTCATTGCCGCCAGCATAATGCACCGAACGGTGGTGCGGTCGTTGAGCTACTTCTGATAAGTTTCTCGGACCGTCCCTCTAACATTCGGGACTGGCTCCTCAGGTGCCAGATCCGTTACTACATAAAGGATCCGCTCATGCTCAAGGATGATTTTTAATTTACGATACCGGCTATCAAAATTAGGTCCCATGAGCTTGTCATTATCTAATAATGATCGGAGGGATGGGTAGTGGCCATAGTTGCATAAAGAAAAATCAGACCTCTATTAGTACATAAATTATAAATACTAAAGACTTGGACTTTTAGTCTAAAGTTTCTCCCAGTATTTTTACGAACTGGTAGCCTCAACCTCCAATTCGAGGAATTACTTTAATTCCTTAGTGGGTATTAGAATCCACATAGACTACACACGAGCCCAACTTTGGTTGGTCAATCCATGTGCATCTATGGGTAGGTTCATAACCAGTTGTTTCTCTAAACAACTTCTAGTAATTGATTTTGCCCCAGAACCTAATCAGTAGGCTTTGGCCTCCACTAAAAAGATCTGGTTAGGTCCAACCATTAACATGATTTGATTTGGTGAATCGGACCAATAAATGATCAGGCCCGACTTTGGCCGGCCAACCTGACCACCATCAGAAAGACTCAAACTAAATTATCATATTATGAATGATAATTCCATTAGTCAATAAGCACCAGGCCTTTGGGCCTCCAATGATTATTAAACTAATGGACTCATTATCACTCATTTAATGGGAGGCTATGACTTAGTTATCAATATAACTTAATCATTTTTAGGGACCTAATAATTTTTGAGAATTTTATTAAAGGATAGATGAAAAAAAAATATCCAGCCAATTTCAATCCTTTCACTGACTTCACCAAATCAGATTAAAAAAGAATTTAATTAAAGCTGGCATTAGGAGCACCTAAATCAGTCAAACTGATTTACCTAATGACATGGGTGAGCCCTAATCACCAAGTGATCTAATCAAAACCTAATTCATCAGGTTGGCCAGGTAAGTGAGATCAGTGGTGGGGATAAGCCATTAACTCGTCAGAGATCGAATCACTGTGAGTAGCTCCCGCTTAAAAACCACTAGTCAAAATGCCAAACTTACCTTAGACACCAACCGGTTCATTAGTTTTAATTTGATCAACTTATTAAATAAGGTTCCATCACGTAGCCATGAATTAAGTCCATCTTGGTCTAGTTAAAGACATGGACCCATTCAACTATAACTATTGAAGTTGAGTCTAGAGTATCCTTGACCTAATCTAATTCAACTTTTGATTAGATTTGACCAATTACTCTAATTTAGTCCATTTCTTTAAGCTAACCTTAGGTCTAACCCAATTATGGACCTAATCCATCTAACCCATTGACCCACAAGTTTATGCAATTGTCTTAGGTCTTAATTCACAATTCTAGACCTACTAGACAACACTTAATTCTTTTAATTAAGTATTGAGGCTGATGGGTCAGGGTTTGGCATTTTGAAAATAATTTTCAAATTTGAAAGGTTTTATTTTCTGTTCATCAAATATGTTGACTCATTTCACAAATAGATCAGCACATTTCATAAATAGCAATCCTATTGCTAATTACATAACAGAAAATAACTCAATCAAAATAAATCATGAATATTCCTTTAGATCTAATCTAACATATTCATGATAAATTTCATAATTAAACCTTTACAATTAATTTCTTTCACTGCTTCATCTACATGGGATATAATTGCAGTGACACCCCTACCGCCATAGAAGATCCCATTGAATGGGAGGAGAGGGCCTTTAAACCCTACTTTTCTCCTATGACCGGACAGCCATGGCAACCAACCCAATTCGATTACTTGCTACTTGGATCAAGTATATCTAAATATATCAATTTTAAAATTTAAATTTCAAATTTCAAATTTTAAATTTTAAATTTCAAATTTCAAACAAATTTCAAATTTCAAATTTTTGAATTTCAAATTTTGAATTTTAAATTTTGAATTTTAATTTTAAAATTTCACCCAAATTTCAAATTTCAAATTTCAAATTTTAAATTTCAAATTTTTAAATTTTAAATTTTGAATTTCAAATTTTGAATTTCAAATTTTTTTTTTAATTTTGAATTTTGAACAACTTTCAAAATTTAAATTTTAAATTTTAAATTTTAAATTTAAACTTTTAGATTACAACTTAATCTATGCATATAAATATATATATCATATCTAAGAACCCGCTTTGATACCATACGTGGGGAAAATTCAGTGCAGGCGTAAAATGATAATTTTAAAATTTTTTCAAAATTATGATTTTACTATGAAAATATATTAATTTATCTAATTAATTAATATGAATTTATCCTACACTAGGATCTAAATATGATATATAGCATGTATTCATTTAAATTTGAGATTCAAATTTGAATAGTAAACACTTTACTGTAATGTGTTCAGAACACAATACCTTTGTACGGGTAGTAGATCGCCGCAATCTGATCACCATCGGGAGAGTCTGATCATTGTGATACAGCCACACAGCGTGTCTAACCTCTACGGATCATCCACATGAAGCTTCCAGTCTGATCGACTCCTCACGAGTGCTAGCTCATTGTAGAGCCCTTTTGACGGTGGATGCTGATCGAACTTCTTCGATCGATGTCTGTGAATTTTTTGGATGCTCCAGATCATTAACAGATGTGCTTAAGAGGATGTTGAAGATCTCTCTGAGATTTTGTGAGCAAACGACACTCGTAGCTCACTTTCTCACTTCCCGAACCCCAGGCTAAAACTCTAGGAAACTCACCGGAAACCTTGCACCCACTTTTCTTTCTTTTTCTCTTGGAAGGATATGGACTTCCTTCTCACGCACAAGACTTCTCACGCCCCAAAATTTTTCTCCAAAAAAAATTTCTCTTTGCACGTCCCACTCTTCTCCTCCTTTTATAACAACGTCAAATATCTTATCCAAAAGAAAAGATAAAGATGAGTAATTGCACATTTGAATTTCAATCAAATTTTGAATTCAAATGGACACCAACTCATCCCTTATCCACTAAAGGTGTGAGGCGTAGCTTAAATTGTGCATGGAGTAATTTCATGAGAAACCTTTTTCTCATGTAATAAATAGGGCGTAAAAAAAGGGATAAGGTGCAAAGATTGATTGCCCATTCAAATTCAAACTTTATTTTGAATTTGAATGGCCAACCAATCATCCTTATCCATCCATTTGGAACATTAAAGTGGGGCATGGAGAGGGCTTGGCGTGAGGAAAAAATTCATGAGAAGTTCCTTCTCATGAATCCAAATGGGTGCAATGGAAGTGAGGTGGTGCATGGAGATTGGGTCAAGGTAGTTTAATTATTTAAACCAACCTAATTGAACCAAATAAGTTAGGTCCAATTAGACTAATTTAAACCTAACTTAATTAGGCTTAATTAGGCTCAATAAAATCCTAATCAAATCAGAAATTGACTAAGCCCAACCCCTGATCAAATTAGGGACCAAACCATCTCGATGATTAGGTCAACTCTTAACCTAATCGGGTCAAACCCAACTGAATCCAATTCAATTGGACTTGATCCAAAACTAATTACTCAATCAAATTGAGTTAATTAATGATCAAATTATTAATTAAACTTCTCATAAATATTGAGTCCAAATTCGATGGGTAATCGGACATCAGAATTCATCGACATATAACCCTGATCGAAGAGTCCTAAACCAGTGGGACTCTTGACCCCGGTACCCAAAATGTGTAGGACTCATGATCAGAGAATCCTGATTCTCGATCATAGAGTTCCAGATACATAGGATTCATAGTTCACGAGCATTAGGACTCTTCATCAGCCATCAGATCAGATAGGAATCTCTAATGTGTGTGATCCCGTAGGTTCGAACCTAAGCCGGTAGCACAGGAACCAATTCCTGTACTAATCGAAGTGACCATCTAGCAATAGTACCCGATGATCGGATAGGTCGAATGGTCGTAATCGCAATACTCAAAACCTACGTGAATATGGTTACTGTATAATTCATCCTTTTGATCTTTGTGTTTAGGATGACTCAGGGTTAAACTGTCAACCCTGATCAGATCATCTGAATCGTGCTCAACTCAAACAGTCCTGTGACTCCTCACAAGGACTACCCTGGCCAAGGTTTTGCTAAATTGAAACACGACTGTACACAGCTCCTAAACTGAAGTGGTCAATCCCATCTTGACACACGCACCGACAAGTTAAGTAGTTGACTACACCCAGCAGCCTTCCGTCACTGAATTAAAAATTCAGGTAGTCCAGTGCCTAAGTGCAGTGAGTTGCTTGCATGTCACCATGACGATCTCAGATCGGAGGGATATTTATACCCATATTCCATCAGAGCAAATCTTGATAGCAGAAATAGCTCTGGAGTCGGTCACATTCAGTGCAGATGTACCCTTACATCTCACTTGTATGCCATACCAGTGTCTCCACACTCATTGGTTAAGAGGACAACCAACCTATATGGCACACAATGACCTATGTTTGATAAACGTTGTCATCCTTGGTAACAACGTATCATTTGGTCGTGAACAGATTTAAGGACTAAACGACAAATCCTCCTTTGTCGAGTCTAAATAGTCCTAAGGACTTCACCACAACATAGGAGTTCATTAGAAGATGAAATATTTTATGATGAAAAATATCAAAATATTTTTTATTAATTCATAATTCATGTACAAATACAAAAATGAGCACAACCGTCAATAGACTGACAATTGGCTTCGGGACACTATTCCCAACACCAAGGTTACTCCAAATCTATCAATGATCCATTCTCTAACACATATAATTCAGGCTGGAGGAACCATCCTAATTTTTCTTGGAGACCCCAACAGACTCAGGCTCAGATCCAAATTCTTTCTTTGCAAAACTTTCAGAGTAGACCTCTATACCAGAATTATGCCTACAATAGAGGTCAGCCCAGTCAATCTATCCAGCCACCATATCAAAATCAGTCACCATATCCACCTTTCAACAGACTAATCTATCTAATGATAGATTAAACCAACTACAACAATTGATCATGACCCAACAATAATCTATCGCTAGGCTAGAAGCACAAATAGGATAATTAGCTGAGTCTATCATGAGAAGAGAACCATATCCTCCCAAGCCAACCAGTACCAAATCCAGGAACAACCCATCTACTCATCAACCATCTGGACCTAGTCATCAATCTAATGTCCCATCTAAGAATCTTCAATTTGAAAATGCCAAAGCAATTACTGAACTTAAAAATGGTAGGATTCTTAAAGACCCATACCAAGATCAGATGAGAGAAGCTAGTACTGATGCTAGCCCAAATAAAAATTTGAAAGAAGAGATTAGTACTGAGACTAGCCCAATAGAAGAATCTAAATCCAGTACTGATATTGATTTAAGTGATAACGAGAAGAGAGCGGATAAGTTACCCAAGATATATTCATCAAAAGTTTCGTTCCCTTCAGCCCTAAAAGTCGGTTCTTCCACTTTAGAATCACCTCTTTCAGAATTGAAATTGCCCTTGGTCACATCTGAGTACATATGTTTAAAATCAACTGACACCTTTTTAGCACTCATTACTTCAAACTCAACTCCTAACTTAAAAACTCAATTCATGAGCATTTTAGAAGAACAAATAAGAAAAATTCTCAACAAACAAAGGTCTATGAATGGGTTTGTGAACTATCTTTCTAAAATTAAAAATGAAGATATAAAATATTTTTTGAAGATTGATAATAAAATATTAAAATTTATTATAGATCATCTTCTTGAGATTGACAATCCAAAATTATTGAAATTTATCAATCCAATATTTGACACAGGATAGGTAAGAGAATTAGCATGGTCTGGCTGAAGACGGTAAACTTAGTGCTTCTTAAGAGGTAATCCAATTTTTAATTTTTAATTTTATGCTTGTTGCTATCTTTTGCATTTTATTTAGGATAATCGAGTCTTGCTTTGTGTCTTTTGTAGGGATCTGAAAATAATCTTGGCTAAGTTGGGGGGAGAATCATTTTGAAAAGACTTATGGATCAGGTGATATCTCTCTTTTTCTTTCTCTTTACATGCACTGTTCATATTTCCTACTCCATTGAGGACAATGTTGATTAAGTTGGGGGGAGAATAAATTTTTTTTTTTTAAGTCCTCAAGTAAGTTAGTATTTAGTATTTAAGCATCTGATTATACTTAAGAATCAAGTTAAACCAAGCATTTTAAAAAAAAAATTGATGTACATAATAGAGAGTTTGTGAGATATTGAGGGATCAAGTATTAAGAAAACTCAATAAAGAGTTAAGTTTAGAACTTAAATAATTTTTTTTGAGTATTTCTAAATTTTTCTACCAGCATCAAAGAAGAGTTTACTTCTTATGGGCTTATGTAAAGTAACTATACATTTCTTCATATATTCAAAAAAAAAAGTTTTCAAGTACTTCATGCTGAGTAATCGGGTCTCTTTGCCTAAGCAAGCATTGAATTTTGTATCAAAAAGTATGAAGGGCAAAGAAGTATTGTTGTAAAGCTAGTTTTAACTCGTAGTCTGTTTGATTCGAGCAAGTAGGTTCGAGGGGTATTTTATACCTAGTACCCTAAAACCATCTGGTTTGGGAGTCATTGACTGAAAACTCATTACATGGGTCAAACAGAAAGCTTAAGAGGTTAAGACACTCAATAGCAGTACAACGTTAAAAAAAAAATCAATCAATAAATAAAGGACGGAAGTAACAATATACTTGTCCATATGAAGGTTAATAATTTAGAGATAAAGGTAGTGATAATTTGAAAAAGTTCAGAAAAGATTTAGTATTCTTAGTTTAACTCTCATATTGACTAGTATTAATACCCCAATGACATACCTCATTCACACTCTACTAAACATCAGTGGCCCTTTTGAAAATTATTTGGTAAAATTTAAGATTCTAAGTTAAACGGTACTTGATTCTAAATTCTTTCTTTACTCGAGGATGAACAAAGTTCAAGTTAGAGAGTGTGATAAGTGGTATATTTTTATATTTATTGAAGATATTTTTGGTAATTTATGGTGCTAATATCTTCTTAAATACCTTAATTTTATGAATTTATTAAATTTTCTTAAAAAATAAGTAATTTTAAAAAAAATATAAAATTAGATATATTTATAAAAAATAGATGTTAATTTAATTAAGCAATTTAAGCATCAAAATGAAAAAAAAAATTAAAAAATTTAATGCATATTTTTTTTTAATTTTTCAAGTAAAAATTAGAGCAAAATTGAAGCTAAAATATCCTAAAAAATAAAAAAGATAGCCTTCGGTGTACGGTGGACCGGCCACTCGGTCCAAAGAGCCAGGACGTGGTCCACCGAAAATACTACATGGTCCACAGGCACGGTCTACGGACAGCAAAAGCTATTTTGCACGATCCAACGATTGAAATTCATCCTGACCCAGATTCGACGGTCAGCGTCCATTGTCGGTTTATAAAGAAGGGTTTTTGCATGATCGGATGGTCAAAAATGAATCCATCATGAGATCTGATGGTTGAGGATGCTCCCGACTGAGAATAAGAGATTATCAGCATGATCCGATAGTCCAAAACCAATCTCAAGCACGATCGAATAGCTATGGTTCGATCTAACTTTGATAAGGATTAAAACTATGGATTTTGGGCAGATCTGGGTGGTTCAAGCTCCATCCGATGGTCAGAAATATTTCTAGGAGGATTAATATAATTTCTAAGAATTTTAGGACTCTTTTTCCTATTAAAAAATTATAAAAAAATTATCTATAAATAGAGAGTCCGAGAATAAGCTTGGTGAGCAAAAAAATTGAGTAGAAAGTGTAGAAAAAATAAAAAAAAAATTAAATAGCTTTAGAGACCCAAAGAAAAGAAGAAGAAAAGTCGGTTTACTCTACGGAGTACGATGGAAGATAGAGAGGTCATCAACCATCTTTCCGACGAAGCTTGGCTGATCAACTTCAGATCTTTGTTACAGTTTTATTTTATTTTATTATTCTTTTTAAATTTTTATACTTGAATTTCAATTTTAATTAATATAAAATTTATTTTCTTGCACTTTAAATTTTTATCTTTTATTTTTTGCAAGTAGATGCTAGGATCTAGTAGATCTTAGTATCTGATTTATTTTATATTTTTTTAATTTATATTATTTATTTTTATTGCAAGTAGATGCTAGGATCTAGTTAGTAGATCTTAGTACCTAATTTATTTTTCGTACTTTTAATTTTTATTTTTCAACTTAAATTGCTTTCTCCAAAATTTTATTTTTTTTTGTAAAATCAAAGATTTCAAGTCAAAATCCTGTCTTCTCTATGGATTCGACCTGACTCACTACTTTTTACATATTTTTAATTTTTATTGAAGTCAAAATTTGATTGATAATCACGGTGTCCTAATGACAGCATCACGATCGTATCAAGGGGTGCAGGGATAGGTGTTAGATTCCAGCACCAGTGGCGGTGATGCATTGCATGGATCTATGCTGGATTGCGATTATCGTGGGTCAAGGTTCTGGGAAGACCATGTCAGACGGGTTGTTTGTAGCAAGATAGGATCTAGATACCTATGAGGAGGCTGAGGTGAGCCTCGAGTTGAGATAGGTGGGTCTGAGTCCAGGACAGGGTTTGAGCTGCAGTTCCTCCAAGTGATGCTGAAGCAACAGTTGGGGTAAGGACAGAAGAGGATAACGTGCTAGGATGAAATTTTTTAGGGATCAGTCACTGAAGATGAAGAGTTGGATGAGCTCTTGAGTTTCGAAGGAGCCCATAGGGTGTGGTGTATCTGAGACAGCTTCGGAGGGATTTGCAGAGTATGGAGGGTCTGAAGGCATAGTGATGGTGATCGAGGTGCAGCGGTAGGCCTAGCAGTGCAGCATTGGGTGGTTGACTTTGGATGACTCGATTACAGAGTCATCTTCTACGATATCAAATAGACTTCGAATTTAGGTGGAGCATCGGGCAATGGTGGCTTCATAGGTGGAGAGGGATTTGGTATGTGTTCAGAGCGGTGTTGTTCTGAGGAGACTGTGTCAGGGTATGCAGTGAATGTCGGTATAGGAACACTATAGTTTTTTCTAGAAAAGATCAAGACAGGTGATGCGACTACTTAGCAGAAAGGAGTCTACCATTTTCAGGATGGTACCGAGGAGCAAACCAGAGAATTCAACTATGGAGGTAGTCATCCTAAAGGATCTCCAAGGGCACGCAGATGCTGAAGAGGGTCGACAATGCCAAGGATATTCGCAAAAGGGGCTATCAGGGCATGTGGCGACAACGGGAGTATGTCGGAGAACATTATCATGTTTGCCAAGGCTTAGGTGCACTAAGATAGAGATTGTAGGAGTTGGTGTGGTGCTTTCAAGCCTTATAAGACCGTAAGAGAAGTCAGAGTATTAGCTCCGGAAGATTAGGATAGGTGTGGTCCTAGGGCTAGCACAAAAGTGGTCCTAGGATGGAGAAAGTGCATAGCTTTCCACGGACTTAAGATTTAGGCGATGAGGACATCGAGGGGCTTGGTTGGGACTTTCAATACCTGAGGATGCAAGGTGGAGTAAGGAACCAAAGCCAGAGTTGAAGACTGCAGAAGAAAAGTAGATTCAAGGTACTGGGTCAACTAAGATTGAGACTGGATCGATCAAGTCGCAAGGACATGCCAGATACAAGACAGCACCTCAAAAAATTTGGCACAGCACATAGGTGACTCGACTTAGTCTTAGTCTGAGTTGACTCAGTCTCGAGTTTGTCAACTCAATCTAAGACTGAGTCGGCTCAGTTGTGCGAGCAGAGCTACATGGAATTTTTGCATGGGTTTAGGATCGGGTTTTGATCTTACAATCTTTAGGCCTAGTTTAGTAGGTCTTAAGGAGGCTAACTCAGAGTTTGGATTGGAGATCAGTCCAAGGGATGAGAGTATGTGAGACATGGGTGTACATGGAATCGATGAGTGCTTTCATGTATAGGTTCAGCGGGGAGAGTTTTTGGTCGGACCTATTGGCTATGTATATATATATATATACATAGGTTGTATTAGGGTTTCAAGGAACAAACGAAATATAGATCTTTTCTTACTCAATTTCTCTTCTCTCTTTCTTTAGTGTTGCCGCCCAAGGTCTTGAAGAAACTCTAGGGAAGGGGGCACCTCCCACTCTCAAGCCCTAGGAGGGAGGTGCCCCATCATAGGTCCAGGTAGTGGATCGGTGTTCGCTATCCTTATAGAACATCGTAGATCTCCTCAAGTACATGTAGAAGATCTAGGGGTTCCTGACAAGTGCATTTAGAATTTTCTAACAAAAGGTGGGCCGTGGGTCCGATCTGATAAGGGGAGGGGCGGGGACAGAAGGGGGAGACGATGGAGGATCCGATTCAACAAGGGAAGGGGTGGGGGAAGAAGGGGGAGGCCACCGTGGGTCCGGTCTAGTAAGAGGAAAGGCAGGGTGAGGTAGTGGAGGGTTCGATCTGATAAGGGGAGGGGTGGGGGGAGAATGGAGAGGTGGTGGAAGGTCCGACCCAGCAAGGGGAGTGACGGGGGGAGAAGGAAAAGGTGACAGGGGGTCTGATTCGGTAAGGGGAGGGGTGGGAAAAGAAAAGGGAGGTCGGGCGGCAGGATGCTAGCACCGAGAGATGGTCAGAAAGAAGGGGGAGCTCGGGGATGCGGGCTTAGGGATGTGGGCTTTGGGAAGAAGAGGGGAGGTCAAACGGTGGGATGCCAGCTTCGGGACACGGCCAGCAGTGCTAGGGAAGAAAGGGGTGGGGGCTCGGGAAGCTTCGATCCGACGTGGAGATACTAGATCTAAAGCAGAGATGATGACATGAAGCTCGAGGGAGGAGGTCGAGGGCTCTGACGGAGCGATGGGGGAGAACGGTGATCAGAAAAAAGGAGATGGTGGGGAAGCAAGGGGAGGGGGAGATGAAAATTGAGGGCCGGGGGGGGGATAAGGAGAGAACGAGAGGGTAAGGGGGTTGGTCAGTCGTCGGTGGGGGAACTAAGTTGGGGAAAGTGAGGGTGGGGATGGCAAAGTGGGAGGCGATGGCATGTTGTTGGGGAAGGCATGAGCTAGAGAATCAGGAGGGGATGCGGTGCAGAAAATTTGACAAGCAGATGGCGGCAATGGGGAAGTGGCGTAGGGATGCCAGTGGGGACTATGGGATGCGTGAGCTGGGAAATCAGGAGAGGGGGAGAGGGGGGGTCAATCGGTCATCGATGGGTAGGGGAAAACCAAGAGAGGGGTGGGGGAAAATGAGGGTGGGGACACTAAAAAATATGGAGAAGCCAAAAATCGAGGGGCGAGGGGGGTGGAATTGATGGCGGATCGCTAATACTATTCCATTTTTTAAAAAAATTAAAATTTAGTATATTAGCGATGGCTTTATGCCATTGTTAGTACCATCTTTCTGCTGCTAATAAGCTCACTGGTCAAATAAAAAAAAAACTAGTTATTAGCAATGCCAATAAGAGTAGCCAAAAACCAAAAAAATCAATCGCTAATAAATTTTTTTTGGCGACGGCTTATTTTTTGGTCGCCATTAGTGATCAATAAAAATGGTTATCAGTGACAGCAATCTTACCATCACTAATGGCCATCATTAAAGGTCTATTTTCTTATAGTGTGAAATGAATACTTTCATGAATCACCTTGTGTCCTATTTCTATAATTGATCTTATTGAATCAAAATTGAACTATCGTGCATGATGTAGAACATAGGTCAGAGTGACTTGAATGAAAATTGAAGTGAATCATGGTATTTAACAACACATAAGCAATTCAAAGCAAGGACTACACTATTAATTCATTTAATAAAACTCACTGATAGTACATCCTCCGAATTTTAGAATTTCAAGTTCAAGACATAGGAGTACCATCTAGTTCTTCAATTCTATAGGATCTCAGTTGAATCATATCGGAAATTTATTAAGGACCTTCCTAATTCGAGCTAACTTGTCCTCTTCAATGGGTTTAGAGACTTTGGATCGATGAAGGATAAGATCACCACATCTGAAGGACTTCGGCTATACCCGATAGTTGCAATAGCGGGCCATCTTTTGTTGATAAGAAGTCATTCTGATATGAGCTCACTCCCTAACTTATTCAAGAAAGTCGAGATTAGCATAGAGATGATCAGATTTTTCTTGCTCGTTGTAGTTCTTCACTCTATGTGATGGTAGATCAGTCTCTACCAGGATAACAACTTCCACACCAAAGGCTAACTTAAAAGGTATTTCACCAGATGATGTTCGAAGGGTTATCCGATAGGCCCATAACACATTGTAGAGTTTGTCTACCCAGAGTCTTTTGGCTCTAGCCTCTTTTTCAAACCTTAGAGGATAGTTTGGTTGGTGACCTCAGTTTCTCTATTAGATTGGGGATATCCAATAAAAGTGGAATGATGTTTGATGTGAAGTTCCGAGCAAAAATTTATGAACTTTGTTTTATCAAACTATCGGCTATTATCAGTTATGATCACACTCAAAAGCCTAAATTGGCATATTATTGACTTCTAGATGAAGTCTCTGACTTTCTATTCGGTGATTTGTGTCAAAGGTTCAGCTTCTATCTATTTTGTGAAGTAGTCAATCATCATAATGAAAAAGTTTCTTTGACCTGATGATATTGAGAATGGACCGAGGATGTCGATGCCCCACATATATTGCAAAAGGCTATGGAGATAAGATAGGGGTGAGCTGAGATGCTAGCTTCTGCTGGATATTTGCATTTGTTTGGCATCAGTCGTATTTTTGAATGAGATCCTCCGTATCTTTCTGTATTGTAGGTCAATAATATCTTTGACGAAGCACTTTGTAGGTCAATGATCTACTCTTCAAGTGATTGTTACAGAAGCCATCATGTACTTTCTGAAGTGTATAATCAGCCTCAGATGACCTTAGGCATCTAAGTAATGGCCCGAAAAATAACTTCTTATATAATTGGCCATTGAGAAGAACATACCACAAGGTTTGCCGTTATGTTCGCCTTGCCTCCTTATCAGCTGAAGTGGTACTGTTGGTTAAATATTCAATTAGTGGGTCAATCTAGATGTGCTCCTTGTTGATTTGGTTGATGTTTGGAATCTTTAGTTTTTGATGTAGATCTTCCATTTCAAATTAGTAGAATTTGAAGTGGCTAATTAAGTGTGAAAGTGCATCAGCTTGGGCATTCTCCGATCTCGATATCTATTGAACATCAAGTTTTTTAAAGCTTATGCAGAGATCTTTTATCTTTTGTAGATATTTGGTCATCATGGAATCCTTGGCTTCATACTCACCTTGCACTTGGCTCACGATAAGCTGAGATCGAAGAAAACCTTTACTTCTTTTACACCAAGCTCCTTTGTGATCTTGAGTCCAGCGATGAGTGCTTCACACTCCATTGCATTATTCATTATTCTAAAGTTGAACTTCAAAGTATACTCAGTGATAACTCCATTGAGGTTGGTCAAAATCAAACCTGCACCACTTCCTTACGAGTTTGAAGCTCCATTTCTATGCAATATCACCAGTTTTCTCCTACATTGATCTCTGATTCACAAACATTTATACTTGCCTTTTCTTTTGGGATCATGTATTTGATGATGAAATCTATCTGTGCTTGTGCCTTTATTGCTGTACGAGGTCAAAATTCAATGTCAAATTCTCTAAACTCGATTGCCCACTTCGCTAGACAACCCGACGTATCAGGTCTATGTGGTATCGCTTTCAAAGGTTGATCGATTAATACAACAACAGTGTAAGTTTAGAAGTACGATCAAAGATACTTGCTGGTGATGATGATTGTATAAATTATCTTTTTGGTTCTCGTATATCGGGTTTCTGCATCTCTTAGAACTTTATTGGTATAATATTGAAGAGAAAGAAACCTGTTTCTTTGCAGATCACTAGGGTTGCATCAAAAATTTTTTACAAACATATATGAATAAGGATCAAATCTTTACCTGAATAGTAGTGGAACTATAGATTAAATCTTCAAAATCTGGATTCAACCTTTGTGTAGGTCTAGAAGTGTAGACCCTCTACTTCACATGCACGCCAGACAATACAGAAAAGTGGGATGATCTCTGATCAAAGCACCTTCGCAATCCAACCAAATGAAAGAGGAGAGATGCTAGTGTGACGTCTTGTTGCCCAGATATAAAGCCCAGGAGAAGGGGTGAATTAGATCTTTTTAAATTTTTTGTGATTAGTACACTCAAGTAATGTGCTATACTTGTTAAGTAGAGTGAATTGATTAGCTATAAAAATAAAATCAATCACAACTGATAGGTAAGCAAGTATAAAGCACAAAGAATAAGTAAAGAGATGCAAGCACAACAAACACAAAGAGATTTATAGTGATTCGGTGCCAATCTTGCACCT
Organism: Elaeis guineensis; assembly: GCF_000442705.2. Classification (NCBI taxonomy): domain Eukaryota; kingdom Viridiplantae; phylum Streptophyta; class Magnoliopsida; order Arecales; family Arecaceae; genus Elaeis; species Elaeis guineensis. The sequence goes on from NC_026003.2 coordinate 102,343,964, forward strand.
ACATCCACTTCCCAAGTCCCTACTTGAGAATTCAATCCACTAAAAAGATTTCAAGAATACAACACATCGGATAACCCGACCCTTGCTATCCATGCAAGAATACTTATTTCTAGAATACAAGCTAATCTTCAACACTTCAATTTTAGATTCATATCAACCTATCTGAGTTTTAAAACCTCCCAAAACTCAAAATCCAAAATATAATAGGAAGAAAAATAGTGTATAGAAATTTCAGCACAACAACCCCTTAAATGAGCATAATAAATGCAATAGAAATACAATACTTAAGAAAAAGAAACTTTTGCTAAACATCCTCAATAGATTTGCACATTTGAATGCAGTTGGAGAGTGGTTGGTGAGCTGATTGAATGCTTCTTTCTTCTCTTTTAGGAATTTTCTGAACTTTCATGGATGTGAGCTTTGAATATTTGAAAATTTGTTGATTTTTCACCTCAAGAGAGCATTTATAATCTTTATTTGGACTTGAGAGTATCTTAGTATCGGTTAAGAGCCGTTGGAGAGTGTTTAATGCACATTAAATACACCAAAAATAGGCTGAAAACTAACCGTTACAAAGATCATCCAGAATGGGTCATCCCACTGAGATGCCTCATTTGGCCAGTCTGAAAACCAAACTCTCTATCTTGATCTCAAGGTCTCAGGGGTCATCCCAGGTGGGTCATTCTACTACGTGTCATAAGCCAAAACAGTGCGTGCCGGCTACTCAATGAAAGAGGATGACCCAGATGGGTCGTCCCAATTTATTCCAACCTAATTTTTTATATATTTAAGGTCTGAAACTTACAAGAATATTTTTAAATACTCTCAAATAAATTTAAATCAATTCGACACTTTCAAAAGATTTCAAAAATTTCTCTAACTTATAGAAACTTCAACTTTGGCACACTTGATAGAGCTTTTTCAAATCTAATATCTTGGACTACTTGAAACATCACTAAAATATTTTTTAAAGATAAGAAACATATTAGTAGTCTCCTCAAATGGCTTGTGATCATCAAAATCAATTTTTGGAGTAACAATCTTCCCCTTTTTAATGATGATAAAATATTTGAGTGTTCATACAATAAGTCCATAAAGCTTAAAGAATTAAGTTTGTGAAGCACTTATAGGAACATGCCAAAGATTAAGCATAGAAAATCATGAGATATATATTTTTAGCAAGTTGTAATGTTTTGATTTATTTTACTAAACTTATTTGTGAATGTATCAGAGTTTTTCTAAAGATTACTTTTAATCAGCAAAATCCTTCTTTTTCTTGTATGAAACAGATAAAAGTAATCATTTTGACCATTTTGAAAAGATCTCCCCCTTTCTTATGTAAAAAGTGGTCAAGTTGTAAAATTTTTCTTAATAAAGCAAAGATGGTTCATAAAAGAAATTTCTTCTTTTCTTCCTTATTTTTAGTATTAGAGCAATATGTATAAAAGAAATCTCTTTTTTTTCTTATTTTGATATCAGGGCAAAAATGAAAACATCAGAGCAAGAATCAAAAGAGAAGATATTAGAGTATTTTGCAAAATCAAAAATAGATGTATCAGGATATTTTGATATCAAGACAAAAGTGAAAATATCAGAGCACTTAAAAAAATAAATATATCAAAGTATTTTTTAAAAAGTATCAAAATGAAAGTAAAGATAGACGTATCAGAGTAAAAGATGGGCATATCAGAGCAAAATATTATATCGTGTCAAAAGAAAGTTTGCAAAAAATTAAAAAATTTAGATAGAATACTTTCTCAACAAAAATTCAAGATAGACTGGACTACACTACTTTCTCCCTCTTTTTGACATCATCAAAAATAGACTAAAGAGAGTAAGATTTTTAATGTTGTACATCAGGTATCATCAGAGTAATAGTGCATTCATTCAAATAAATTAGTCATTCATTCATTCACATATAAACAGAAAGTGATACCAAGTGATACCAAGATAATGGATAACCTCATACATTAATTACAACAAAAAGAGAGGTTACAAAAGTCATAATATATATCCATGAGCATAAAGCTCTCATACATTTAACTACTAAAATAAAATACAATAACTAAGCAACCTAAAAGTCTAATACAAAATGATCAGATCAGTGAGAATGGGTATCGAGCTGAAGATCAAGACAAATGAAACATAATCAGTCTCATCCTCGACTGAAGGATCTGGTCTGAGTGGAAGATGTCAGAGAACGAAATACAATGGGTTGGATAAAAGTTAGCTCACTGAATATAGAGGGTCTGAACTGAAGCTGAGTCCTAATGGCATCTAGCTGGGATAAGACCCCCCTCATTGAAACTCAGAGCCCATCAAGATCAGAAGAAATAAAGTCCCTAGAGTCTCTGATATCTACTTAGATCAGCTTAAGAGTGGAATGAAGCAAGCTGTGGAGTCTCTCTATCTCTTGAGCCAAGTCAGCCAACTGAGGTGAAGAGGTGGCCGATGTGCTTACACCTGTCGATAGAGAATCTAAAATTAGTCTGATCTCCCTCTCAATGTCAAAAATTCTGTCACTGAATCTGAGCAAGGAGCTCTCTACACCCTCCAATCTAGAGTTCAGGTCAGACAAAAGCTGCATCAATGAGAATATGTGTGGCACAGCAAAAAAGTCTGAGGAAGAGTCAGAAAAAAAATTTGATGGAGGCTGACGATACTGCTGCTGCTGCTGCACCTATCGGAGGATCTACTCCTGATACTGCTGAAAGTGGTGAAACTGCTGAAGAATCTGATCTTGAAACCACTGTTGCTGAATAGATAGAATGCCTGCCACTCTCTCAGCCAACAATCCTATCTCATCCTCCCCCAAATTGAAAGAAGGTATGCTTCTCCTCCTCATCATCATTTTCCTCGACTGCAGCTACACGGCCCTTGGTCCAACGGCCATCTACTCTGACAAATCTCATATACCGAAGGGAGTGATCGTTGTAGGTGTCAGTGTTTGACAATCTACAAATAACCTCTCTCTCAAAGCTCACTCCAGACTCCCTAAAAATCACAATAAGAGCCATACCATATGGCAAAAGAGCCTTGAATTTATTCAAAACCTCCCTCATGGCATCGATCATCAAAAAAGGCAGATTTAGAGGAGTCTCGGAGACAACATGGTGCATCAAGCAAATATCCCTACTAGTCATCAAATCATATCTTCTCCCTCTAGGGAAAAAAATTCTAGACACCATGTGGTGGAGCAACCTCATTTCTACACTCAGATCCTTAGCTTCAATTTTCAAAAATCCTTCTACATCCTCTCTTCCAAGGATAGTCCTAAGTCCGATTTCTTTACTAGGAAGCTCATCTAGGGAACTACCCTCACAGGGCATCTGAAGGAGTCTACCTAGTCTAGGAGCATTCAGAATGATTTAGACACCCTTCACAGTACATCTTGACACTCCATCAGTGAATGCTAGATTTGAATCAAACTCCTTGACCAGATCAATGTACACAAGCTTTGACAGGCTATAGAAAAATCTCCACCTTTGCCTAATTAATTTTTCTCCAATAGAAAAACCATCACTCCTCAAGAAATGAAAGTCCACATTTCTTCCCAAAGCTATTTTTCTTACAGATAGAGGGATCTTACTTGGTGTGATCAATAGAGAGGCTTGAGCTGGTGCTTGAGCTATCTTCTTCCTTTGTTCCTCAGCCTCTAAGGACCTCACTAACTTCTTTCTTTTGCGGCAACCTCATTTTGATGGCCATTATCCCAAGAAGAGCAGAAAAATCAGTCAAAAAAAAAGAGAGGGATGAGGGATGGATGGAAATGAAGAGGAGAAGAGGGTTTCGAGTTGATTGTCATAGATTTTGCAAGTTAAGGCTTGAGATTTTGATGGAGAGCAAGAGGGCATGTCGAGAGAGAAAGTTTGCTTTAAGAATTGAAATGGAGATCCAGGATTTTGGGTGGATTTGAGGTCGATGGAGAGCTAGGAGAAGAGTTTTCAGTTTGGGACTAGAAGAAGAAGAAGAAGCATAGTAATTGAGTCACCCCACTTAAGTTTTAAGAGAGGAGTTTAAACAGATCGGTTCACACGAAATCTGTTTGCTCAATCAATTGGGACATTCCACATGGGTCGTCCCATCCAAGAAAGGTTTAGGTGATAAGAAAATAATTCAAAAATAAGAAAAAAATCAAAAACCAAATTTGAAAAGACTTGTATCAACTTAAGATGATCATGTAGAGTTTAAGTAAATTTTTGGCAAGATTTTTGATGAAATATTTCAATAAAAAAAATTCGAGATTGTATTTGAATAGCACTAATGATTTTTTAATTTTCTTGAAAAATCTAAAAACATAGAAACCTTCCAAAATTAAGATAATAAAGTTAAGAGATTTTAAATAGATTTTAAGAGTGAAAATATAATTAAAGTTCAAGCAGAAGGATCTAAGATGTTCAATTTTCTTCTAATTTCATAAACTTTATTTTTATTTAGAGCTTTGGTGAAAATATTAGCTAATTGCTTTTCAGTATTTATGTATTCAAGTGTTATATCATTATTTTGAACATATTTTTTTATGAAATGATGTCTGATTTCAATGTATTTTGATCTAGAGTGTTGGATTGAATTTTTGGTCAAATTAATGGTACTAGTATTATCACATCTTATGAATATATTTTTAAGTTCAATACCAAAGTCTATGAGTTGTTGCTTAATCCACAGGATTTGAGTACAATAACTTCCGACTGCAATGTACTCGGCCTTGGTCATGGATAAAGCTACCGAATTTACTTCTTGCTAAATTAAGAGATTAAGTTCACTCCTAGAAATTAACAAGTTCCACTAGCACTTTTTCTATCTAGTCTATATCCAGCAAAGTCTACATCTGAGTAACCTATTAAGTCCATTGAAGATTATTTTGAGAACCAAAGTCTTAGATTTTATATTTTTTTTAAATATTTAAAAATTCTCTTAACAATATTTAAATGAGATTTCTTAAGATTTGACTGATATCTAGCACACATGCATACACTGAATATTATATCAGGTCTACTAGTAGTAAGATATAATAAAGAACCTATCATGCCTCTATAGAGCTTTGAATCAATATTCTTGCCATATTCATCTTTATCTAATTTGCAGGAAGAGATCATAGGTGTACTTATAATTTTTGAGCTCTCCATTGGGTGATGGAGATTCCTTCTTTCATTTGCTTGATCTGGAGTCCGAGGAAGAAAGTGAGTTCTTCCATTATGCTCATCTCGAACTCCTCCTTCATAAGCTTGACAAATTTTTGGCATAAATCTTCATTAGTAGACCCAAATATAATATCATCAACATATATCTCTATGACTAGAATTTTTTCATCTTTTCTTTTTATAAATAGAGTTGTATCAACTTTTTTTCTTGAAAAATCATTCTCTAGTAAGAACTTAATCTTTTATACCAAGCTTTGAGAGCTTGTTTTAAACCATATAATACTTTGTTTAACTTGAATATATAATTTAAAAATTTATGATTTTCAAAACCTGAAGGTTGCTCTACATATACTTCTTCAGCAATATAATCATTTAGAAAAATACTTTTAACATCTATTTGAAATAATTTAAAGTTCATAAGCAACATTCTTATGGCTTCTAATCTAGCAACAAGAGCAAATATTTCATCAAAATTATTTTTTTCTGATTGATTATATCCTTTAGCAACCAATCTTGCTTTATTTCTTATTACATTTCCATCTTCATCTAATTCATTCCTATATACCCATTTAGTTTCTATTATATGATGATTTTTAGGTCTAGCAACAAGTGTCCATACATTATTTCTTTCAAATTAATTTAGCTCTTCTTACATGGTAATTATCTAGTTATAATCTTTTTCAGCTTCATCTATTATTTTAGGTTCTGGGTGTGAAACAAAAGCTACATAATTATATACATTTCTTATAGATGATCTAGTTCTTGCCTCTTGTGTCGGATCACCAAGGATTAATTCTTTGAGATGATTATGGACATACCTCCATTCTCTTGGAAGATTACTTATATCTTGAAGTTATTCTTGAATATTTTGATCATTGATGCTTTCATCCTCATATTTTTCTTTAAATTGTTCCTTGTTTCGCTCATTTGAGTCATTGATGGTGAGCTCTTTTATTCCATCTTCTATGATACCTGCATCATCAGCACCCTCTCTCTTTCTTGATAGAAGATCATTAGCTTCATCAAAAACTACATAAATTGACTCTTCTACAATAAGTATTTTTTTATTAAACACTCTAAATATTGTGCTAGAGATGGAATAGTCAAAAAAGATAGCTTCATCAGATTTAACATCAAATTTATCTAAGCTATCTTTGCCATTATTTAAAACAAAGCATCGGCAATCAAAAATATGAAAATAACTTATGTTAGGTTTTCTATCTTTCCATAATTTATAAGGTATTTTCTTTAAAATTGATCTTATTAAAGCATGATTTAAGATGAACATGCTGTATTGATTGCTTTTACCCAAAAGTACTTTGAGAGCTTACTTTCACATAGCATAGTACGGGCCATTTTTTCTAAGGTTCTATTTTTTCTTTCTACAACTTTATTTTGTTGTGATATTCTAGGTGCTGAAAAATTATAATCTATATATTTTTCATCATAAAATTTTTCAAAATTTTTGTTTTTAAATTCAGTGCCATGATCACTATGAATTGAAACGATTGGTAAATCTTTTTTATTTGAAACCTTTCGATAAAACTTAAAAAATACTGAAAATACTTCATCTTTAGATGCTAAAAATAAAACTCAAGTGAAACACAAAAAGTCATCAATAATTATAAAACTATATCTTTTACCTCCAAGACTAGTTATTCTTGTAGGACCAAATAAATCTATATGTAAAAATTCTAAAGATTTAGAAGTTGAAATAATATTCTTAGATTTAAAAGAAACTTTTTTTGTTTACCTAATTAACATGCATCACAAATTTTATCTTTGTCAAAGCTTATTTTTGGCAAACCAAAAATCAAATCCCTTTTAATGATTTTAGAAAGTGTGTGCATACTAATATGTGCAAATCTATGGTACCAAAGCCAACAAGTCTCATTGATTTTAGCATTCATAGCCGCAAAAATTACATATGAAAAGATTATCCAAGTCAATCATGTACACATTGCCATGCCTATGCCCAATGAATCTAGCACTATCATCAAAAGGATTGTTACAATGCACATAGATGATTCAAAAATTACTTTATAATCTTTATCATATAATTGATGAATATTTAAAATATTATGCTTGAGACCATCTACAAGTAATATATTTTCAATACAAAAAGAGGGAGTGATATTAATATTACCAATACCGATGATCTTTTCTTTGTCATTATCTCCAAAGGTGACCATCCCTCCATTTTAACTTCCAATGTGATGAATTGAGATTTATCACTAGTCATGTATTTTGAGCATCCACTATCTAGATACCACTTCAGTTTTGTTGCTTCGGATGCAAGACATACCTGCACATATAAAGTCAAGTTTTAACCTTAGGTATCCAAGCTAACTTTGATCCTTTGGAGGTAGTCACAATGGTTTCTTTTGGAACCCATATTTTCTTAATATTTCTATCAACAAATTTATTTGATAAGCATGTATAAGCTTTATGTCCTACTCTGTCATATTTAAAATAAGTAATGTTTGGCAATTTGCTCGTGGATGCATCAATAAAAATATTTTTTAAAATTTTTTATTTTTTAAGAGTGTTATAGCCAAGTCTGGCTTTATCATATATAGTTTTTTGACTATCAATAATTAATTAAAGTTTATTTGAACTTAATATGAATCTATCAAATATAGGTTTCAATTTGGTTACCTCTTCCTTTAGATCTTGATTTTCTTTTGCAAGGGTTTTATTTAGGCTAGAAATTTCATCTTTTTTTTTAATAGAGATTGATTCTTTATTTTTAATTCTTTATTCTTGCTGTCAACTTTTTCTTTTTCTTTAGCTAATACTTGGTTTCTTAATTTTAGATCTTTATTTTTTAGTCTTAATTTTCTTAGATCATCTAAGAGTTCACGAAAAGCTTCTTGCAGTTCATCATAAGAAAATTCATTTTGAGTTTCAGGGGTTATCTCATTTTCATATGCCATGAGGCACAGGTTGGCTTCTTCGTGAGATTCTTCATCTGTGGTGGAGTCATCACTATTGCTCCATGTAGTCATCATAGCTTTTTTTCTTTCTGAACTTTTTTTGACCTTTCTTGAGCTGGAGGCAGTCCGATCTGAAGTAGCCTGGCTTCTTGCATTCATAACAGATGATGGGCTGCTCTTTTTTTTCTTTACTTGGCTCCCCCTTAGCTGGTGATCTTCTCTTGGTCCCTTGTCTCTTTCTCCTCATGAAACGTCTGAATTTTTTGGTGATTAGGGCTAAGTCCTTATCATCTTCACTGTTCTCTGATTTTTCTATATCTTCTTCTTCTTGAGTTGTCGACTTGAGAGCCATAGTCTTCTTTCTTTTGGTCTCTTCCTCAAAATATTGCTTCATAGTCAGCTCATGGGTCATAAGGGATCCAAATAGCTCCTCCAAAGGTAGAGTATTTAAATCCTTGGCTTCTTTAATTGTAATGATTTTTGCCTTCCACGATCTTGATAAAGATCTGAGCACTTTTCTCACAAGATCACTGTTAGAATAACATTTGTCTAGACTTTTTAAATCATTTATGATGTTAGTGAAATAGATGAATATTTGAGTTATTGACTCTTCAGATTTCATTTTGAATAGTTCATAGTTATGCACAAGCATATTGATTTTAGACTCTTTTACTTGGTTTGTGCCTTCATGTGTAACTTCTAACCTATCTCAAATTTTTTTAGCTGAATTACAAGTAGAAATTTGGTTAAATTCATTTACATCTAAAGTATAATATAAGATGTGCCAAATTGGGCTGCCATTGACCTTTGGCTCTTGATGGTTAAATCAAGCAAGGACTAGAGCATCGGACTCTGATACTACTTGTTGGCCAGATATAGAGCCCAAGAGGAGGGGTGAATTGGATTTTTTTAAAATTTTTATGATTAGTACACTCAAGTAATGTGCTATACTTGTTAAGTGAAGTGAATTGATTAGCTATGAAAATGAAATCAATCACAACTGATAGGTAAGCAAGTATAAAGCATAAAGAAAAAGTAAAAAGATGCAAGCACAATAAACATAAGAGATTTATAGTGGTTCAGTGCCAACTTTGCACCTACGTCCACTCCCCAAGTCTCTACTTGAGAATTCAATCCACTAAAAAGATTTTAAGAATATAACACGTCGGACAATCCTGACCCTTGCTATCCAAGCAAGAATACTTATTTTTTGGGTACAAACCAACCCTCAACACTCTGATTTCAGGTTCGGATCAACCTATCTGAGTTTTGGAATCCCCCAAAACTCAAAATTCAAAATACAATAGGAAGTAAAATAGTGTACAAAAATTTTAGCACAACAACCCCTTAAATGAGCACAATAAATGCAATAGAAATACAATACTTAAGGAGAAGAAGTTTTTGCAAAACACCCTCAATGGATTGGCACACTTGAATGAAGCTGGAGAGTGATTGGTAAGCTGATTAAATGCTTCTTTTCTCTCTTTTAGGGATTTTCTAAACTTTCACGGATGTGAGCTTTGAATACTTGAAAACTTATTGATTTTGTATCTCAAGAGAGCATTTATAATCTCCATTTGGACTTAAGAGTGTCTTAGTATCAATTAAGAGCTATTGGAGAGTATTTAATGTGCATTAAATACACAAAAAATAGACTAAAAACTAGCTGTTATGAGGTTCGTCCATAATGGATTGTCCTATATGGGTCGTCCCACTGAGACTGGAAAGTCCCATGAGATGCCTCATTTAGCCAGTTTGAAAATTAGACTCTCTATTTTAGTCTCAGGAGTCATCCCAGGTGGGTCGTCCCACTGCATGCCACAAGTCAAAACAGTGCGTGCCGGCTACTCAATAAAAGGAGATGAGCCAGATGGGTCGCCCTAATTTGTTCCAATCCAATTTTTCATACATTTAAGGTCTAAAACTTATCAGAACACTTTCAAATACTCTCAGATGAATATAAATCAATTTGACACTTCCAAAAGGCTTCAAAAATTTCTCTAACTTGCAAAAACTTCAATTTTAGTAAACTTGATGGAGCTTTTTCAAACTCAATATCTTGGGCTACCTAAAACATCACTAAAATATTCTCTAAAGATAAGAAATACATTAGTAGTCCCCTCAAATGGTCTGTGATCATCAAAATCAATTCTTGGAGTAATATGTCTCACATCAATAAGGGGGACGCCCAAAAGAGGGCCCATGGCAAGGGAAGAGGGGCGGCAACAAGGGGATGCCAAAGGGAAGGAAAGGAAACACCCTTTCTCACACCTCTTTCTCTCTTTCTCTCTTCTCTCAATCTGATTTATTTTCTATGCATCCATAGGTAAAGATCCTCTCTATTTATAGATGATTTCCACGACCCAATAAGTATAGGACTCTTAATTCAAATATACTTTGAATCAATCTAATACTCATAAAAAAAGGACTCCTATATGAGATAGGATAGGTACCATATAAAGTGCCCACAATGCACCCATTCCTACACCCACATGGGATGCCTACAACCAACACCATGCCAGGTGCTGGTCGCCAAGGGAGAGGAAAATTTTAGTGCAAGTAGGACTTCAAAAATCTCATCAAAAAAGAATTCAATTAGAATCCAATTCGAAGCTGGTTCGAAATAATTTTGAAAGACTATCCATCCTAAACTCTTTAAGACTTTTGTACCAAGTCTAACTTATTAATTTTGAACCTAATTAAGTTTAGTTAATTCAAATCTAATCTAAAATTTATTAGTACTTAAATCTAATCTTTCACATACTCTATAAATCATAGATCAGAAACTATTCATTTTTGAGATTAAACCTGAACCTCATGTGTAGTGCTAGCTAGACATAGTCAACTCTTCAATCTCATTTGACCTATAACTTAATTTTCAATCAAGTTAACTTATATGTTCAATCAAGTCAAGTACTTCCAAATGGGACATATAAATATAGATCAATACTTTTCTACTTTATCTGACTTATATACGTAACTTTATAGGTTCAAACACTAAACCAGTAGCATAAGAATCAATTTTTGTACTAATTGAGATACCATCTTGCAATAGTTTTTGATACCTAGATAAGTCAAATTATCACAAAAAAATATTTCAAAATTTATGCACATGGTTACCGCATAATTCATTCCTTTGATCCTGAATGCTCTAGAATGGTCTAGGTTTAACTATCAACCCAGACTGCTTCATCCATATTGTATTTCAACCTTTCAAATCTATCTCATAGATTATCTTGGTCAAAACTTTATTAAATTGAAATACAGCAATACATCAACTCCAATAATTTGAAGGAATCAATCCCATATATTTTGATCCACACACAGACTTCGCAGGTACTTGACTGTATCCAGTAGCCTTCCATCACTGTATTAGAAATTCAAATAGTCTGGCACCAAAACACAGTGAGTTGCTTGCAAGTCACTATGGTGATCTCAGATTTGAGAGACAATTATGCCTATATGCTTCGCGAGAAGCACTTGACAGCAGAATGTTCAATAGGTGAGTCACTTATTCAGTAACGATGTACTCGTACATCTCATCTGTATGCCATACCAGTGTTACCACACTCCTTGATTAAGAGGACAACCAATCCATATGAAACACAATGACCTCCACTCGATAAATGTTATCATCCTATAATGATATATCATTTGGTCGCAAACATGTTTAAGAACTATATAGTAAATCATCTCTTTATCGTACACTAACATAGTTCTAAGAATTTCATCACAATATAAGAGTTCAAGGAAGATGTAACTTTGTAATGAAAAATACTAGAATAATTTTTATTCATTAATTAATAATTCATATACAAAGAGTAATTCAATCATCATACAATTAGTTTTAGGACACAATTCTTAGTAACTCTCACTTGGACTAAAGTCAATCGGAGCAATATCTTATACGCATCTTTTATTTGAAGTCATCGAACTCTTTGATCTCGAGAGCTTTAGTAAAGAGATTGGTTAAGTTTTTCTTTTCATCGATCTTCTGATGCTCGATATTACTTCGATTCATGATCTCTCGTACCAGGTGATAGCAGCACAGAATATGCTTAGTGCACTGGTGTGACTTGGTTCTTTCACCTGAGCTATGGCACTGGAGCTGTCACAGTATGGCAGGACAGAGCCATCAATAGAAGGTGTAACTCCTAGCTCGATGATGAATTTTTGCAATCATACCACCTTTTTTGTAGTATCCAATGCAGCATTGTATTTCACTTCACATATAGAATCGGTCACAGTATGTTGCTTAGAACTCTTCTAGCAAATAGCTCCTCCTTTCAATGTAAATATATAGCCCAACACACTTTTGCTGTCATGATAATCTGATTGAAAATTAAAATCAGTATATCCCATAAGTTTCAGGCTAGTATCTCCATAGATAAGCCATTGGTCTTTAGTATTTCTTAAATACTTAAGAATTGCCTTTGCAATCTTTCAATGCTTCTCACCCAGATCAGACTGGTACCTACTCACTACTCCTAATGAATAGGCCACATCCGACCTCGTACATGTCATAGTGTATATGATAGATCCCACTGTCGAAGCATATATATTCTACTCATATGCTCTCTCTCCTCAAGAGTTGTCGAATAATCCTTTTTAGAAAGAGTAATTCCATGACTTATCAGAAGATAGTCTCTCTTGAAATTATCCATGTTGAACTGCTTCAATATGGTATCAATGTATGTGGATTGGGACAATCCAAGCAACCTTCTAAATCTATCCCTATTGATCTTCATCCCTAAGATGCAAGATGCTTCTCTTAAGTTCTTCATGGAGAACTATGATGACAACCACAGCTTCATACTCTACAAAGCTAGAATATCATTTTCGAGTAACAGTATGTCATCCACATACAGCATAAGGAAGATGATAATAGAATCGGTAGCCTACTTGTAGATGCAAGGCTCTTCTCTGTTCTTAATGAAGCCATATATTTTGATCACCTTATCAAAATGTATATTCCAACTCCTAGACGCCTACTTAAGTTCATAAATAGATCTATTCAGCTTGCACACTTTCGACTCATCTGTGGGTGTGAACCCTTTAGGCTGTATCATATACACCTCTTTTTCCAGCTCCTCATTAAGAAGAGTGGTTTTGACATCCATTTGCCAGATTTCATAATCTAAGTGTGCAGCGATAGCAAGTATAATCTGGATGAACTTGAGCATTGCCACAAGACAGAACGTCTTGTCATAGTCAATACCATAATGCTGATGATAACTCTTGGCAACTAGATAGATTTTATAGGTCTCTACTTTTTCGTCTGCTCCTCTTTTCTTTTTGAAAATTTATTTACATCCTATCAATTTTATTCCTTTGGATAGATCAACTAGTGTCCATACACCATTGATTCCCATAGACTCCATCTCAGACTTCATAACCTCAAACCATTTCGGGAGTCAGACTTTTGTATGGCCTCCATATAGGTGATTGGATCCTCATAGTTCTCATCATGTTCGATGGAGTCACCATTTTGGACCAAAAAACTATAGTATCTATCTGATTGATGCGGTACTCTACCAGATCTCCTTAATGGTGTCTCTACTAGCTCCAGATTCGATTCTCCAATCCAATCTAATTTTGTGTGTATTGGTCCTTCCACCTCTTGAATTTCATCAAGTTCAATTTTACAGGTATTAGTTCCTTCTTCAAAAAACTTCTTTTTCAAAAAGACTGTCCTGCTGCTGACAAATACTTTTTGCTCTGCAGTAAGTAGAAGTAGTACCCTTTAGTTTTCTTTGGGTACCTTATGAACAAGCATCTATCGAACTTAGATCCAAGTTTATCTACCTTTAAATGCTTGACATAAGCTGAACAACCCTAGACCCTAAGGTGTAAAAGCATTGGCTTACGTCTAGTCCATATTTCATATGGAGTTTTATCGACAGACTTGATCGGCACCTTATTCAAAATGTAGCAGGCAGTTTCTAGAGCATATCCCTAAAAGAAGATTGGCAGACTTGCAAAGTCCATCATAGATCAGACTATATCTAATAAGGTTCGATTTCTCCTTTCAGACATCTCGTTATGTTGTGGTGTTCCAGGAGGGGTCCACTATGAAAAAATTTTATTCTCTTCCAGATATGTCAGAAAATCACTGGTGAGGTATTCACCTCCTCGATCAGATCAAAAGATCTTAATACTCTTTCCAATCTATTTCTCTATTTCAACATAAAATTATTTGAATATTTTAAATGATTCTGATTTATGCTTCATAAGATAGACATATCCGTACCTCGATAAGTTGTCTGTAAACATAATGAAGTAGTAGTATCCTCCTCTGGCACTCATGTTCATAGGTCTGCATACATCAGTATATATTAGACCTAGAATATTATTGGCTCTATCATCTTTTCTCTTAAAAGGTGACTTAGTCATCTTATCAAGTAGACAAGATTCATAGGCAGGAAATAATTCACAATCATCTATTTCAAAGATACGTTCCTTGATCAACCTATCAATCCTACTCTTATTCACATGACCAAGCCTATAATGCCAAAGATAAGATTCACTAACATTATCTAATTTAAAGCATTTACTAGCTGTGTACATTATACCAATAGGTCGTGATATTATGTATATGCTATGTTTTAATTGTCCACGTATAATTGTAGTATCATTCATAATAATATTACAAAAATCATCTTTTGTTATAAACTTGAAATCTAATTTGGCCAAAAGACCTACCGAAATGACATTTATCAGAAAGGAGAGATAATAATGACAATCATCTCATATGATACTACTGGACTCGAAGATAAGCTACAAAGTTTTCAAGACCAGAATTGGAATAAGACTTCCATCTCCAACATTCAGGAATCACTCACCCTCTTGAAATTTTTTATTTATCTGTAATTTTTGCAATAAATTACATATATTAATCAGACTTTCAGTATCCAATATCCAGATAGTAGGATCACAAATAGAGAAATTACAAGGAGTTATCATATAAGTACCTTATGAAGTAACCGTTTACTTCTTTTTCTTGTTTATAGGCCTGTTTGGGTCAAGGGTAGCTATGTAAGCAGGACAATTCTTCTTTCAATGATTCAGCTTCTTACAAAAGAAGCACTCTACCTGCCTCTTGTCAACTTTTGATGTTTTGCTCTGCTTAGGATCGACAGCATAGAATTTCTGCACCTTCTTCTTCTTTTCTCTTCTAGAGGATCGATGTCCTGTAGATAAACCTTTCACTAAATTCATCGGCTCTTTCTGGAGTTGGTGGTCATTTTAAAAAATCTATAGTAATCCTAGCAAATCATGGTAGTTCACTACAGGCTTCATTATTCTATAATGACTGAGAAAGGATAGGTAGGATTTCGGTAGCGAGTTGAGAATAGCATCCTAACCTAACTATTCATGCAACGAAAAGTCAAGTATATTCAGGCATTCAATCTGCTTAATCATGTACAATAAATGATCTATGACTGAAGTTTTCTCTCATATACGGGCATTGAATACTGTGCAGAAGATTTTGTATCTCTCTGTATCCTCAGGGGTGTCGAAAGACTCATTCAACATTTGAATGATCTCCTCTAACTGTGCATCCTCGAACTTACGGCTAAGTTCGTTGTTCATAGCTACCCTCATCACACAATGCACAGTCGTGCGGTCATTGAGCCACTTCACGTAAATATCTCTCATAGCATGAGGAGTGTTGATAGCAGATTCTTCAGGTGCCTCATCTGTAAGGATATATAAAATCCTCTCGTGCTTCAAGATGATTTTTAACTTTTGATATCAACTATTGAAGTTGGGTTTGGTGAGCTTGTCATTGTCCAACAGCATACGGAGGGATAGTGTATTGGCCATAGCTAAAAGAAAAAATAAAAATTTGTTAGTATATGAATTACTTTTTAATCTCAAAGATATGGACTTTAGTCTAAAGATTCTCTTACTATTTTTTATGAATTGGTAGCCTCTAACTCTAACTTGAAGAATTATACTAATTTTTTAGTGGGTACTAAAATCTACACAGACTACATTCGGACCCGAGTGTAGCTCGACCAACCCTAGTACATCCATGGGTAGGTTCATAACCAATTATTTCTCCAAATAACTTTTAGCAATTAAGTTTTGCCCCAAGCATACCTTCAGCAGGCATGTGGTGCCTCCACTGAAAATCCTGGTTAGGTCCAACCGTTAACATGACAACACCAAGTACATCTAACAAGCAGATATCCAGGCTCGAGTGTGGCTTAGCCAACCTAAGCATTGATCTAAAGATATAACATGATGGTCATATAATAAATGATAATTTCAATGTCTAATAGACACCAGGCGTGTGGTGCCTTTAATGCCTATTTGGAATAATGGACTTATTATCACGCACCTTAATGAGAGGCTATGAACAAGTTATCTCCATAACTATATTACTTTATGGACCTAATAATTTAGAGAACTTGATTTCATTAATCTGAGAATAAGAGAAAAAGTTAACCTGCAAGCTATAAATCCTCTCACTAACTTCACCAAGTCATATAGAGGATTAGACACAAGCTAGTCTAAAGACACATAAATCAGTCACACTAATTAACCTTGATGGCATGGGTCTGTACGAATCGATTAGTGACTTAATTAAAGCATAATCTATCATGTTAGCCAGATAAGTGAGATCAGTGCGAGGGATGTGCCATTAACGTACCATAGATGCATCTAGGTGAGTAGCTCCTAATTAAAAATCACTTGATTGAATATGCCAAACTTACCTTAGACACCAACTGGTTAATCAATTTTGATTTGATCCATCAAAAGATTCGGACTCAACTATGGAGCCATGATCATGGTCTATTTATTAGGTCAAAAATATGAACTTGATCAAACTTTAACTATTGAGGTTGATCTAGAAAAATTTAGACCTAATCCAATTCAACACTTGATTAGATTTAATCAATTTCTCTACTTCATCCATATGTATTTCTAACCCTAGGTTTAACCCATTAGAAGGATCTGATTCATGCTAACCTATTGCCCATCATTTTATGTGGTGTCTTAATGATCTTCAATTCTCAAATCTAGATCATTCAAACTTAACTCAAAATTAAGTGTGTGAAACATGTCTTTCAGTCTGTAAAACTATTCTACTAGGATTTTAGGTGAAGCATACCACATATTTTAATTCATAAAAATAAATTTTTATAATATATTTAATAATTAAATATGCATAGATATGATCTAAACTTCATACATACATCTCATGCATCCTGATAACTTCTAGATCAATACCAATTACATCTAATGTAACATGTAATTTATATTCAAAAATAATTTTATATCTGAATTAATCTTATTGTAATCAATTATAAATTATTTTAGATCTAATCTAAATATATTTATAATCAAAATAATATATAAAAATCTATTTATTTATTTTTTTCATGAAACCAGATCACAATGACATCCTTGGACATCATAAGAGAACCCATCGAATGAGTAAGAGAAAGATTAATCTCTTCGATCTCTTATGATCAGATAGTCTGGTGATCTCATCAATCCAAGTACTGGGCTACTAAGATCTGAAATCTAATTTTATATGTATTCACTCAATATATAATTTTAATAAAATAATTTATGTCATAAACATATCCTCAATCTTATCAATTATGTTCTTCATATAATCTAATTAGATTTGATTCAATATATACATCATATCAGATCTGAAACATATCTTATGCTGATTATAAAACATCAATTTCAGATTTGAATATCTTATAGAAAATTAATTAGATGCAAACATAAACACATAATGATCAAATTTTTGATTAAATCTATTTTAGTGTAGTACTAAATTTTGTTAATGTTCAGATCTAAACGTCCATCAAAATGGATCCAATTCAGATCTAAAATAAATCACACTTCTTAACAAAAAATAAAAATATTAAAATTTTATTAAAATAGATTTAAAATAAATTTTAAATTAGATTGTTATTCTAACAAAAATTCAGCAACAATAAAATTCTGTAAGGATCATCTAATCCATTGATTAGGATCATCTAATCCAATCAAATCTAATCCAATCAAAATCATATCAAAAATTTTATATAAATAGATTCAAATTAGATTTAATATCTAACTAAAATCTTAATTACATATAATATGTAAATAATTTAAAAAAATTCAGACATGCATTCATGTATCAAAGCCTAACTCTAATACCAATTGTAGGGAAAGAAACCTGTTTCTTCATGAATCACTAGGGTTGCATCAAAAATTTTTTACAAATCTATATGAATAAAGATTAAATTTTTATCTGAATAGAAGTAGAACTAGAGATTAAATTTTTAAAATCTGGATTCAACCTTCGCATAGGCCTGAAAGTGCAGACCTTCTACTTTGCATGCACGTCAGACAACGTAGGAAAGCAGGATGACCTCTGATCAAAGTACCTTCACAATCTAACCAAACAAGAGAGTAGAGGTGCTAGTATGATGCCTCACACCAGCAAGGAGAATGCCCAAAAGAGGGCCCACGGCAAGGGAAGAGGGGCAGCAACAAGGGGATGCCAAAGGGAAGGAAAGGGGATGCCCCTTCTCACACCTCTCTTTCTCTCTCTCTTCTCTCAATCTGATTTATTTTCTATGCATCCATAGATACAGACCCTCTTTATTTATAGATGATTTTCATGATCTAATAAGCATAGGACTCCTAATTTAAATATACTTTGGATCAGTTCAATACTCATGCAAGAAGGACTCCTATATGAGATAGGATATGTACCACATAAGGCATCCACAATGCATCCATTCCCACACCCACATGAGATGCCCACAATCAGCACCATGCTAGGTGCTGATCGGTCTAAGGGAGAGAAAAATTTCAGTGCAAGTAGGACTCCAAAAATCTCATCCAACAAAGATCCAATTCAAAGCTGATTCAAAATAATTTCAAAAAGCTGTCAATCCCAAACTCTTTAGGACTTTTGCACCAAATCTAACATAAAATTTTGAATCCAATTAAGTTTAATTAATTTAGATCTAATCTAAAATTAATTAATACTTAAATTTAATCTCTCATATGCTCCATGGATTATAGATCAAAAACTGTTCATCATCGGGATTGAACCTGAACCTCATGTGTAGTGCTAGCTAGACATAGTCAACTCTTTAATCTCATTTGATCTATAACTTAATTCTCAATCAAGTTAGCTTATATGTTCAATCAAGTCAAGTACTTTCAAATTAGATATATAAATATAGATCAATACTTTCTTATTTTATCTGACTGGTGTGCGTGACTCCATAAATTCAAACATTAAGCCGATAGTATAGAAATTGATTTCTACAATAATTGAGATACCATCTAGTAATGATTTTTGATGTTCAGATATATCAAATTATCATAAAAAAAATATTCTAAAATCTATGCATATGGTTACCATATAATTCATCCCTTTAACCCTGAATGCTCTAGGATGGTCTACATTTAACTGTCAACCCAGATTATTTTATCCACATTGTATTTCAACCTTTTAAATTTATCTCATAGATTATCCTAGTCAAGGCTTTATTAAATTAAAATACAGTGATACATCAACTTCAATAATCTGAAGGGATCATTCCATCTTGATCTACACACAGACTTTGTAAGTACTTGACTGTATCCAGAAGCCTTCCGTCACTGTATTAGAAATCCAGATAGTCTGGTATCAAAGCACAGTGAGTTACTTATAAGTCACTATGGTGATCTCAAATTTGAGAGACATTGATGCCTAAATATTTCGCGAGTAGCTCTTAATAGCAGAACGTTCAGCAAGTGAGTTACTTGTTCCGTGATGATATACTCCTACATCTCACATGTATGCCATACCAGTGTCACCATACTCTTTGGTTGAGAGAATAACCAACCCATATGGCATACAATGGCCTCCACTCGATAAACATCATCATTCTGTAATGATGTATCATTTGATCATGAATATGTTTGAAAACTATATGATAAATCATCTCTTTATCGTATACATACATAGTTCTAAGAACTTTATCACAACATAAGAGTTCACAGAAGATGTAACTTTATGATGAAAAATATCAGAATAATTTTTATTTAATAATTAATAATTTATATATAAGGAGTAACTCAATCATCACATAATTGATTTTAGGACATAATTCTTAACAAATATATCGACTTCTGTACACCAGCTTCTTCTCAAATGAGAACCAAACTAATTATCTGTGAGGTGACTGATAAGTACACATACAGTTTCTCACCTTCGATAGGCTTAGATAGGAGTGCTGGTCCCAAGTACTTCTTGAGGTTTTCAAAGGCAGATTGGCACTCATCTGACCATTCAAAGTTCTTCACTTGCCTTATTGCCTTGAAGAATGGGAGGCACTTTTCTGTCGATCTAGATATGAATTGGCTTGGTGGTGCTACCTTTTCAGTCAGGCATTGAACTTTTTTTTGATTCGCCAAATGCTTCATTTCCACAAGCACTTGGATCTTTTTTAGATTTACTTTAATTCCTCATTGATTCACTATGAAGCCCAAAATTTTTTTAGAGTTTACTCTGAATGCATATTTGTTTAGACTTAGCTTCATTTGGTAATGCCTAAGTTCATTGAAAGCCTTATTGAGATCGACATATCATCTATGTACACCTCCATATTGCCGTCGATATATTTTTTAAAGACTTTGTTGCCCAGGCATTGATAAGTTGCATCTGAATTCTTCAATCCAAAAAAGCATCATTTTACAACAATATAGCCCTTGTTTAGTTACAAAGGCTATCTTTTCTTAATCTTCTAGTGTCATCTAAATTTGGTTGTAATCTGAGAATGCATCCATAAAACTTGAAAGCTTGTGGCCTGAAGTAGCATCTACCAATTGGTCCATTCTTGGTAAGGAAAGCTATTTTTGAGATAAGCTTTATTGAGGTCAGTATAGTCAATGTTGATCCTTCACTTGTAGTTAACTTTTTTTATCATGATCATATTGGCAATCCACTCAGGATAATATATTTTTCAAATGAATCCTGCCTTAAGGAGTTTATCAACTATCTCTTCTATCACCTTTTGCCTTTCTGGAACAAAGATTTTTTTCTTTTATCAAATAGGGCAATGATGAAAATTAACATTTAATTTACGTGTGATGACATCGAAAGGAATACCCAGCATGTCAGATGCCAACTAGGTGAACATATCAGCATTTGTCCGAAAAAAATCAATTAGCCACTTCTTGAGATTTTTGGATAATAGACCTCCAGTCTTGATAGTTCGGTCAGGATTGTCTCCAAGTTTTATCTCAATAAGCTGTTCTACTAGTTCACCTCGACTTT
The DNA here is from genome assembly GCF_000442705.2 of Elaeis guineensis. Taxonomy (NCBI): domain Eukaryota; kingdom Viridiplantae; phylum Streptophyta; class Magnoliopsida; order Arecales; family Arecaceae; genus Elaeis; species Elaeis guineensis. The sequence goes on from NC_026003.2 coordinate 102,365,332, forward strand.
CATCTTCATCTTTTCTTAGATTTAATCTTTTGATTTGTAAAATTTCTTTGGGCTTACTTTCTTGGATTGTCATAATGAAGCACTGTCTAGCAATTACTTAGTCCTCTCTCATTTCTTCAGTTCCACTCTTTATCAAAAAATGGACGAGTAGGTGCTATGTTGAGACAACAGCTTTTAGAGCATTCAACCAGATCACCCTCGGATTACATTATACGTTGAGTGTATTTATACCACAAGAAAGTTGAGTAGCATGGTTGTTTGCCGAAGTGGTTTTCCTGTGGTTAAAGACAATTCCACTTCACCTTCTATAGCCATTGAGTCATCAGAGAATCCAACCAGTATTGCATTGATCTACTTGAGTCATTCTTTGGATAATTTCATTCTTTGGAATATGTCGTAAAATAAAATATTGGTAGAACTTCCATTATCAACGAAAATTTATTTTGCATCATAATTTACTATTATCATTGAAACGACAACAGCATCATTATAAGAAGTTTAAACTCCATCTACATCTTCATTTGAAAAAGAAATAACATCATTGGAGGAGAGGTTCGCTTCCCTGATTCGCCACCTCTTCTGGATAGCTCCCTTAGCTTCTTCACCCTTCCACCCACTATCGCCAGCAAGCCCCAAGATCATGTTGATTATGCCGGCCATCGATTTGTTGCTGAGATTATCATCCACATCGGTGTTCATCCAATGTGATCCCTCCATTGGGCTTTTTTCCTTATTTCGAACATTCTTCCTGAGGTATCTTTGGTGGATCAGATCTTCAATCTCAACCTTCAGCTGGCAACATTTTTTGGTGTCATGGCCATGATCTTGGTGAAAACACTAGTATTTCTTTCTATTCCTTTGATTCGATGGTGCTCTCATTTTTTTAGGCCAACGTATGTAGTCTTGGCCTTCGATCTCCATTAAGCTCTGAGCATGTGGGGTAGAAAGTGGAGTGTAGTCATAGAAGTGTTGCTAGGGACTCTTCATCCTCTCTTGCTCCTAGTGATGGATTTCTCCCCCTTCCTTTCTTGCTCCAAGATCTTCTTTGCGGGCTTTCTTCTTTCTGCCATTCTTCTTTTCTCCTTCCTGCTGATGAAGGACTTTGCTCTCCTTGACTTGTGTGTATTTCTATGCTCGGGTGAAGTGGTTGATGTAGTCCTTCAGGAAGTTTTTGTTGAGGGATAATATCAAACGTTCATCTTTGAGTCCTCACTTCATTGTCGACATGGTGACAGACTCATTGAAGTCACAAACTTCAAGTGTGGCGGTGTTGAAACGCACCACATAATCTCTCAGCAATTTTTCTTCTCTTTGTTCAATAGAGAAGAGGCTATCATTGTTCTTTAGCTGTGGTCTTTATTTGTCGAAGTGTATGACAGACTACTTTTCTAACTATTCAAAGGAGTGGATTGATCCTCATGGGAGGCTGGAAAACCAAACTCTTATACTCTTTTTAAGAGTTGCTAAGAAAGAAAGATAGGGAAGGGCATTGGACATCCTCTACAGTATCATGAGGGCTCTATATCTCTCTAGATGGTCAAGTGGATCAATCGAGCTATCATAAGGCTCGACCTATGGCATCTTGAATCAATAAGGGATCAGATTGCTCAGGATCTCTTGATAGAATAGTAGCTGAGTGTTGAAGTTGAAGCCATTATTCTATTGATGACTCCCCATATGCAATTCACCAATACGGCATTCCAGTTTCCAAACCTTTCTCTCAAGATCATCTTCATGTCGAGAATAATACTGATGTAGAGACAGGCTTGAAGTGGAGTCATTCTTGGAGGGCTCTAGCAATCGATATCTTCGATCGTCTCTTTTTGAACTTTGAGGGCATTGAGGCGAGTAGTGTAGAGTCAATTCGATCAATTATGATCATCGATGTGAGGCTTGAGCTCGATTTTTGTGCCATTGCCCTCATTTTGACCCTTCTACATAGATCAAATGATTATGTTGAGATGGAGCTGTTGGAGGAACTTGTATCCTCATCATGCCTTATTGTAGTTGTTGTACAGTGGCCATGAGCACTTGAACTTGCTCAGCCAACACATCAATCGGGTCTGGATTTATAGCCATGACCTATCGGAGAAGCTGTTCCCCGATGGTTTGCCCATTATTCGCTTTGTACAGGGATGACTAGTGGTGCGAATTGATGAAGAGATTTTATGATCTAGTTCTCACCATCATCTTCTAGCATCATTGTATTGCTCCACCTCTCTGATTAGATGTGAAAGCTCAAATTCTCTATTTAGTTGGAGTAAGGTAGCACTAGTTAGGATCCTGAACACCTACAAAGAAAGTTTGCACATACCGGAGAAGGAGATAGCACTACAAGAAAATAGTGATTTTGCAATCAATTTTGCGATCGAATTTTATGGATGAAATTTGTGATCAATTTTACCATCAATTTTGCAACCCAAATTTTTTACGATCGATTATTAAAAAACATAATATAGCAATTGAAAAAAATTAACTGCAAAATTAGTTGCAAAATTTAAATATTGCGATCGATTTTGTGATCGATAATAAAAAAATTAATATAGCGACAAAAAATTATCGATTGTAAAATTAAAATTTTACGATCGATTTACAATCAAAAAGCTAAATATAAAAATAAATTTATAAAATATTAATTTTTTTAAAGATTTACAACCATAAATTTGGTTGCAATAATTTTCAATTATTTAATTTGATTTTTAAATAATTTAGTGATCAATTTTTTGGTTGCAAAATGGATTTATTATTTTGCAACCAAAAAATTAGTTGCAAGCTTTCATTTTTTTTATTTCTATTAAAATTTTATAATTGAAAAATTGGTCACAAAATTTTTGAGTTGTTTTTTAATCTATAGACAAGTTTACCACTAATTTTTTGATCATAATTTTTTTTTAATATTTTATGATTGAAAAATTAATTGCAAAATATTTTAATTATTTTTTAATTTAAATATATTTGGGATCAATTTTTTGGTTGTAAAATATTAAAAAAAATTATGATCAAAAAATTGATCATAAAATTTTTGAATTATTTTTAATCTATATATAAGTTTGTAATTAAATTTTTGGTTGTAAAATAATTTTGCAATCAAAAGTTTAGTCATAAAATTCTTGAGTTATTTTTTAATCTATAAATAAGTTTACAATCAATTTTTTGATTTTAATTTTTTTAATATTTTACAATCAAAAAATTATTAGCAAAATATTTTAATTATTTTTTAATTTAAATATATTATAATTAATTTTTTGACTATAAATATTAAAAAAAAATTTGATCAAAAAATTGATTATAAAATATTAGAATTATTTTTTAATCTATAAATAATTTTATGATCAATTTTTTGATCATAAAATTAATATTTTGCAATCAAAAAATGATCATAAACTTATTTATAGATTAAAAAATAATTTAAAAATTTTATGATTGATTTTTCAATCATAAAATTTTTTAAATTTTACAATCATAAAATCAATCGTAAATATATTTTGCAATCAAATATAATTTTTTTTATTTTTTTCTGAATATAATATATTTTTAAAATTTAAAATCTATCTTTATCATTCATTATCTAAATAATTATCATTAAAGTATCTTCACAAATGATAATCTTGATCTGATAGCCCTAGCTATGTCGATCAATAAAATTTGATTTTGATAATCACGAACGACTGCATGATGATCTGATAGATAGAAATCATCGATAGATTTAAAAATTTATAATGATAATCTTGATGATATTTATAACATATTATTAAAATTTTATTTCAATCAAATATTATTATTATGGTCAATTTAGTACTAAATGATTTAGACCGTTACATAAAAAATAAGTGACCAAAAGATGAAATGATGTCTGATTATAAGGTAATTTTTTAGATAAAAGATCTTTTCTACTACTTTAATCATCTATATGATGGTGAACATAAAATTCAAATCATAAGTATATGAACCATCTATATTAAATAGATTAAGGACTTTAAGAATGAGTATCAAGAAACATATAGTTTTGAATGGTTCGTATATGCGTGATTTGAATTTTATGATCACTACCATACAAACAATCAAAGTAATAGCAAAGATTATTTATATAAAAAATTACCTTATAATTAGATATCGTTTGATCTTTTGATCACTCATTTTTTATTTAATGACTCAAATCATTCTGTACTAAATTGATCATGATAATGATGTCTAATTGAAGTGAAATATTGATAGCCTACTATAAATATCATCAAAATTATAGTTGTAAATTTTTAGACCCATCGGTGATCTCTATTTATTAGATCATCATGTAGTTATTCATGATTGTCGAAATTAATTTTTATTGATCAATATAATTAGGGCTATCAGATCAAGATGACCTTTTATAACGATATCCTAACAATAATTATTTAGATAATGAATGATGAAGATAAATTTTAAATTTAAAATTATATCATATTCAATTGTAAAATATATTTGCGACCAATTTTTTGATTACAAAATATTAAAAAATTTTATAACCAAAAAATTGATTACAAAATTCTTGAATTATTTTTTTAATATATAAATATATTTGTAATCAATTTTTTGGATACAAAATATCAATTTTATTATTACAAAATAAGTTATAAAATTATTTATAGATTAAAAAATAATTCAAGTATTTTGTGATCAATTTTTTGATCATAATTTTTTTTAATATTTTACAACCAAAAAATCAATCATAAATATATTTAAATTAAAAAATAATTAAAATATTTTGAGATTGATTTTTTGGTTGTAAAATATTAAAAAATTTTATGATCAAAAAATTAATCATAAACTTATTTATAGATTAAAAAATAACTCAAAAATTTTATGATCAATTTTTTGATTGTAAAATTTATATTTTATAAAATATTAAAAAATTTATGATCATAAAATTGATCATAAAACTCCTAATTTTTTTTTAAGTCAATAAATAATTTTGTGATTGATTTTTTGATTGCAAAATATTAATTTTATGATCGAAAAATCGATCGTAAAATTTTTGAATTATTTTTACTCTATAATTAAGTTTGCAATAAATTTTTTGATCATAATTTTTAATATTTTATAACAAAAAAATTAATTGTAAATTTAAATTTTGAAGAAAAATTAATTGACTTTATCGATTTCTTCTTTATAACCCACCCTCTTCCCCTTCCTGGTGGACCCCCTCATCTGCTCCTCGATGATCGAACCCCTACGATGGTCTTTCCCCTCTTCCTCTCTCCGATGATTGCCTATGATGGCCTCCCCTTGTCAGCCCACCCACGACGGTCTCTCCTCTCCTCCAGCACTACAAAAAAACAACCTTTTTATGATAAATTATTTACGATAAAAATATTTTTATCATCAAAAAAGTTATTTATGATGAAAAAATATTCATTATAAATAATTTAATATTTATGATAAAAATAATTTTTTATTATAACTAGTCACATATCAATGATAGAAAAAAATTTTATCATAAATAATTATTATTTACAATAAATATTTTTATCATAAATAATTTATCATTTATTTTAATTTTAAATTTCTAAATATTAGTAACAAAAATATTTTCATCGTAAATAATTTACATATTTTTGATGAAAAACCTATTTTCATTACCAATAATCTTATTTACAACTTAAATATTATCGTCACTAATATTTAAAAAAATAATAAATTTAAAAAATTTAAAAATTATTGATTATTTATGATAAAAATTTTCATCATGAATAATCAAATATTTATGACAAAAAAAATTTATCATAAATACTTAATTATTTATGATGAAAATATTTTTATCATCAATATTTTAAAAAATAAAAATTTAAAAAAAATTAAAAATTACTTATTATTTGTGATGAAAATTATCCATCATAAATAATCAAGTATTTTGATGAAAAAGAACTTCCATCATCAATACCTAATTATTTATAATAAAAATATTTTTATTATCAATATTTAAAAAAATTAAAAATTTAAAAAAAATAAAAAGTTGTAAATTATTTATGATGAAAACTTTTTATCATAAATAATTTAATATTTATAATAAAAAAATTTATTATAAATACTTAATTATTTATGACTAAAATATTTTCATCATCAATATTTAAAAAATCAAAAATTTAAAAAAATTATAAAATTTAAATTTTTGATTTTGTGTAAGGTAGCTGCATCTAATTTTTATAGCAGCTGTATTTATCTTTTGTCCTTTTACATGATAAAAAAGCAAATATGAGTTATGATCTAAACTAAATTTTTTGTATAAAAAAATCATATGAAAGTAGATAATATTCGTAGAGTAGAATGAATAGATTCTTTTGAATAAAATGAGCCATACGTTTATTTGTAATATAAATTTTATCTATTAATCACTGTCACTGTTGCTAGTGATATCAATGAATCTTTCTGATAGAATGTCTATCTTAAGCTGTATGAAAGGAGCCTTCTTTCATGCAAAAACCATATAGTTAAGCAGCACATTCTAGCATGGCTTCTACGATCTCGAAAGGTACCATATTTTTTGCATCGATCGATGCTCAAATATATCTCTGTAGGAGTTTCAATCATGAGAAGATAAATAATATGAGCACTCATCTTCCTAGTAATGTAAAGTATAAATATGAGCTTGTACTTTATAACACAACTTGCACTACCTGTAGGTCTGTTTTGATTCTAGTTAATTATTTTTTTATGCTCACATAATTTCTCTTGAATTTCTCAAGCTTGATCCTCACATGCAATATACAAGCTTTTGGACCTCTAACTTTCTATTCCTATCCTATCCTTCAAATTTCAATCTTGATAGATTTCTCTTGTGATCTTAAAATTATCTCGATATTCTCATACTCCGACTTCCGAAATGAAGACTCTAAAAAGAAGATGAGCTCCTTGAAAATTGAAGATCTCAAAGCTATCGATCTTTCATAGTATCCATTTCATTACAAAAGTTGAAGAGCTATTCTTATAACAATTATTAGCAATATAAATTGAATTTTTTATTATAATTATAATTTTTATATAATTTTTTTTAGAGAAAAAAAATTTTTTGAAGAAAAAAATATAAATTACTATTTATATAAAATTTTTTTGATTAATAAAAAATTAATTTTTGATGAAATTATTTTGAAAAAATTTTTTAGATAAAATTTTTTTAGATTAAAGAAAATTAATTTTATTTTTCATCATGAATATTTTTTAATATCATTTTTTTGTTAAATTTTTTGGATGAAAATTTTTTTATTGAAAAAAAAATCCAAAATTATTTTTTTATGAAATTATTATTGAAAAGATTTTTTTAGACTAAAAAAATTTGAGAGAAATTTTTTTTTAATTATTCATGATGTAAACCAAATTTTCATCACAAATAGTCTTTAAATTTTTTTAAAAATTTTTTAAAAAAACTTATTTGCAAAATAAATTTATTTTTCATCAATAATTAGGTTTTAAAAATATTATTTTAATCAATTTTTATGAAGAGAAAATTTGTTAATGGAAAAAAAAATTATTAGTGATGAAAAAAATTTTATCGATAAAATTATTTTAAAAATAAGTTTTTTATTTTTTGAAGGAAAATTGTTAGAGAAAAAAAAATTTTGAGCGGTATTTATTAGTGATGGAAACTATATTTTTATCGCTAATACCATTATTAACGATCCATATTTTTATTTTCATCATCAATAAGTTATTTCATGAATTTTTTGGACAAGATTTTTTTAGAGAAAAAAATTTTTTAGTGGAGAATTTTTGGCAAATTTTATTGGTGACGAAAATTACTTTCCATTGCTAATAAATGTATTAATGATGAAAATTTTTATCGCTAATAGTTCTTCATTTATTAAACGTCAACTCAACGTTCCTTCACACGAAAGCCTCTGCCTCCCCCCTCCCTCTCTCTCCTCTCTCCCCTCTCCCCTCTCCGAGCTCTCCCCCTTCCTTCTGAGCTCTCCACCCCTCTCCCTCTCCTTTCGTGAAACCCTCTCCCTTTCCGAGCTTTCCCCCCTCTCTTCCCCCCGACGATCACGTCTCCACCATTGCTACCACCGTTGCCATCCGTCGCCATTGCTGTCGGCTTCTCTGCTACCACCGTTGCCGTTCGCTAGAGGTAAGGGTTCTTTCCACCCTTTTTTTTGGTTGATCGGGCCATCGGAGGGTGGAGGGGGTTTGCAAGGATGGGGGTGCGCAGTCGGGGGTGACATGGGGGCCGAGGGTCGAGGGGGTTGTAGGGGTGAGGATGGGCGGCCGAGGGCGACACGAGGGCGGGGAGGGGGTCAAGGGGTGGAGGGGGTTGCAGCGATGGGGGTGGGTGGCCAGGGGTGACACAGGGGTGGGGAGGGGGTGGGGGGCGGAGGGGGCTGTAGGGGTGGGGGTGGGCGGTCGGGGGTGACACGGGGGTGGGGAGGGGGTCGAGGGGTGGAGGGGATTGCAGAGGTGGGGGTGGGCAGCCGAGGGTGATACTAGGGTCAGGGGGTCGGCCGGGGCGGGGAGGGAGGAAGGGAAGGGAGAAACAAAGGGAGAAAAAAGAAAAAAAATAATAAAAAAAATAATCAAATATTAATCAAATATTTTATTCTTCAAGGTCGAGATCCGAGTTGAGATCTCAATTCGGATTGGGATCTAGATCGAGATCTAATTGGAATCCAGATCGAGATTTGATTAGGATCCGAGTTGGGATCCATGTCGTAGGGGGTTAGAGAGGGTGGTAGCGCCACGAGGGGTGGGTCATGGGGGTCGGTGACGGTGGCGGCACCATGGATGCAGAGGTTGCAGGGGCCGAGTCTGGGCGACGCGAGGTGGGTGACAGCTATGGTGTCATGGGAGTGGGGGTCGTGAGGGCTGAGTCTCGGGTGTGGGGGGTGGATGACAACACCGACACCGTGAGAGTGGAGGTCACGGGGGCCGAGTGCAGGCGGCAGGGGGTGGGTGACGATGACGGCGTCGCAAGGGGTGGGTCAGGCTGCGGGTGGATAATGTTTAGGAAGAAAGTAATTTTTAAGAAAAATATATTTAGGATAAAATATATTTAGAGAAAAAATAATTGTTAGAGAAAAAATGTTTAAAAAAAATATTTAAGAAAAAAATATTTTGAGATAAAAAATATTTTAAAAAAAATAAAAAAATTTTTATTATATATATAAAAGTTAAAATGCAGGTTGGGTCGGATCGGGGTCGGGGTCAGGAGAGAGGGGGGTTAATCAACCCGAACCCTATCGGATCAGCTCTGGGCCAAGCCAAATATCTGCCTAAGCCCAGCCCGATGGCCAAATAGATCCTATTTTTTTGGCTAGAGCCTGGCCTGAATAGTTTGAGGCCGAGTTCGAAGTCCAACCCGATGGGCCTCTTGGCTGCCCAATGGCCCTCCTGGCGGCCCAACCCACTTCCAGCCCTATCTATGGGACTACCTCCACGATGCTGCTTTTAGTAAATTTGGAAGATGAGGGAGAGGGAGTGGAGGATATTCGACGCAGGATTGGATTTTATGTTATTATTTTACATTAATACTATTTTGCATGCTCAACTACTTATAGTTTATTTTATATTTATTGTTCCACTAGCACAATGCACATTGTGTTTGCTTATTATAATTTAATTACTTTATGTGCTGTTTTGTATGCTTTTGTTTGTTATAATTAAATATAAAAAATATTTTTAGTTTAGAGAAAATTCTTCTGAAATTTTTGATAAAAAAATTTCAATGCAGAGTTACTCTTTTTTGATAAATTAGAAATCCATCTTTGAATGTATGTTTAGAGATGGTAGTTAAATTGTATTGAGCTGTAGATTCTCATTCAAGAGTCGATCTTGATCAAGATCGATTCTTGGATGTCCCATATTCAAATTTTTTAAAAAAATAATGATCTTATTGTTGTTAATAGTTGATATTTTATTTTATTATATAGTAGTCAGCAGTTATCTATCCACTATTCTTCGGGTATATAGTGGATAGGGTGTGTAGGCACTATATTCATGTCGTATACTTAGAGAATCATAGAGAGATGCTATCAAAATTTTTATAATAATGAAATAAAATATCGACTAATAATAATAATAAGATTATTACTTTTCTGAAAGGGATTAGGCCATACTTGTTAGTAATGATTTAAAATAAATAGGATCATGCATTTTTACTTCATTAAATTGATGGAAGGAGATTTTTTATATTACTATTCAGTCTGTATTCTTAAATGTATGTTGTTTTGCATAAAATGATCCATGTCTAGATTTGGATTGGGATTGGGTCCGAAATTCAGGTCAGAACTCGGTCCGAAATCTGGGTCGAGATCTTGTTCGGATGAATACCACTGAAATTTTTTTTGTTGTTAATGGTTTTTGTGTTTATTGTTAGATGAATATCAATAAAAATTGGATGAATATCAGAGATATTTTTTTGCTTGAATATCAAAAGGATATTTGAAATTTTATTGAGTTTGCACGACATAAGGCTGACAGTGCTAGTCGGATAAAGTATCCATACAAGAGATATCAATATGGTATATCATCATATAATACTTGTTGAGAAGCATCTGCTACATTATGGTATGGATAAGAAGTATACTCGCTGGATATGGCATAGGGAAGGTGATCTGAATGAAATTGTGCATGACGATGACGATACTGAAGATGATAGTGATGTTGCTAAACCTGTCGAACATGATGGTATAAGAGAACTATTAGGTGTTTGTTCAAATGCACGCATGAGTACTAGTACATCTGAAGGCAATTTTGATCATGAACACAATATCCGACTTGAGCTAGAAGGGACTTCTGAACAGTTTGCAAAGTTTGTAAAGGATGCATGAGAGCCATTCTATCCAAATTATGCAAAGTTCTTCAAGTTAGAGTTTTTGATAAAATTACTTAATATTAAAATCGTGAACCGATGGAGTCAGAAGTCATTTGATCAAAATTTGACATTGATTAAAGTAGCTCTTCCTGATGGAGAGAGACTTTCGAAATCATATTCTGAAGTAAAAATATACATGCAAAAATTGATACTTAGCTATATTTCTATACATGCCTGCAAACATGACTATATATTATTTTATAAAGATAATGAACAGGCAATTGAATGTCCGAAATATGATGAGTCTAGGTACAAAATCGATAACAGAAAAGAAAAGAAGAAACCTCAAAAGGTTTTGAGGTATTTTTCATTGATTTCAAGACTTTAAAGGTTGTATATATCCACAAAGATAGCTGAAGAAATGAGATGGCATCATGAGCAACGGGTTCTAGAGGAGAACATACTTAGCCACCCAGCCGACTTCGTAGTGTGGAAAGACTTCGATGCAAAGCATCCATATTTTACGAGTGACCCGTGCAATATCCGATTTGGTCTAGCGACAGATGGATTTAATCTCATTGGCAATTTGAGTACTTCCTATAGTATATGGCCTGGGATGCTAGTTGTATATAATGTGTCACCTTGAAAGTATATGAAAGAACTATTTATTTTTATGTCACTGTTGACTTCAAATCCAAAACCATCAAGTAATAAAATTGATGTATATCTATGATCGTTAATCAATGATCTGAAGGAGCTATGAAAAAATGGAGTACAGACATATGATTTTTATGAATTGAAGAAATTTTAAGTTGCAAACTTCGATTTTATAGACTATAAATGATTTTTCTGTATATAAAAATTTATCTGGATGGAGAACCAAAAGATATCTGGCATACCTAATATGCAATAGGGATGCATCCTCCTTATGTTTAAAGTATGGATGGAAAATATACTTTATGGGTCATCAGTAGTTTCTACCTGGTAATCACTCTTGGAGGATCCGTTACAATCAATACTTTGATGGTAAGTCCGACCGACATCTGCCACCTAAAGAGTTAAGTAGAGAAAAAGTTTTAGAACAACTTAAAGTCATTGAAAATATCCAATTTAGAAAATATCGGATATTCACAAGTGGAAGCATACTGAAGCTGAGCTGAATTGAACAAAATAAAGTATTTTTTTTTGAACTACCATATTGAAAGCAGCTACTACTTCATCATAATCTGGATATAATACATATTGAGAAGAATAATTATGATAATATCATCGGTATAGTATTGAACATCCCAAAAGAAACAAAAGATAGTACAAAAGCTTGCCTTGATATACAAGAAATAGGAATTCGACTGGAGTTGCATTTAATTCATCGAGATGATAGATTTTTTTATGCCACCTGCATGTTATTCGCTATTTGGTGAAGAAAAGAAGAGTTTCTGTGGATAGTTCAAAATCATAAAATTTTTTGATACTTACACTTCAAATGTATTACGGTGTGTTGGCAACAATGACGGTAATATCTTTAGCATGAAAAGTCATGACTCTCATATGATGATGCAATGCTTGCTTCCTATGGTCATGCGTGGCTATTTGGATGATGATATTTAAACTGCATTGATTGAGTTGGGAGTGTTCTTTCAAGAACTGTATTATTGAAAATTGAAGATTAACTTACTTGAAAAGTTTGAGAAGGATATCATACTCATTCTTTGTAAGTTAGAAAAAAAATTTTACCATCATTTTTTGATGTTATGGTACACATGGCTATTCATCTTCTAAAGGAAGCTCTTCTGATCAGATCGGTACATTATTGGTGAATGTATCCTATTGAAAGATAAAAAAATTGTATGTACTTTATCATATCAGTTATAAAATATAAATATATTTTTAAAATTTAAATTTATTTTATTTATAGATTCTTGTATATCTTAAAAATGTATGTGCACAATAAAGCACAGCTTGAAAGGTCTATAGCGGAAGCATACATAGCTACAGAGTATGTCACATTTTACTTGATGTATCTTAACAATATCGAAACAAGATTCAATCGTACAAATTATAACGCAGACTATGAATGGGATGACAATGAACTGACACTGTCTATATTTAAACAAATGGTTCGACCCATTAGTGGAAGGAGATATGAATTTATGGACGTAAATGAGCTATCTAAGCTTTACTTCGACATTCCAAATAATTGTGAAGAAATTGAAGATTTCATTGAGTAAGGACCATCTTAGCATACTATTTAATATTCTAAGTAAATTTTTTATATCGATTTAAAATTAAAAATTATAACTTATTGCAGTGAGTACAAGAGTATACTATGCAGAGAGAATAATACTGATGCTGATTATTGACATAGGAAAAAATTTACAAAATAATTTGGAGACCTTATAAGTTATACTAATAATATATTATTAATAATTATAAAATAATTATTTGAATCAATATAATTTTTTATGTTATGGTATAGATAAAATATAAGTATTTCAATAAAGAAGAGGATGCGACTGATGATTTATATGATTTAGCATATGGCCCCGATTGAAGGGTTAACCACTATGTATTCTATATTATTGGAGGAATGAGATTTCATACAAAAAAGCTTTAGATACAGTGACGGACCTAGAATAGTGAGATTGCTACGATAGGATATGAAGGAGAAGAAGAGATTGAATATTATGATATATTGATAGATATCATAAAACTGAAGTATGGATCCAGTAATTCTGTATTCTTATTTCAATGTGAATGGTGGGATATTAGCAATAAAAAGATCAATATTCATATCAATCCATACTTTATCAGTGTAAACTTTACACAAACATGGTACCAAAATGAGCTGTATATATTAGCAACTCAAGCAAAATAAATAATATATTTGAAGGATCTAAAGTATCAAGGTAATTGGCATGTCATATAAAGAATAACACTTAGAGGCATATATGACATACCAACCTGACTAGAGATGGATGAAAACTCAGATTTACATGAAGAGAAAGTTTTTTAAGGAGAAAAACAAACATCAGTCGAGCTTCTTGTTGATAAAAAACTTGTAACAGCTCCTTTGAATAGGGTTGATCTACCGTCCAACAAAGTTGAAGCTGATTTTATATTTAATCTTGATGAGTCAGAGGATGGCGATTAGTTCATAACTGATGATGAGATAGAAGATAATACATTAGTTAATTATTGTGATTCGGAGGAGGACCTACACATCGAGGAAGATACGAATATTAATGAGTAGATCTATATTCTTTGTTGAATTTTTTCTTACAATAATGGTATGTGATATAATTCTATTCATTAAAATATAATTTATTTTTTGCTATTATTATTCAATATTATATTCATTTATATGTCAAGAATTGTAGGTATGGTACCAGGAGACAGATGACGACGTTCGCATTCGCAGCCTACCCCTGAGGCTATGGCACCTTCACCCATTTTCACTGCCGCACCAGCAGAGTCACAAGAGGGTCCTGCACTCGCAGAACCCAGTGAGGTAGATCCGAGTGAGGCAGATCCGAATGGTATTATTATACTTTTTATATAATAAAATTTAATTTTTTTTATTTGGATAGCTATCATATTAATAATTTATTTATTATTATTTTAGATCAGTCTCTACCGGTGGTGAGGTGAGGGTAAGGTCCATCGAAGAACCTCGCTCTAGAGCATTGGAGATGCGAGTACCCGAAATAGCATCTCCGTATTAAGATACCACCTGACTACACCAGGCCCATTAAGGGATGATGTGAGCCATGGCAGACCGAGCTGGGTATCATATGCTGCAGTTATGCCCTCGTGATGCTTTTTGATTGGCGTCATGTTATATGGGCTCAGAGAGAGATTTTCTACATCCAATTATAGATAAAATAAATTATATTATAAATATTTAATTAGCATAGTATTCTTTTAATATTTGTTATTGACAGGATGTATTTGATATTATTGATTTTGAGAAGGATCGCGTGCGGCAAGTTGTGGATGCTCATTTATGCTTGTATTTCAAAGAGTATCGCTACCGTATTCATCAGCATTGGTACCATGTGATGCAGGACCATAGGGTGGAGGCAGCACAGTAGCGGCCATATGATAGTTCACTATGGATGATTGGACTCTCATATGTCGGCATTACGATGATCCAGGATATCAGGTTACACATCCAAACTCTTTTTTTAGAATTTCATAATTGAATTATTTATTCTTAAATTTAGTTTGTTACCTACTAATTTAACTGCTAACTGTACAGAGATGATGTGCCCAGAATACCACGAATCGGACGAGACAGACCATGTCGCATTATGGGGGTTCGAGATCGTTCGCTCGTCATATGGAGCAAATGGTAAGTAATTTCTAATTAGCATATTTTAACTCTCTAACTATTTAAAAAATTTTAATTAATTATTCGTAAATTGTAGAGATATGCAGAGAGTGGTGAGCTTTTGGTAGGATCGATATCTACCAGTGGACCCACTAGCGACGGTCAAGAGAGTGGACGACAGAGATCCAAGAGCTTTTTTTATATTTTTTTAATTATTTTTTTCATTCACAATTTGATTTTTAGTATGAAATTAAAATAGCTAAAACTTTAATTTTTAAGATTGTATGATAGGCATTAGATCCCAACATATCCTTGAAGGCTCGATCGCACCCACAGATGATGAGATCTATGATCAGATGGTTGGTACGAGATCCTATTATGTTAGGGGATCTAGGATATGGGATCATTGCTCTCTCATCCTCATACTCGTCCAGGGCTGACATCCATACTGTCTGCGATACTCGACTAATGGAGATTCAAAAGTAGGCTACTGAGGATCAACAATGGGCTGAGAAGCGAGCTAATGATTTGGTTGCACACGTCAACGAGTATTTGCTACTCCAGACATAGATGATGGAGCAGATGGCATGATAGAGCAGATGATACAATTGATGAGACAGCAGTAGGTCGGTCCGAGCTCTTTCGAGTGCTCACTTTTTCTAGCATGTTCTTCTTCTGCGGATGCCGACACTTGACGATCTATTTATATTACTTTTTATTTTTATTTCAGACTTCTTATAATATTAATTTAATATAATAAAATGATAAAATTTATTTATGAATTTATTATATAAATTTTTTATTTTAATTTTATAGATTATAAATAAAAAATATTATAGATATAAATTAAAAATATATATTCATAAATTATTTTTTAAAAAAAATTATAAATTTTTAGTGATGGAATTATTTTCGATGAAATATTGATCGCTAAAAAATTGATTAGCGACAAAAATAATTGGTTTTAAATAATTTTTTAAATAAATTTAAAAATATTAAAATTTTATATTAATTATTAGCAATGGAAAAAATTTTATTGCAAATAATTATTAATTTAGTAGTGATGAAAATTTTTGTCAGAAATTTTCATATTTGCGATGAAAATTTTACGTCGCTAATATTTTTTAAATCTAAATTTTATAAAAATTTTTAATTAAATTAATAGCGATGAAAGTATTTCATCGCAAATAATTTTTTTTTTAGCAACCTAATTATTTATCATAAATTATAATTTTTTATAATAAAAATTTTTCATTACGAATAGGTTTCGAAAAAAAGTTTTTTTAATGACAAAAATTTTTTATCGATAATATCCATTATTGGTGACAAAAAAAAAATTTATTATAAAAATTTATCAATTACATCATTATTTGCGACTAAATATCAGTAACGATAATTTCATCACTCATAACTATTATCGATGAAAATAAATTATCAGCGATGAATTTTTTACATCGCTAATATCCTATTTTGTTATAGTGCGGCTTCCCTTCGTCGGTCCATCTGCAATGTAATGACTGCCTACGATGGCCTCCCCTCGTTGGCCTGCTTGCGATAGCCCCCCTCCGTTCCTACCTCCCCTTGCAGGCCCACCAACGACGGGCACCCCCTCTCTCCTCCCCGACGATCGCCCGCAACGGCCTCTCCTCACCGGCCCACCCATGCCGGCCCCCTCCCCAATGACCGCCCGCGATGGCCTCTCCTCGCCGGCCTGCCCGCGACGGCCCCCATCCCCTCATCGGCCAGCTGGCTCCATGGACCGCGCTGGTCCACGCCCCACTCCATGGACCATACCAGCCTCACTGACGTGGTAGACTGAATTTTATTTTAAATAATAATATAAAAAATAAAATATATAAAAAATAAAAATAATATAATAAAAATAATAAAAAAATAATATATATATATATATAATAAAAATTAGAGATCGATTTTGCAACTGAATTTTATTTTAATAATTTTTAATGAATTTAGCGATCGATTTTACAATTGATTTTGAAATTTAAAATATTTTAAAAAATAAATTATGATCGATTTTATGATCAATTTTTTAATTAAAAAATTTAAAAATAATTAGTGATTGATTTTGAGATCAATTTTATTAATAAAAAATATTTTAACAAAATTAGCGATCAATATATTAATTAAAACATTAAAAGTAATTAGCAATCAATTTTACGATCAATTTTATTAATAAAAAATTTAAAAAAATTAGTAACTGATTTTGTAACTAATTTATTAATAAAAAATATTTTAATAAATTTAGCAATCGATTTTGTGATCGATTTTAGCAATCGATTTTGCAACTGATTTTAAAAAATAGAATATTATATAATTTAATTTTTTTTTATTTTTCAATTGCTAAATCGATCGTAAAATTTTGCAACCAGAATTTTTACAATCGATTGTAAAATAAATTAGTAACTGATTTTTATTATTTTACAACTAATTTTTCGATCACTAAAATCTTTTTTTCTTGTAGTATAAAGGATTCTCCAGTGGAGGACCCTCCGATACTTAAGTAGTGACAGTCTAAGAGGGATAGTAGTAAAAAAAAGATAGTGAAAACAATAGAAAGAGATAGTATTCAAAGAGGATTTTTTTTTCTTTTTTTTTTTTTTTGTAGGGGAAGATTTGTTAGGTGTTAGCAACCGTCAGAAGCCGGAGTAGTGGGTTGTTGGTAATATAAACGAATGCCAACTCAGAATGCACCATGCGCCAATGACTTTTTAAAGCTTTCGAACTTTAATATGGCTCATAGAGAATCGGGGTGAAGATAAGGTTAGATTGGCAGCACATTGATTGATACAAATCTCATCTGAGGGCCGACATTAAATGATCAACTATCGAATGATGATATCAATGTTGCACAGAATATATGTCTCAAATCATCCATGTCATAACGTCAAATGTCTGCCACACTTTTGAAGGTCGGATATGTCATCAGATGGATCAAATATTGCTTAATAACTATAATCATATTCTCTTATTTTTTCACTTCTCCTTGAAAAGAAAAGTTCACCGATAGTCAAAACTTACGAGTTTGTATTTTGTCCAAAATTTTCAATCGTCAAAACTCATCCCTTATTTTTTGTCAAAAATTTTCAAACACATGGTCGCACACGCATGTTTTTTGAAAAACAAAAAAAAAAATACGAGTGACAAAATCCCATACGGCACCCCCAACGCAAGGACTTCCCGTTAATTTAGCAACAGATGAAATAAAAATTACTCTTTCCGACGAGTCCAACTCCGCATCACCCACCCCAGAACACACCACCCACCCGCCCCCCCTTTTTTTTTTCTTTGTTGGTAAAACTTCATCCTATTCTTTGCTCCTTCCTAACTCGACTTGGACCAGGTCCCCAGACGACCTAAATTACAAGAATGCCACTAACAGGCCAGGACCTCTCTTGTGCATGTTTGTAAGTGTACCGGGTGTGAAAGAGTTGCGCTAGTCGGGCCAGGTCCTCTCTTGGTTAGCTGGCGTGAAAGAATTCGACTAATCTGTACAAAAAATGAAAAGAAAATTCCCCTATTCAAACAAGGGCTGTTCGACTCCCTTCCATGCACGTAACGAAACGTCTCCAGCTTATCACTTTCCTGCTGCACTTCCCTGTTCAATTTATAAAGTCAAAAATTTCCCTTATAAATACCCCCCACAAACCTCAAGACTCTCGCACCACCTCCTCCTCTCTTGCATTCGGAATCCATCCAACGCAAGCCTTCCTAGTCCTCAATGGCCAACGCGTCGCTTCTCTTCGCCATTTTCGTCGCTGCCCTCCTCGTCCAAGGTTTGTTTCATGATCCATTTCAGGGCCTCTGAGTCTTGTTTGTGTCTTCCTTCTTATAAAATCTCTCAAACCTCTAAAATTTCAGGTGGGTTCTCAACAACGTTCACCTTCCAGAACAACTGCCCCAACACGGTCTGGCCTGGCATACAGAACAACCCTAATGTCCCTGCATTCCCGCAGACGGGCTTCGAGCTCGGCGCCTCGGCCTCCAACTCGATAACCGCCCCATCCAATTGGGCCGGCCGGATGTGGGGCCGGACCGGCTGCTCCACCGACGCGTCGGGGAGATTTACATGCCAGACCGGTGACTGCGGCACCGGGCAGGTCGCATGCAACGGCAACGGCGGCGCCCCACCCGCCTCGCTCCTCGAGTTCACCCTGCAGGGCGATGGCGGAAAGGATTTCTACGACGTGAGCTTGGTCGATGGCTTCAACTTGCCGGTCTCCATCGCTCCACAGGGTGTCTCGGGTTGCACCACCACATCATGCTCGGCGAACATCAACTCCCAGTGCCCGGCAGTGCTGCAGCTGACGGTATCCGGTGCCGTCGTTGGCTGCAAGAGCGCTTGCCTGGCTTTTAACCAGGACCAGTATTGCTGCACTGGACCCTATAACAGTCCGCAAACATGCAAGCCGACGAGCTATTCCGAGTTCTTCAAGAGCGAGTGTCCTCAAGCTT
Source organism: Elaeis guineensis (assembly GCF_000442705.2). Lineage (NCBI taxonomy): Eukaryota > Viridiplantae > Streptophyta > Magnoliopsida > Arecales > Arecaceae > Elaeis > Elaeis guineensis. The sequence goes on from NC_026003.2 coordinate 102,384,912, forward strand.
ACAGTTATGCTTTTGATGATAGCAGCAGCACCTTCACTTGCACTGGGGCTAATTACCTCATTACCTTCTGTCCTTGAGAAGATTTGGTATCTCACCAAAACATTGATTTCTACACTCTAATAATAATGTAAGAATAAAGCCCAAAATCCGGAGTTGTCGTGGGGCTCTGAAGTGGTGCAGTCATCCATCGACAGAACAAAATAATTCTTATTTCAAATAAATAAACTTACATTTACCCATATGTTTGAGGTAAACATACTCCCAAGTTGTATGAAGGGCAATAATAATTGGATTACGAGATATTTCATGTGCATTGCAAGTGCCAAATTCTAGTTTCCTAACCCATGTAAGTCATCATCTACAGTTTCTGAACCCCATTCCATGCTCCAAAACTGCTGGTTATCCATATTTATCCGTAAGTTCTGTGTATATGTATATATTTATATATTGGTATGTATATATGTGTGTCGATACATGCATGCATGCTCTAATCAATTCAAACTTTTGATTAGGAGAGAGGAATGATAAGAGGGTATAAGTGCTTGAACGTAGGTGTATGATGGAATCACAACCGTCTATATTTCCTCCAGTGTGATAATATTTGTCAAAGTTTATCTTCAGATCTATTGCATCTGCCCACCAAAATTTCCTTTAGGTTCGAAAATATAGGGTTGCATCGGATGTAAAAGAGTTCCATCTTTATGGTTAAGTTTTAATGGGCATGGTAATTGATATGTTAACCAGATTTTTTTTTTTTTTTTTTTCTTGTAGTTGCCTGTAAACCTTGCTTTGATCATAGGATAAAGCTAAATAAATAGGGATGGCAACAGATATGGATAGGATTGGCCAATTTCTGTATCCATTCCATAATTAAAAATTATATATCCATATCCATCTTTTATCCACTTCGAATCGGAACAAGTAGAGATGCGGATCATATCGCATGGGTCAAATATATATAAACATGATAAAATAATAATAATTTTAAAAAAGATATATAGATTGAGATTATATCAGGTTAGATTCGGAGCAGGACATATTATTATCTGTATCCAATTTGAACCTACTTCAAATATTTTTTTGAAATCTATATCCACTCCGAATTCTAACAAGATCAAGTAAAACCTGCTCCATCTAGATCTGATTGGATGGATATTCGTCAGATCGACTAAAATTGTCATCCTTATAAACAAATATGCATATTGTGTAGATCCGACCAGCGCAATGCTAATATGACACTCTACTTATCCAAATATATTTTTTTATATATAATAAGGGATGCCCAAAAAAAACCACCCAACTTTATTAAAAAGGATGGATATACAATACAAAGTTTTTAGAGAAACAGCTCAAGTGAAATAGTTCTATAGGGGTGTTTGGTGACAAAAAAAAATCACCATTGTAATCTAAGATCATGGGTGATTCAAATTCTGGGATAGTCTGATCCCTAGTAATCTAAAATCATTATATTTGGTTAGTCATAGTACAGTGATTAAAGATTTTGGTTATGTACAAGTAACTTATTTGGTCTGCTATGATAATAGAAGATCACCGATCAAATAATATCAAAAATATCCTTAACATATCTCAGATAGAAAGAAAAAAATGATAGAAAAGAGACGGAAGAAGAGGAAAGCTTTAGATTACCATGATTGGGTTGAGAAAACGGAATCACCACTTCGAGTCACCTTCTCAATAAAATTTTGAGAGTTCGAATTGAGGATTGGAGCAGAAAAATTTTTAGAAAAATATCTAATATTTTTTTTTCTTTCTAATCATCACAGTGAGAAAAGAAAGGATTTTCTTTTCTTCCATGGGGATGATGGCCCAACTACTCATCCAGCATGTGTAAAGTATATCGCATATATGCACAAAAAAATATCGTGACAAAAAAATAATTTTTTTCTTTCAGAAAGTCTCTTGATTATAAAAGTATTTTAGTTAACATATTTTAAGATAAGATCACTGTGACGGACCGATGTTGGATATCCATTCTCAATAGCGGGTTTCCTATCACTACATTGGATGGTGATTTAAAGAGTGGGGGTGATTTGAAATTACTGCCATGCAACCAAACATGGTGATCTCATCACCTCTATTTATATTATCCTTGATCTTAGGTGGATCACCCCATATCAAATGCCCCGTATGGGTTTATACTTAAATTACCAACAAAAATCATGGAAGTGAAGAAAAAACTAGATAACGGAGACCAATAAAACCTATCTTGATGATGTGGTGCCAAAGCCAATCCTTGGAGAGTTTTTGAAACAAAAATTGAAGAAGAAGCTACCCTAGATCCACATGATACATGTATGTTCTAGCTAACAAAATGGGTCTAAAAAGTAAGCTAATAGTGAATGGACCAATAAAGTATATTAGGCTTAAAGCCTTGCCTCACTAGTGATCATCATCATACAAGGAGACTTAAATGTGAATAAATGATAGGCAAGTACTTACAAAAGCAATTAGCTTGGAGGATATCTGAATTTTTGACCTCTAGCATACTTATTTTTGGTACTATTTTAACGAAACACTAGACTATAACAGCATGATTAGTTAATAAGGAATAGATTATCAATGCTTTCAAGCTTAACAATATCCATTTCCAGACATGGGCACATGCATAAACACTTATATACACACTCAAAACTACATATAGTAAGTCATCTCATGTGAAATAAATAGATACTAAAATTTTTTCCTTGTTTACCACCATCGGCTGTTGGTTTTGGCCAGATTTCATTATCTCCCAAAGTCTCTTGAAGCGATACATGGGGATATGGCCACTAGTTAGAGGCTCAACCATGATCTAGGTCGAGTCTAATGTGGTTTCTTCTTATTCTTTTTTCTTTCTTTCTAGCTGGCTACCACCACTATCACTGCCACCTTCTGCTACCACCGCCACTGTCATGTCGATTTTCATAGAATGCCCATTATTGGCGATGCTTATTTTGAATATGTTGAGTTCTTACTTCTTGATTTATGAGTTGAGTCATCTGGACATGATCCACCAGGATTGTCAGGTGTTGTTACCTAGATAGTAGTATCCTTTCTCTCTCATAACTTTTTATCACGACCACGATCAATTTATGATCTCTTTTGGTTATCGATTTTGATTATATATGGATGCAATCGATCAAACGAGGATGTTGAGCAATGGCATGGATGCTCTAATTCTAAATCAAGGAAGATCCTAAATCCTTATTTCTTAATTAGTTATGTTCTAGATAGAACAAAATAATTTGGGATTTGGAGTAATCGGATGTTAAAGTTTTGAAAATAAGAATCTAATAATAAATTTACTATTTCTTTTATTGATGATTGATCGAGGAAGAGCTAGAATCATAGTGATTGATTGGACATGCTAGGCATAGATGGATAGACACCATATTTGGATTTGACTGACAATAAAGATAAGAATCCCTGTACATGATCACTATTATATGTATTACTTTTATCATTAGATTTGTGTTAATGGATTTGTAATGTTTGAAATACTATTATTTTTTATATGATTTTTCGGTATGTGTACATTATGTATTGACCATGTTTGATATATGTCCTAGAAGCCAATCTTGACTGATGTATATTATATTTTTAGGATATGATTTTATACTTGACAGGTAGTTTATTTTCATTCATGTTGTATATATGTCCATGAATCGTCCAAGAGATTAACAAGATAATAACACATATTCTCAAAAAATTGAGAATTTGAGATATATGTCATTGGTGACTAATTTCTAAATTACTTTCGATCGTAGGATCATTATGGAGATGGTGATTGATCCAGATAGACTGGTGTATAGATTGCTTTCTTCAGACAGATGAGTCTCGAGTCTATAGTGTAAGAGCACTGGAGCGAGAGTACAGGTGGTTATTAGAGAACAACTAGCACTGAGCGTGACCAACACGAGAAGTCACATAGATACCTACTCACCGTTAATGATTTTCTCGATACTGTAATAGTGTGACTGGTCCTTTGACCTGTGGTATCACAACTGCTCACAGTAAGGCTGCTGGAGTTTGACTATACAGAAACATGATCTCAATGAGTCCTTATAGTGGGTGTTAATGATAGTTGGTCTACTATAGAAGCAAGATATGCATCTAAATAGGATCTATCGAGTTTAGCAGAAGAGAATAGTCCTATAAAATTTAAGAGGCTGAATCCTTAAGTCTATAGCTATAGCAGTGTGATTGATAGAAAGGAGTTTTCATGAGAATCATAGTCAGACTCGAGCTAATTGAATCTATCATATGATCGATATTGAGGTTTGATGATTTATCCATGATCTGCCATCTGGTCGGAACTTATGATAGAGAGATTGAATCATATGATAACTGTACCTAGAGGTTCATCACTTTTATTCTGTTGGATTACCACTACATACTATTAGGTGTCACTGGTGGATTGTGAGAGCTTACTAAAATTATTCTAGATCGATAATCCTTATTGAGTGAGTATGGAATCATTCCGATCCATTGAAAATAGTTTCAATGATACTATAATAGAGATCATAGTATATCTCACTATCAGGTAGAATAGAACTTATGAGGTTATACACAATAGAAGTTTCTGATTGATCAAATGGTTGAGTTATGATCATGAATCGTAATAGAATTTAATTATCAATATAATTGATGATTAATTTAATATAAAAATTATAATTAAAAGACTTACTAAGTATTAGTGAATTGTAAGAAGATCAATTAGCAATTAGATTGCTGTCTGGCTCAATTTGATTGAGTTATAGGATTTAAATCAAATCTAATTGAATTAAATTTAATTTAAGTTGATTTGGATTTGATTAGATCAAGCTTAATTAGTTTATGAGATAATCTAATTATATAAGGATAATAATTCCAACTTTGACTAGAACTTGATTGAATCAGTTTCTTAATTAGATTAGAATTTAATTCAGATTTAATTAAATTTTTAATTGAATTAAAAATTAACTTAATTTAGTTACCAACTAATCTTAAATTGGTTAGGATTAAATTAGATTTAAATTAGATTTAAATCAGCAAACAAATGAATCCTAGTTGGACTAGGATTTCTCCTTGGTGCTACCTCTCTTTTGGTGCCACCTAAGCCCAATACTAAATCTGATTTGGTGTGTGGTTGGACTAGCCCAAGCACCTTCACACCATCTCTCTTATGTCCATCTTTGTTTGAGATCAAATCTGATTTGATCTGGTGTTGATTAGATCAAAACAGGACTTCCAGTTTGATTAGGTTTGATCCTATCTCTTACACAAACTGTAGCCTTATCAACCTTGGACGTCTCCTATTAATTTAAAGAGAGGGGCTTTCGGATGTGGAGAAGAATCTGAAAACCTTCTTTTAGGCACGGGCTCTCTTTGGGGCATGAAAAAATTCTAGAGAGAAAGAGAGAAAGGTTCTCTCTTCTTCAAGTCTTCTTCCTCCTACACCTTGTCTTCTTCCTTTTTGAGATTATCTTGAAGATTGAAGGAGATCTTGTTCAACTATTAAGGAAGTATTCTCTATAAGGAAGCTAACATCTTAAGAACAATATAGAGTCTCTGATCAAATCAGACTTTGTGTGGATATCCGTAGAGGCTGGATATGTACCTGGCTACATCAAAACTTGAAGGCATCCACAGATTCAGATTCGAGAAGTTCTACGATTCAGGTATGTGATTCAATAATAAATAAATTTTTAATCTCTGAAATCAGATATTTTATATCTTATTTATCATCATATGAACTGGATCAATAGATATAAGATTTTGATCTATGCATGGATAAGATTAAAATTATTTTAATCTTGACTTCCACTGCCTAAATTTAAAATTATTTTAAAATCTGCATGTAAAATATCTAAAATCTATCCGACCATATATATGTCTCAATGATTGATAGTACAATTATATAGATATGATATACTTATCTTGATCATACTATAAACTAAAATTGATTTGATGAAATCAACATATAATAATTGGATGAAAATGATATGATTTGGACTAACCTTATCATGTGGATAGTCGGCCATGAGCTTATTCCTAAGAAAGCCTCAATGGACTTATGCATGGGATAGTCGGTCAGGAGCTTATGTCTAAGAAAGCTGGCCAGGAGCTTATGCTTACGACAACCTTCACGGACTTATACGTGGGATAGTCTTTAGGAGTTTATGCCTAGCATAGCCCATCAAGAGCTTATGCTTGGGACAGTTTGTTAGAAGCTTATGTTTGGAAGCTCCATCTTCTTTGATTGTTGGGAAAAACTTTGAAGAAAAAGAAGATGCAGAACCTCCTTATGCTGCTAAAGACTCTCTCCCAAAACTTCAACACTTGGCAGCCTCCCTCTCTTTCTCTCTATAAAATTTATTTATATTTTTTTAAGTTTTTTTCTTTAATTTTTAGGCCGCCCCACACCCCTTTTTATAGCTTTCAAGACCTCCTCGAGTCCTAGCCGTACCAAATCTCCTAAATCCTCACATTTTCTCCTTTCCTATTTTGATTGTGGCATTCCAAAATCCTAGCCGTTCCCTCTCTCACATCTTTGTTAGAGTTCCAGGTCGTGTCTCAGCTCGTGCGTAAGCCTGTTCAAGTCCCAGGTGGATTAAACTGCCCACATCCATGCCCATGTGTGAAGATCACTCGCTCGCCCACACTTAAACCACGCTTGAACCAATTCGCTTCCACCGACATGAAGCCCACACACTCGCGTGACCGAGTGTTTGTGAGCCGCATGATGGACGAACTAGTCCTATTTTGATGAGCTGCGTGATGGACCGAATGGTCCTATTTCGATGAGCTATGCATGGACCATGTGGCGTTATGGCTTTTTTATTCTGGCGTTGGGCCGTGCGACCCTACGGCCTGTGCGCATACTTTCTTCTAATCTGGATCATGCATTTACATTGGCTAAAAAGTTATCGATAGAGACAGGTTAACTTGGACTTCATCACTGTAAATGTTGGAGGTCTTTGCTAGTTGGTGTGTGATTAAATCTTCATAATTAACAATTCTGAAAAAGAACATAAGAAGTATCAAATACTAAATAATAAAGATTAAATAACAAAGATTTTAATACTTCTTATGTCATATTAATGCATTGATCAAAATAGTCTTTGTGGACTTATGCATGGGATAGCCATCGGTCAAGAGCTTAGCCTCCAAGGGCTTATACCTAGGATAGCCCACCAGAAACTTATATCTAGGACAACCTCTATAGGTTTACGCATGAAATTTTAATTAGATAAAGATTGAGGCATGATCTTGGTTAGTCCAAAATTGAAAAAAAGATTAAGAAATTTGAAACTGTGATAAAAGAAATAGATAACAAGATATAAAACTAATACTAAATAAAAAGATTTATTTGTTGATATATGGTGATATATCTCTTTTGACAAGATAAATATTTGATACATGTTTAAATGGATATTTGATTTATTTTGGATATTTTATATGAGATTCTATGTTTTATATTTATTATTATTTTTAAATTATATTATTATATTGATATGGATATGTAGAGATTCTTAGTAGATTGTAAAGCTCACCTCCATCTATTTCTCTTTTTTTCAGTGATAGGATGTTTGTACTTGACTAAGATTGGAATCTCGATTCAAAAGGAATGATTGGATAGAGTATTATCAATAATAGTTAGATGACTGAGTTATATAAAATATATAAAATTTGATATTTGTTAAAGTAGAATAATTGTTATTAATTGAGATCAATAGTGTTCATGGGATCTTAAGATTGTAATGTATTATAAGATCTTACTTATTCTTTAGGATCTTATCCTAAGGAGTATGCGGCCATCACATATCCGACTCAGATGCTAGATTCAGGATGATGTAATAAAAATAGTAATTTATACTCCTTAAAGTATTAAATTATTTCATTATTTTATCCAATTAAACTACTCCCCAACATCGGGCCCCCATCTCACCTCTTCTAATAGAGCCTCAGACCCTTTGTCATTCATGGTGGCCTTGTATATACATTGCCTAAGAAGCTCATTTACTACTATGCCACCTATTCAATTCTAACTCAATCACATTGTTAGAGAGATCGTCTGACTCAGTCAATCATCTACCTCTCTTTGACTATTTTTAAAGCTCTCCATCATGACTATATCAATAATAGCATATTCAGATCTAGAAGTTTTCTCTTTCTTGTCATCCTTCCCTTCCTCAAGTAAGGGATGATTCAGTTGAGATGATGGGGTCATGTACTCTCTCTTCTTTCCTAGCCTTCCCATCCTCTGGGTATTAGATCCTCATGCTCATTGCTTGAATCAAGCTTTGGATTCTCTAAACCAGGATCTCACCCAAAAATATTAGCCGAATGATATTATTTAGTTTTCTGGAAGATATACCCAGTACAAAGCTAATGTAAGACTAAACACACACTAGTATCATCCTCACTCTCTCCATTTAAGCCATGATATTTTTGCCAAGCTAAGAATCCAAATCTATCCCAATCTAATCATAAATACCACAATCAATTAAAAGTTAGTCCTAATAGATCTATACTACAGTGTCCCTTAATCCATATGGACTCTGAGTCGAATCTATTCTGAAACCATTTATAATGATCTAATTTCTTATCCAAAAAGCTAACAAGAAAGTATTATTTAAACTTTCTAGTTTTGTTTAACTACTTAAGATCTATTTAGTGTATAATTGATGTGAGACTAAATAAATATTTGTATATTTTTTATACCTTCCCCATTCACCTAAGCTCATTAAAATAGAATGTGATGAGCTTCTCCCTATTTTTGCTCTCAAATAAAACCACAACCTTCCCATTTTTGCCCTTCGTAGGATCCTATGATATATGTTGAATGAGTTCTTCGAGTTTTTATAATTATAATCATTCCTAGTGACTCTGGGTCCTAGCCTGAGAACATGACTCCAGTGCTCAATGGGTTTTTTTTGGTGAACTTTTCAAAGCCATAAAATATCAGACACAATATGCAAAAAAAAAACTTATAACAATTTAGTTAAAGAAAGGGACTTGATTTTTTTCTCAATTATATAAATATTTAATTTTATTTAGATAATATTTATAATTTATTCTATTACTTTCATAAAATATTTAAAATAGATAAATCTATAAAATTTCTCAAATTTATCTTTCATTAAAGAAAAAACCAAGAACTCGATTCATTTCCATATTGATGAATTCTAACTTAAGATATTTAATAATAGTTAAAGAAATCATGACTATTATATTCAATGCACACAAGAGGATAAGTGACTGTTAATTATCCTATCTCTAAGATTTCTTCCATACATTATGATAACTATTGTTGCTGCACCTCTCCGACAGGATGTGATAGTTTGAATTCTCCATCTAACTGGAGTAGATACTGTCAGTCAAGATTTTGATCATCTGCAAAGAATGTCAGCATACACTGGAGAAGGAGATGGGGGGTTCTTCAGTGGGAGACCCTCCGATGCTTAAGTTAATGATAGTCGGAGAAGAAGAATAGCAGAAAAAATAGTGAGAATAGTAGAAAAAGATAGTGTTCAAAGAGATCCTCTTTTTTTTTCTTCTCCTTTTATAGGAGAAGGTTTGTTAGGCGATTAGCAATTATCAGGAGCCATAGTGGGTTGTTGATAAGTTGCCGGCAATCGATTATAGGGCCAACTACCCATATAGAAAAGTAGATGCTGTTACAACCGAATGCCAACTCAAAATACTCCATATGCCAATGACTACTTAGAACTTCCAAACTATAATATGGCTCATTGAGAATCAAAGTGGAGATGAGGTTAGATCGATGAAACATCGATGATACAGACCTTGTCTGAGGGCCGACCTTAAGTGATCAGCTATCAATCGATGATATCAATGTTACCTAGAACACATATCCCAAGTCATCCATATCATAATGTCAAGTGTTTGCTATATTTTCGAAGGTCAAATACGTCATCAGGTGGACCAAATATTGTTTAACACATATCTCCCACTTTTCAGTCTGAAAAGCATCTCTTCTTGCTTTCTTTTTTTTTTTAACCTTTCAGTATTGAAAAGTAGATCATCACTTGGATCCCAGAGTCATGTGTTGTAGTGAGCTCCTTTATCTTTGTGAGGCTCTGTTGGTGCAATAAGAGTAGTTGAACGTCACTTTGAGTTTTTATGGATGTGATGAGAGTTTTGCTTCAATAGATAGCATTTAGAGATATCAAAGACTTGCATTGAGTTGTTACCAAAATTATGCTTTAAATAGGACTTGGAGTCAGTGGGCACTTCTTAGTCCAACTATCATTAAATGCTTGTAACGATAGAAGTCTCATTGTTGAACCGTCGCACTGTCACCTTGCATTAATTACTCATCGTGGCATACAAATTAAGGGGCATGCTATCTGAATTTGAAAAACAGTGGCTATCACATTCTTTCTGTATTAATGTCAGTGCAGGATTTGAGAAGTCATAATGATTTCAAAGAGTAGTTTCTGGTATGCCACCTCAACCAACCAAATGATGCCAAGTGGTAGTTCCTGCAGTGTCGGATGGTAAAAGTTAAAGGATTAAAGGTTCACTTAAATGCTGGTGGTCGATCCAAATGATAGGTATAGTGCATGCTAGAGTGGTATCAGAGCCTAGCTTTTAGGATCCTAGGGCATAAGTTCAACAAGAGTGTATGAGGATAGATCTCTAAGTTGGGGTAAATTAATATGAAGCATAATCATGATATATATGTCATTTAGACTAAAGTGATTTGTGAATGCTAATAGTGACTAGTGTAGAATTATATGGTGCGAGAGAGTGGATATGGGCGTGCTAGGAAGCTTATCCGATTTGTTGATGGCTTTACTACTTATGAGCTCTTAGATCAACAAGAAGATATCCCACTCCCACTGGTCAGTAATATGCACCAACAAGAGCACCTTGAGGAATCCTACTGATAACACTCTAGAGCAAAGAACTCTAGAAATTAGAACTCCAGGCAAATTTGAAGTTTAGCTTGGTGAACAAGTTAGCGCCTCCCAACTTATATAGCTAGTAGTACAGTAGTAAGCTGCTACTAGAGTAGATATGATGAAGATGTGGAGGTGGAGGTGCAGCAGCAGCAACAACAATAATTTATGCAACCATAACTCATGCAGCAACTGTTGTAGTAATAGCAACTGCAATAGAGGATCTCTCAGTAGTAGTAGGGAGTCAAGATCTAGCAGGAGCATTAAATCAATTTGATAGATTTCAAAAAATATGCTCCACTGACATTCAAGGGAACCTCTAATCTTATGGAGGTTAAAAATTTATTGAAAGTAATAGAGAAAGTGTTCGAGACCTTGATGTGTCCTATTAAGGAAAAAATCAAATTTTGCCATTTTCATGTTACAAGGTGCGGTAGCTAATTAATGGGATATGAAAATTAAAAAGTTAGGGTCAAATGATGCACTTTTTACTGGAAAAGGATTTAAAAAGATCTTTTATAAGAACTATTTTTCTCAGAATATCTGATTCTAGAAATTTCAGAAGTTCGATCAATTGGAACAAAGCAATATGATGGTTGCCCAATATGCTATAAAATTTGAAGAAATATCCAGATATGCTTCAACATTGATGCAAAGGGAGTGCTTGAGATAGAAAATTCAAAAGTACACTTAGAGGTCAGATTCAATAATTGGTAACTATATTTGAGCTACCCACTTTTAAAGAGGTTATTAATAAAGCCATGATGATAGAGAGAGACTTAATGATGCTCAAGCTACAAAAAAAATGATTTGAAGAAAAAAGCTCGATCAAATGATTCTCAAAGTCAGCAAGACAATGATATTGAATTAAGGATAAAGTGATCTACTACTATAAGTAAAGTTTTAGAGCTCAACTTTTCGGTGAAATCAAATGTTATAGATGTAGTAAACCTATTATTAGAATAATTATACATGACTTGGAGGAACTTGCTACACATATAGTCAACTGGGCCATAAGGCAATTGTTTGTCCTCATAGGAATGAGCCATAGGAGCATAAAGCCTCTTAGTTTACTTAAGGAGACCTAACAAAACAAGCACCCAAGGATGTACCGTAAAAACCTGGAGCCCAAGGGTAGGTTTATACACTTACCCAACAAGATTTTATATCTTTTGACTCAGTGGGGGTAGGTACTAAACAAAGACCTTATAATTCTCCTTAGTATACATGCTAATGATTGCTATTATGAGATGGATATATGTTTGACTCAAGATATATGGCTCCATATGAGATCTTAAGTAAGGTAACTAGCATTACCATCAATTCTATCGAATACATACACTTTGTTTCATATGTCAATATTAAAGTGTATTTTCTTTGACAAAACTTAAATAGTTAGTTATTTCATGTGAGTTTGACCTACAAGGAGTATCTAATTATAGATCATGGTGATAGGAGATCAAGTTTTAGAAAAGTCAAAAATAGAATAATCATGTTAAAGAGGATGTTATGTGAAAGCTCGAAGGTGAAGTAGAGGATTTGACTCTACCTGATTATATAAAGGTGTAATTGTCAGCACAAATAGGTGTCAAGTGAAACACCTTGTTTTCGAGTTCGTGGATCAAGGGCTTGATTGATTGTTGGGCTAGAGTTTGAAATTAGTAGAGATAAGAATCCTTTTATATGATCATTTGTATGTATATTTTGTACTATGAATGATGATTTTTGACTTTATATTGGATATATAATTCTTTATTATATATGTATGACATATTGATTATTTTGATTGCTGAGAATAAGATAGCATATGTTTTAAATTTGAGCAAAAAATATAATACAAAATTATTGAATGATTTGTTGATTATGTAAGAAGATCTAGACTAGTTATGATGTGGATTACCAATCATGGGTTGAATTATGGCACCTTAGATTTTCAGTCATGAATTGAATCATGACATTCTGGTTTGTCACTATAATCAAGGTGTGATATATATTGATTTTGTCACCATTGGCCGAAGTATAGATATCTTGATTTGCCACCATGAGCCATAATGCAGATATCTTAATTTGCCACCATGAGTCGAAGTGTGGCTATGTTAGTCCAAAACTAAAAGATAACTATTAATTTGGAACATATTAATGAAATATAAATGATAAGTCATATAAATCCACTGATGATATAATTATGATGGATTTGTGATAATATATGATTTATGATATATGATTATATAACTGCTGAGTTATTTTGAATCCCTGATATGAGATTTTGTGACTTATAATTTCTCTTTTATACCGCTCACTCACTATTTTTAAATTATATTATTATATTTGTGCAACTATGATAAGATTCTTGCTGAATTATAAAGCTCACACTCTCAGTTCTTTCTTTTCCTTCAGAGTTATAGGATGCATAGTATTCATCAAGTTGGGTATAAAGTTCGTGTACAAGAGTTATTACTTAGTTCAATTTCTGATACTGATAAATATTTGAATAATTATAATTGAACAAGTTTATTTGACCATGATGAATTTACTTAGTGGTACATTCGATTATTTATTTCTAAATTTTTGGAGATAAATTCTATTCATCTTAGGCCTTGCATGATCTCTCAAGGAATGCTTTAGAGTTCATGTGGCTATGTTATGAGACTAAATCAGGTAACAGATTTGTGGTGTAATAAATTATTTTAAAAATATAATTATAAGATTTTATTTTCTTAAAACCAAAACCTACATTCCCAGAAGATCTAACGACTGCTAGCTAAACTTATGATGCTAAATTTATTTTTCACTTCTAAAGTTTTACTTTATTATTCCTAAGATACATTAATGAGTTGAGCTGGAACTTAACATGATTCGATCACAATATTTGTTGTGTCATGGGTGATTGACCAAATTAAATGAGACACGGTGGGTGCCCTTTCTATCATGTCTAAAAGTTTCAAGAAAATTATTGGTGGAGTTCCATCTGTATGTGCTAAGTAGGAAAGGATAGTGACAAACCTAGTAGCAATAGGTATATATACACAGGCATGCTACCAGCATTGAATCAATTGAAAAAAGAGAAAATCGAAGAAAAATAGAGAGTAGTGTCGGTCAAGTATGTTAACCTTCAAGAACTTCCCCACCATCATATTACTATTTGATCGAGATGGATTTGGATAGATATAGGGATATAGTACTAAGCTATGATAATAGAAATTTAAGTTAAGTTACTGGTAATCCTAGGATAGAAACTGTTGTAAATTAAGATAAGATAAAATGTATTGATTTGGATTATCAAAGAGTTTCATTGTAAAGTACAAATCTATTATTTATATTAAAATATAATAATTGGCTATTTTGGTTAGCTATTACTTATATTCAGCCTTCATTTCTAGCAATTCTAAGAACTAATGCTATCTATCCTCCCACTATACACATTCATCAGTATGATCACTCTGTATCAACTATTAGACGGATAATCATATCCCATCAGTCTTGGCTTATCCTAACATAGCTTACATTGGTTGTCTCTCTTTATTTAGCCTACCATACAATTGTTTGTACTTTAGAACATATTTGAGACCCATTCGTCCATCTTAGTCTATTCTTTCTATTAACCATCAAGGTGATTATGTATACCCTAACTAAAAATTCTGACGACCATATCTAATTCTCCTTCAACTCCATCACGTGTATGGTGATCCTTAAATGTTAGGGTGTGGTGCAGCAAATAGATCCAAAACACTCTTAACAAGGGTCAATAATAAGTTATCAGCTATCCTTCTAAAAATACTTTGTTTACTTTATTTTATATAACATTAGTTGTATGAGTTACCACTTGTCAAAGCCCATTATCTAAAAATAAATTTTTAAATTATATTCTTTTTTAATTAATCTTCTTATTTGATATTTATATAGCTTCATAAATAATATATAAATTAAAATTGAAATTTATTTGTTTGTTTAATTGTTATAAACTTTCTAATCAAATAAATTCTAATTTGATAGAGAGGCTATATGTTCAGTTTGACTATCATAAGCTACGTCAATTTTCTTAGAATTTAATTTAGTTTGAAAAAAAAAAGTAATTATTCAATTATATAAGGCACATATATTTTTCTCACATATATATACCATTTATTAATAGTAATAAGATAATCAAGGAGAATATATATATGTGTGTGTATATGTGTGTGGTGGTTTATATTTTACATTGATTTAAGTTTTTTGTTACTTTAAACTATTTTATTTAGTGCATATACATAAGCATATACATTATAACTAGTTCAATATAATTTTCTAAATCCTCTTTGTATTTTTTTTGCTAATTCTTTTATTATTTTCTTTACAAGTATGAAAGTTTAAAGCAATGTTGCAATATGGTGAAAGTTATTGAAATATATTGTATTTGATATAGTTGGATATGATCTTGTGCTATAAAACATTTCTAGCTTTCTTACATGGTGAAATCTGCTTAATAAATAAGATGAAACAGGGTCAACAATATCAAGTTTAAATAAATTATGATTTTGTCAACTAAAAGTGAAATGTCTTAGTGAACTTTGGAGATATTAATTAACTACAATAACTCTTCTATTTTGATAGAATGATCATATTAACATATTTAGAACTGAATGAATTCACAATATGAATTAAAGTAATTTTTTTTTCATGGTTTTCACTTCTTAATACTATATTTAATTTTTCCAAGAAAAAGATTAAACATCCATTAAAAGAGATGCCACAAGCTAAAAAGAGTTGCAACACGGTGTTTTTTTGTTTAGTTCATAAATTAGCTGATGTTATTAACTAAGTAGACAATATCGGGATGTGTAACTAAGGATACTAAAAGAAACCTAAAAGTGATACTGAATGTATCACAGAAAGGGAGCTTTAATGATGGAGGTTTATGTATGTAGCCTCAATATATGTAGAGTTCTCTGTTCACCATATAAATCTCAAAATTAATAATATCGATAATAATAACAGGAGTTTCAAATTAGCAATCATTAAAGTTTATTTCCTATTATATCGTAGAAATTTGTCTGTTAAAGTATTCCAGTTATTATAATTTATTATATTATTACATTGCATTTTAGGAATAGTTGAAATAAAAATTATACCCCATGCACCATATAGGTTATATGCAAGTACTATATAAATTTTAGGCTGAGTTGAATGGGTTGCAAATCACTTACTCAAGTTAGGTCTGATTTCTTCTTGGGCCAAAAGATTGTGATCGAAGCTCAGCTCATCATATAGAGATATTTTAGCCCATCTAACAATATGAGCTAAGTTGAGTGGGCCATGCGTTGGCTTGGTTGCATCTCTAGTCATCCTCCGTAATTCATATAGTCTTAAGAGTGGGCTATGGACTAGCCTGGACCGATCAACATGGGCTAAAGATTATAGTACGATTGGAGGGAGATTCGAAAATAAGTAGTCTCTTATCAACATCCTACACTAAGTACTATTTGGTAGAAGATATTTCACATCTTCCTAGAAAATATGAGTAAGGTGATGTGATCATCTTATTTGTTGTTGTGATATTTCATCTACTGATGAAGAATTCTGTGATAAATTCGGTAATAGTATTATTGCATTATGTAGTGATGCTATTATTACACATATCCCAAATAATAGCACATCATCGGATATTGGTGATGTGCTAAAGTTATTTTGAGATAAAAATATTTTTAGTTAGTAAATTAGAGAAAAAAAAAATACTGATCATCTCTTTTTTTTTTTTTTGATGTTTCATCTTCCCTAACACCCTTTATAAAAAAAAATAGGATAGTTTTCTTTTCTCTGATTTTCATCTTCAATAACACCCCCTTTTATTTATCTACTAAATATATATTTTATTTTTATTGATAGGTTTAGTTAAATAGCATGGATGTCTTTTATTTATTTATTAGATGTCTATTTTATTTTTATAGATAGATATGGTTAATTGGTATAGATAGATCATGCTAAACTCTTCATGCTTTTATTTTCATTTTATTTTGATGGGCTAAATTATTACTAATGAGTAGCTCTGATATTGACAGTTAAAATTGACTAAGTCTAGTCAAGCTCAATTATATATAATATTATTGTAATATTATTTTAATAGCCTAATCAAAATATATATCGATAATAATAATAATAATAAATATTATTATTATTACTATTACTACTAAATATTTTTAGGAGTTATGAATGAAGAATTTTTAATCAAGCTATAAAATAATTATTACATACTAATGTGTAGAGCTATTTATGGATTTTATATATTATCCCTATCACTATTTGGTGATATACTAAATATAGTGAAGTTCTATTCCTTGTGATATTCTAGTGATATACCAAATACAATGATCACACATCATCCTAGTATTTACATATCACCCCGGTGCTCAATGATCAATGATCCAAATAGCACCTAAGAAATATCGAGCCTTTTTTATTCAATCGTGTTTGAATTCTCATACATTCATATTCTTCAATTCTTCAAGAAGCTAATTATATAACAAATTAGTTGGCCAATTTTGCAAGGAACGAGCTAAAAGGATTTGGATGGAAAGATTTGCACCTATTTTGGCTTTCTTCATCAATGTGGATATTGTCGTGCATAATAGATGTCGCATGCCTAGAATATGAATAATATAGGAATGCAAGGCTACTGATTAAAGCATAACACTTTCAAGGTAACAATATTTTTTTCAATCCATGAAAGATCAATTAATAAAGATCCAATCAAATTATTCTCATAAACAAATAAAAACCTTTAAATCTAAGCTAAACTAATAAAAAGATGAATTAATACAGATCATTAAGATAGCTAGATCTACTAATTACTGCTCTAAGTAATTTAGCATGCTCCCCTGAGTCCCGAGTATTTCATGATTCAGGATCTAAAACATAGAAAAAAAAAGCAAATAATAATCTACGCTAGCTCCATAAGTAATATAATACATTGAAGTGGGGTTTAAGCATGCTAGTAGATAGTAAATTAAACATAATTTATGATATATCATAGATCGAGCATATCAAAATTTAAAGAATAATATTATTTTACCTAATTCCAGTATCAAGCTATAACCGTGTAAGTCAGTGGCATGAGTTAGATATACGATGTACAAAGTACCAAATAATAGATAATACTATTCTAATCATCAATAGCTCGACATCAAAATTAGTTTTTTATATTATAAGTTGACAAATCCAATATATAATCTCTATTGGTGGGGTCAAATCATAGCCATCTGAGAATATATATAAAAATAATTTTATAAACTATCTAGTCAAATTTTCAAATCAATTTTTCAAAGCAAATCATATATTCAAAAATAACTTATTTATAAGCATAAAACAATATATGCTTGACCAATTTTATCTAATAGAAACTGAGATCATAAACAAACTAATTATAATTTTCAAAAGGTCATTAAAACATACATTTTGAAATGTTAAATTACTTACCTTTTCATACTTCGAAATCCCACTTCAGTTGGATGGATTGGCTTCACCTATTTAATATCATTAATGTAAAATTAATTTCATTACCAACATCTTAGAAGCCTCAAAAAATAAGAAACTGTGAAAAATCCAAATGGATAAGATTAAGCTATCATGGGGGCTAGGGCTCTATACTCGACAAGGATGAAAAAGGATAGAGCTAGCTAGGTGGTAGGGCTTAACAACTCGATTGGTCTGGTTTAGTTAATTCCATCCAATTAAAGTATAGGTGGCTCAAAGCAATTGAAGATGTTCTAATCTAGTAAGATTTCATAAGAACTAGGGTAGAGACTGGTGCGCCACCTGGCGACCAGGGGCTAGGATTGTTCTACTAAGAACAACTAGGTTATAAGAGAGGGAACCCCCACAGGGTCGACCCCTAATTAGAGAGAGGAAAACTTGAAAACAGAGATAAAAGAAAAGAGAGGAGAGAGAATGAAACTTCTATCTCTCTAATAGAGAAAGAAGATGGTCACCGGCTGTGGTTGGCCAAAGAATTGATGGCCGAGCCACCGTGAATGAGCTAGTGGCATTAGATAAAAAAACACTAGTAGTGGCGATATGGTTATTTTGGACTCCAATTGCTCATCGGCGGCTGGTTTCCGATGGTAGCATGACTAGCACGAGGAGATCGATCATAGGCTTTAGCGACAATCGAGGGTGGCTAGAAAAAGAAAGAAAAAGAGCCAGAAATTCAAATCAAAACAGGAAAATACATTATCTTTTAGTTTCATTTCTTTCGTTTTTCTTCCTTTCTTTTTCTTTTCTCCTTTTTTTTTCTTCTTTTCCTTTTCTCTTCTTCTTTGCTTTAGAAAAACAGAGGAAGGCTCTTGGTGTCTTGAACCAGGTGGAGGAGTGCCAGAAGTGGAATTGGCAACAGTGGCGTCGCTCGAGGTCCGGCTCCAGCGAAGATCCTGGCGGCAACCACGGCCAGCAGTGGGATAACATAGGCGGAACAGAGGAATTCTTGTCCCGGTGAAATTCGGGTCCATCCCGCTCGCCGACGGCTCGGGCCCCAGTGCAAGCCAAGGGCCGGTGCAAGGAAGAGGCAGAAAGCCTCTTCAACGAACACCGGCGGCGAAAACGGCAGGAAAAAACAGAAATAAGGCCGGTAATTAGATCTACAACAGGGGATTGAACAGGGTTATTTTTCCTTACCTGATTCCGGCGATTCAGGTGAGATACCGGTTGGTGATGACTGCATGAGGTAGAGACAGAGGAAAGAGTGTGTGAGGGAGGTTCGGAGGCGATGATGCCTCGTCTCCTGCGAGGCTTTGGCGATGGCATGATGAGCCCAATAATAGGGCACCGGCAATGAAAGAGAGAAGAGATGATGAAGGGAGAGAAAGGGCATGGGGTTACTTCTCGGTGGGTATGATCTATAGCCGGCGACTGGTCGAAGTTTGAGGAGGAGGCGGAATCCACCTCCTTCTGCAACTTTGGTTCGAACAGGGGCTCTGACCGGATTCAATCATGGAAACAGGTTTTGGGCCTTTCTCTTCACACCAAGGTGGACCAATGGGCCTAGCCAGCTAATGGTGAGGCTAGGTCTCACAGACATAGTTATTAAACCCAACCCGGTCCAACTAGTCATATCAGAAACCTGATAATCCAACCATAGGAACGGGCCGGTTATCTAATTGAATTCCTTATTTTTAAAATCCAGTCAAATCCATGTGAACCGGCCGGTTGGACCGCAAAATGCTTGACACAACTTAACTCGATTGAGCTAACAAACCATTTAAAGTTTAAACTTTAAAGTCTTGAACCAGGAAAGTCAAGTCGAGCAATTTGACCCTTAGGAATTTACTGTTCATCCATCGTCCCTTCGACTTTTCGAGTTCAAGACACCATCTTCCCCTTCCTTGATGACCAAGTCAGCAGCGGTGGCAGCGAAGGAAAATGACCAAACAACCGACGGTGGTGGGGACTGAGGATGAGCCGACGAGGATGATTGGAGCCTCCTTCTCCAGTGAGTTAATCTCTAACCTTTTTTCCTTGTTGTGTCACAGTGAAGCACTACTTTTCCAAGTCCAATTGCTGCTTGTGACCTATGACCATGAGTCTGACTTTATGGGACCATGGGAAAAAAAATTTTCTGATAGGAGTGGGAAAAGATGTCGATGGCTTGATGCTGTTGTTTTACCTTCTACTTATAAATTGTAACTCAATTTAATTCTCTTTGTAGATTATCAAAATGGCCTCTATTGACGGGAGTATACCATCCATGGGTGATTCAAGTAATACTTCATCCTCTCAAATAAATGGGATTAGAGGTAAAAATGATCATGTATGAAATCATTGTAGAGAAGCTTCTAAACTTAGTGGTAATACCAAAAAGATGAAGTTAATATGCTTGTATTGTGAAAAAGCATTTACTGATGGTGGAATCAATCGCTTCAAACAATATCTTAAATGAGCAAAAGAGAAGTAGAATCATATCACAAGGTACCAACAGATATTCACCATCAAATGATACAAAATATTCAAGCTATTGATGAGAAGAAGAAAAGAACAAAGAAAATAGGTGAAGATTACAATCCCTTTAGTGCAAGGCATAAGGAACATGACAAACAAGTATATTATCGGCAATTAGGTGAAGATGATGATATTCAAGAAATTCCTCCCTCATCAAACAAGTCTACAAGTAATTCAAAAAGTAAAAACATAGAAGGTAGAAAAGAAAAACAATCAGGAGTAATTGAAAATTATTTCATGCTAAGAGCAACTTCTAGTGCTGAACCAACCATAACAAGCTTGTTGCAAAACAAAGAAGCAGTTGAAAGGTGTGATCTTGCAGTGGCAAAATGGATCATAGATGTATGTGTGCCATTTAATGCTGTCAAGTCTAAATATTATCAGTGCATGATAGGTGCCATAGTTAGTATGGGGCCTTGTTATAAAGCTTCAAATTTTCATTCTGTTTGAGGTTATTTGTTAACCAAGAATATTGATAAGGTGAAAAAGTATGTTGAAAGCTTTTGTGCTATATGAAAGAAAGCAGGATACACAATCATGGCTGATGGATAAATAGATCAGTGCAGGAGAATTTTGATTAATTTTTTAGTTTATTATCCTATAGAAATCATATTTTTGAAGGGCGTGGATGCTTCAGATACCTCAAAGATAGCAAAGCTAGTATATAGGTGTGCACAAAATAATCCAAATAAGCCCAGTCGATGACCAAGGTCTAGCTTAAATTATCCAAGACTGTTAGATGTAATCTACCCTCTCTAAATTATTTAGTGCCAAAAAATCATGTGATCTAGAGATTCCTAGTATGTGCATCCTAAGTCAAATAATATGTATCATTTAAAATAATTAAATTGCTCATTTTGATCATTGGATGCATAAACCAGGGATCTCTAAATTATATGATTATTTTTTTGATGGTAAGTATTTAGAAATAATAAATCATATCCAAATGGTTAGATTATCAGTGCCTTTCTTGTTGTCCAATAATCATGATTGACCTTATTTAGGCTATCGTTTGGATGCCTATATATTAACTCTTTTAGAGTATGTTTAGTTGAGAAGAGTTGGACTTTGAAATGGGATAGGAATGAGTGACTCCTATTCTAGCCATTTAGTTGGAGGAGTCTCATTCCCATTCCAATTCTAGAGGATGAAAATGTCCTAATCCCCAAAAACTTAATTCCTAATATCTTCTAATATTCAAATTCTATTCTGATTTCAATCATGAACAAAATACATAGGGAGATTTTGTTATTCAAATTTTGTTTCGGTCTATTCCAATTCTAATTCTGATTCTTAACTCCAATCGTGAATGAAACACACCCTTAATATAGTTGTACATTTATATATATGTATAGTATGCATGTGTGCGTGCATGCGTGCGTGCGTGTATCTATCTGCCTATATGTCTATGCTAGATAACAAAATGATCTCAAAAACTTAAGCTTATAGAATATCAGGCTGGAAACATTGCCTCACGAGTTATCCACATCACAATGGAGACTTAAATGGGAACAAAATGACAGCTAAGAAATTAGAGAAGTAATTAGCTTGGAGGATATCTGAATTTTTGACCTCTCTAGCTAGCATACTTGTTGGTATCCTATTAACTAGCCACTGGACTCTAATATATAGCTTAAGCAAATAAGGAATAGATTATTGATGGTATTAGGCTTAACAATTTCTATGTCCAGAGATGCATTCATGCATAAACACTTATATATACAAGCTTAAAAATAGATATAGTAAGTCATGCAAAATAAATAGATGAGACGAGTTTTTGCCTTTTCAACTTTATGTTTAGTAAAATATCAAGACTTCTATATTTCCAATCAACCCGAAATACTTTTTGATGCAACGAGTAACTTAGGTTAAAAGCTTCATCCAACGGCTTGTCATGGTTGAGTTCTGATTTTTGCTTTCTTCTTCCGTTATTGAGAATTATAAGAGTCACACTGGAGAGGAGATGAGAAAGTAGCACAAGCACTTTGGAATGTCAATTAGACAGCTTTAGAATTTACGAGGAGGGGGAGGAGATAGAATCAGAACTTCTTGAGAGATAATTGGTTTGAATTCAAAAATAGGCCAACTCATTCATTGCATGGCTTAATTTTATAGTATAGATTCATCTCCTGTTAGCCTATTTCGCAAGTGCACGAAATCGCTCAAGTAATATAATGATAAATAAGAGATCGTTCCCACGAGGACTGAGTTTAATTATCAAAAATGAATGCTAATTTTACTAATATCTAAATGATCAAAACTGAATGATAGTAGAAAATAAAATTAACTCTAAAGAACTCAATGAAACTGAGTCAAAATTCGATTGATAAAGCACTAGGTATATCTGATTTCACTTGGACCAATTATCAATTTCAGCTATTCCGATTAATAATCCAAATTTAATTATTAATGCAAGGATAAATAATCCTAAATTATTTAATAATCTCTCCCGAGTCTTATTAAATATACTAATTAAAACCTATAATCTATAGCCGGCGACTGGTCGAAGTTTGAGGAGGAGGCGGAATCCACCTCCTTCTGCAACTTTGGTTCGAACAGGGGCTCTGACCGGATTCAATCATGGAAACAGGTTTTGGGCCTTTCTCTTCACACCAAGGTGGGCCAATGGGCCTAGCCAGCTAATGGTGAGGCTAGGTCTCACAAACATAGTTATTAAACCCAACCCGGCCCAACTGGTCATATCAGAAACCTGATAATCCAACTATAGGAACGGGCCGGTTATCTAATTGAACTGCTTATTTTTAAAATCTAGTCAAATCCATGTGAACCGGTCGGTTGGACTGCGAACCGCTTGACACAGCTTAACTCGATTGAGCTAACAAACCATTTAAAGTTTAAACTTTAAAGTTTTGAATCAGAAAAGTCAAGTCGGGCAATTTGATCCTTAGAAATTTACTGTTCATCCATCGTCCCTTTGACTTTTCGAGTTCAAGACACCATCTTCCCCTTCTTTGATACCAAGTCGGCAGCGGTGGCAGCAAAGGAGGAGGATCAAACAACCGACGGTGGTGGGGACTGAGGATGAGCGGACGAGGATGATTGGAGCCTCCTTCTCTAGTGAGTTAATCTCTAACCTTTTTTTCTTGTTGTGTCACAGTGAAGCACTACTTTGCCAAGTCCAATTGCTGCTTGTGACCTATGACCATGAGTCTGACTTTATGGGACCATGGGAAAAAAATTTTCTGATAGGAGTGGGAAAAGATGTCGATGGCTTGATGCTGTTGTTTTACCTTCTACTTATAAATTGTAGCTCAATTTAATTCTCTTTGTAGATTATCAAAATGGCCTCTGTTGAGGAGAGTATACCATCCATGGGTGATTCAAGTAATACTTCATCCTCTCAAATAAATGGGGTTAAAGGTAAAAATGATCATGTATGAAATCATTGTAGAGAAGCTTTTGAACTTAGTGATAATACCAAAAGGATGAAGTTAGTATGCTTGTATTGTGGAAAAGCATTTACTGATGGTGGAATCAATCGCTTCAAATAATATCTTACAGGAGCAAAAGGAGAAGTAGAATCATATCACAAGGTACCAACGGATATTCGCCATCAAATGATACAAAATATTCAAGCTATTGATAAGAAGAAGAAAAAAGCAAAGAAAATAGGTGAAGATTACAATCCCTTTAGTGCAAGGCATAAGGAAGATAAGAAACAAGTATATTATCGGCAATTAGGTGAAGATGATGATATTCAAGAAATTCCTCCCTCATCAAACAAGTCTACAAGTAATTCAAAAAGTAAAAACATAGAAGGTAGAAAAGAAAAACAATCAGGAGTAATTAAAAATTATTTCATGCTAAGAGCAACTTCTAGTGCTGAACCAACCATAACAAGCTTGTTGCAAAACAAAGAAGCAGTTGAAAGGTGTGATCTTGCAGTGGCAAAATGGATCATAGATGTATGTGTGCCATTTAATGCTATCAACTCTAAATATTATCAGTGTATGATAGATGCCATAGTTAGTATGGGGCCTAGTTATAAAGTTTCAAATTTTCATTCTGTTTGAGGTTATTTGTTAATCAAGAATATTGATAAGGTGAAAAAGTATGTTGAAAGCTTTTGTGCTATATGAAAGAAAGCAGGATACACAATCATGGCTGATGGATAAATAGATCAGTGTAGGAGAATTTTGATTAATTTTTTAGTTTATTGTCCTATAGAAATCATATTTTTGAAGGGCGTGGATGCTTCAGATACCTCAAAGATAGCTGATATGTTGTGCAAGTTCTTCAAAAAAAATTATCATATCCATTGATTCTGAAAATGTGGTTCATATAGTGACTAATAATGCTGCAAACTATGTTGTTGTCGGTAAGAAGTTGGAGCAAGACTTTTTTATACTTTTTTGATCACCCTGAGCTGCTCATTGTTTTAATCTCATCATGCTTTTTTGGTAAAGATTACAATCCCTTTAGTGCAAGGCATAAAGAACATGAGAAACAAGTATATTATCGGCAATTAGATGAAGATGATGATATTCAAGAAATTTCTTCCTCATCAAATAAGTCTACAGGTAATGCAAAAAGTAAAAACATAAAAGGTAGAAAAAAAAACAATCAAAAGTAATTGAAAATTATTTTATGCTAAGAACAACTTCTAGTGCTGAACCAACCATAACAAGCTTGTTGCAAAACAAAGAAGCAGTTGAAAGATGTGATCTTGCAGTGGTAAAATGGATCATAGATGTATGTGTGCCATTTAATACTATCAACACTAAATATTATCAGTGCATGATAGATGCCATAGTTAGTATGGGGCCTGGTTATAAAGCTTCAAATTTTCATTCTGTTTGAGGTTATTTGTTAATCAAAAATATTGATAAGGTGAAAAAATATGTTGAAAGCTTTTGTGCCATATAAAAGAAAACATGATACACAATCATGGCTGATGGATAGATAGATCAATGTAGAAGAATTTTTGATAAATTTTTTAGTTTATTGTCCTATAGAAATCATATTTTTGAAGAGCGTGGATGCTTCAAATACCTCAAAGATAGCTGATATGTTATGCAAGTTCTTCAAAAAAAATTATCATGTCCATTGGTTTTGAAAATGTGGTTCATATAGTGACTAATAATCTGCAAACTATGTTGCTGTCGGTGAGAAGTTGGAGCAAGACTTTTCTATGCTTTTTTGGTCACCCTGTACTGCTCATTATTTTAATCTCATCATACATGATATTGGCAAGTTAGTTTTAGTTAAGACCACTGTAGCCCATACTACAGGTATCACAAAATATATTTATAACCATTATTATCTTTTGTATTCGATGAGAAAATTTATTGATGGAAAAGAGATAATTCTTTCGGCACCTACACATTTTGCTATCAATTTTATTGCTTTACAAAGCATATTGGGCCACAAAAATGCATTAAGAGCAATGGTCACTTCTAGAGAGTGGACAACTTTAGCTTATGCTAAGGATAGTAAAGAAAAAAGACTCACCGATGATGTATTTAATTCTCTTTTTTGAAATGAATGTGCAACAATTGTTAAACTAACAGAAACTTTAATTTATTTTGAAGATTGTTGACAGTGATGATAGACCTTTAATTGGCAATTTTTATCTTGCTATGCATCAAACTGGAGATGAAATGATCAAGAAATTTAGAAGGACAAAGGTTATAGTTCAACCTTATTTGAGATAATTGATTCTCAGTGGGATTTGCAATTACACCAAAATCTTCATGCAGTTTGATTTTGGTTGAATCTTTGTTTTCAATATGACTCAGAACTTATGGATAAACATCCTCATAGTATTTTTGGACTCTTCGATGTCATAGAGAGATATTCATTTAGTAATCTAATCTTATAAGAGAACTTAACTAATAAGATGAGGTTATTTAGAAATGTAGAGGATGACTTTGAATGCTCATTGGCTATAAATGATCAAAGTTGCTTGACTCCAGGTAAGCTTGTTTCTTAGTTATGTCCTTATGCTTTCATTGATGTAAAGTTCTTCAATTGCATTCGATTTTAACAAATATAATATTTTGTATCTAAATGAATGGTGGGTCACTTATGAAAGTTGTGCACCTAATTTGCAAAAGTTAGCTATTCGTGTTTTAAGCCAAACTAGTAATGCGTCCGAGTACGAGAGAAATTGGAGTATTTTTGAACATATTCATTCTAAAAAGAGAAATAGGTTAGAGTACCAAAGTCTTAATGATCTAATATTTATATACTATAATTTGAGACTACAACAAAAGTAATTTTATTATGAATGATATCTAATTACTTTTATTTATTTTTTATTATTTAATTTTTAAACTAATAAATATTAAACGCATGTTTTAATTCAAGGGTCGCAACTATGATCTTATTGACTTTGAATTATCTGATGATAATGATGCGTGGGCATTAGTCGATGAGCTATCAGAGTTAACTAGTGAGAAATTGAAAATTTTTCGTCATGAATTGACATCATGTTCTATTCAAAAAAATAATAATAATAGTGAGCGAATTATTTTATTGTGTAGTTTGCGAATAAAATATCATTACAATTTTATGAGATATGATTTTTCTTTTTAACTTTTTGTTAAATTTGTGACTTTGTAGATATTTTAAACTTAGAAGATTTGGATGGTGATAATGGTGAAAATGATGGAAATGATGTCAATAGGAGAGAAGATGGAAGAGATGAGAACATTACAAGTCAAGAAGATATTTTTATAAATATTGACATAAATTTTAGTTCATTAACTTGAAATTTTATGTTGTGTATTTATTTATCATTTTTTATTTTTTTTTCAAAAGATATTGAAGTGAAATATCGTATATTATTGTATACTTATTTGTTAAAACTTTTCATCTTGCTAGCAGATATGGATGGTTATATTTTAAACTACTAGTTATTATGAATTTATAACTTTGTATCATTGAATATTTATATTCATAAATATTTTAATCTAGTTATTTATATTTATGGGATTACAGTTGTGTCTCATTTGTATTTTAATATCTACAGCATTGAAATATATATTATCAGGACTATTATTATATTTTTAGATATAAACAGGATATTAAATTTTATGTTTTATATTCTGTGTATTGACTCGCCGATTCAACTGTTGATCCGATGGTTGGACCACTAATCTACTAATCTGACGCCTTGTTCGGATCAATGTCCGGACCAGATTTAGTAACTTTGCTCCGTAGATAGTACTTCTTTCATCCTCCTATTTTGAGTTCTCTTTACAGCTCTGATACCAGAAAAAAAAAAAATTTAAGTCTGGTCTGGAAGAGGACTGGCTATTATTCACTCTATAACGTTGCTTCCTCTATCGTTCTTCTTGCTTCAATCGAAGGAAACATATAATTTTGGTAGATCCACAGGTTCACTTCCAGTTTTGTTCTTGCTCCTTTTTTTTCTCATTGTAATCTCTACCAAAGGAAACATGTGATTTGCTAGATCCACTAGCCGACAACTTTCCTCTTTTGTAGGCATTTCAATTAAATTCTAGTCATAATCTTTCCAGCCGAGCCAACCTCGCTCACCCCCTTTTCCTTCCCTAGATGCAATCAGTCCATGTTCGTGCCACGAGACAGCTAGCGCCGACATACTCTACGGGCCATCTGTGGGCCCGCGTTCGACAGCCCTTAGCCAACTCTCTCTCCTCCAAACCAAATCTCTCCAGAAAACTCAACCTCCCCACCCACTCCCCTCCTACTCTCTTGCCTTTTTTATTTTCAGTAGATTACTAATTTGCGTTCAGAAGCCCATCAAAAGCATTCCAAGCCCCTCTCCACCATGGCCATGCCAACTCTCCTCTTCATCGCCTTCTTCACCGCCCTTCTCATTCAAGGTTTGTTTCATCGATCCATCTAAAGGTCTCTAAACCTTTTTTTTTCCTTGATATCTTATTCTTTGTGAGTAACCCTTCAGGAACAACTACCGCCAAACGGTGTGGCCCGCCATGCTGTACAACCCCACCGCCCCACCGCTCTCGAATACTGGCTTCCAGCTCGCCCCCTCGGCTTCCCTCTCGGTCACCGTCCCGGTCAAGTGGGCCGGCCGCGTGTGGGTCCGGACACTTTGCTTCACGAATGCCTCAGGAAAATTCTCATGCGCCACCAGCCAGGTTTCCTGCCTCGGCTCCGGGGGCATCCCACACGTCACCCTCATCGAGTTCACCCTGCAGGGCTACCAGGATAAGGATTTCTACGACATCAGCTGCATAGATGGCTTCAATATTCCACTCTCGGTGGCCCCGCAGGGCGGAGCGATGGGATATTGCAATGCTGTCGCCTGCTCGGCTGATATCAATGCGTTGTGCCCGCCGGAGCTGCAAGAGAAGGCAGAGGATGGCAGCGTGGTGAGATGCAAGAGCGCTTGTATGGCTTTTAATACGGATCAGTACTGCTGCAAGGGAGCCTATGGGGGTCCAGACACATGCAAATCCACGCACTACTCCCAGATATTCAAGGAAGCCTGTCCTCATGCTTATAGTTATACCTACGATGACGCTAGTAGCACCTTCACTGTGCAGAGGCTGAGTATCTCATTACGTTCTGTCCTTGAGATTGTTGACCTAATTACTGTATTGAGGAAATAATACCACAGAAATTATCGTGAAGCATGGAGAGTACAAGAGCCAATGATTAAATTATCTAGCTAAATCCTCACAAAGAAACTTTCTGTCTATCTCATTTTAGGAATGGTCACATATGATTTTTCCACTTGCTAGAACCCATCGAAGAAATTGAAAAACTCTTTCAATTCTGTTCCTCTTTAATCTATCTCTTGATTTACTTATTTATTTATATTACTAAAAGTAATATATATATATATATTAAAATTAAGATTTATTTGTTTATTTAAATATATAATCTTCCAAATAAATATATTCTAATTAAGTTGATAGAGATCCTAGGTTTGGTTTGACTATTATAAGATGTATGTATTTTCTTGGCAAAATAAATTATTCAATTTTATGATTGTATTTCATGTCTAGAGGAAGTCATCCGGTTGGGATGGGATACAATTGACTAAATATAATCTTCATTAGATCAAAATATTTCTTCTCAAATGACATATATTTTGCACCATTTATTTCCATTCAAGTCTGAAGGGATGGTTTTGTCCATGCAGCGTATTCAATTATCTTTTTTCTCTAATGATTTTGGAGATCTTATCTTACTATTATATAAAAATCTGAATATTTCTTCTACATAAAATAATCAAATAATTCAAAATATCACTATATTAAATTTATTTTTAAAATAAAATTATAAAGTTTTATTTTTATATCCAGAACGTACATTCCTAGAAGCACCAACAATTTCTGGCCCAACTTCTGATAGTAAATTTATTTTTCAATTCTAAAGACTCATTGTATTATGCATAAGATACATTAATGAGTTGAGCTAGCTAGAAATTAACATAATGCAATTATAATATTTGTTGTACCATGGGTGATTGGCCTAATTGAGTGGGATGGAAAACACTCTCAACAAGAGCTAGGCAATAATAAGTTATCGGCTATCCTAAAGATTTTGTTTTTCTTATTTCAGTAGTAGTTACATGAGCTGCCAAAGCCCAATATTTGAAAGAGATTAATACAATCTCTTTCAATTCTATCCTTTCTTAATTAATCTTCAAATTTTTCTATATTGCTACATATTGTGAATTGAAATCCAAATTTAATTATTCATTTAATTTTATAGTCATTCAATCAAACCAATTCTTATTTGATATAGAACCTACACATTTGATTTGACTACTATCAGCTATATCTATTTTCAAAGAATTTAATTTAGTTTGGAAAAAAAAGAATTATTTAATTATGTGAGTCGCACACGTGCACACACATATACATTCTCACATTCATATAACATCCCTTAATAGTAAAAATATAATAAAGTAATATGGATATGTATATGTATGTATCAATGCATGTATGTACAATTTACATCAATTATTATTTTTTAATTACTTTAAATGTGACTAGTTCGATATAATTTGCTAAATCGATTTTAGATGTTTTGATAATTATTTTGATAGATGGATGGTTTAAGTGGAATAAGTGAAGTAATGCAATTTTTTTCCATATAATTTGTTAGATTTTTTTTCTTAATTTTGGTAGTTGGACGAGTTAAAGTGGAGTAAGTTAAGTAATGCAAATTTTTTTTCCATTTCTTCTACCTTTAACCTAATCAAATGTAGCCTTAGATTTATATTTTTATATTTTTTCTATTGATATATACATATATATTTTTATTTATTTATCATAATACTCTTATAGTTATAGTACTATAAGAATTAAAACTGATGATAAAAATATTATTTAACAATGGATTATAAATTGACGACCAACTCCTTGCAACTAGTTAGATTTGTGCAAGTTTGCAAACTTGAGCACCCTTATTTTGATTGTCACCAGACCAAGGACCTTTTCTAGATTTCTAATCTTAACCAGTGCAATCCAATTAGGAAGGGACCATAAGATAATCTACAACTGCTACAAAATATTATAGTTAATTATCTTAGATCCAGCAAAATCTACACATAAGATATTATCATTTCCCCTCTATCCTATATATATATATATATATATATATATATATATATATATATAGCAAAGCTAGTATATAGGTGTGCACAGAATAATCCAAATAAGCCCAGTCGATGACCAAGGTCTGGCTTAAGTTATCCAAGACTGTTAGATGTAATCTACCCTCTCTAAATTATTTAGTGCCAAAAAATCATGTGATCTAGAGATTCCTAGTCTGTGCATCCTAAGTCAAATAATATGTATCATTTAAAATAATTAAATTGCTCATTTTGATCATTGGATGCATAAACCAGGGATCTCTAAATTATATGATTATTTTTTTGATGGTAAGTATTTAGAAATAATAAATCATATCCAAATGGCTTAGATTATCAGTGCCTTTCTTGTTGTCCAATAATCATGATTGACCTTATTTAGGCTATCATTTGGATGCCTATATATTAACTCTTTTAGAGTATGTTTAGTTGAGAAGAGTTGGACTTTGAAATGGGATAGGAATGAGTGACTCCTATTCTAGCCATTTAGTTGGAGGAGTCTCATTCCCATTCCAATTCTAGAGGATGAAAATGTCCTAATCCCCAAAAACTTAATTCCTAATATCTTCTAATATTCAAATTCTATTCTGATTTCAATCATGAACAAAATACATAGGGAGATTTTGTTATTCAAATTTTCGTTTCGGTCTATTCCAATTCTAATTCTGATTCTTAACTCCAATCGTGAATGAAACACACCCTTAATATAGTTGTACATTTATATATATGTATAGTATGCATGTGTGCGTGCATGCGTGCGTGCGTGTATCTATCTGTCTATATGTCTATGCTAGATAACAAAATGATCTCAAAAACTTAAGCTTATAGAATATCAGGCTGGAAACATTGCCTCACGAGTTATCCATATCACATATGGAGACTTAAATGGGAACAAAATGACAGCTAAGAAATTAGAGAAGTAATTAGCTTGGAGGATATCTGAATTTTTGACCTCTCTAGCTAGCATACTTGTTGTTGGTATCCTATTAACTAGCCACTGGACTCTAATATATAGTTTAAGCAAATAAGGAATAGATTATTGATGGTATTAGGCTTAACAATTTCTATGTCCAGAGATG
The DNA here is from genome assembly GCF_000442705.2 of Elaeis guineensis. Taxonomy (NCBI): domain Eukaryota; kingdom Viridiplantae; phylum Streptophyta; class Magnoliopsida; order Arecales; family Arecaceae; genus Elaeis; species Elaeis guineensis. Next base: position 102,417,440 of record NC_026003.2, read on the forward strand.
CATTCATGCATAAACACTTATATATACAGGCTTGTTGGGATATACCGACTGACCCTGATGCCGACTCACCGACGGACCCCGACGCCGACCCATCCTCGAGATGGACCGACCGACTTTGCCGTCTGACGACGGGCGACACCGACAGTAACCACTGATGATGCCCGGCCTGAGCGTGTCGGCCAAACAGGCCGACACTGCCTCCGATCACCTGAATCACCGACCCTGCATCACCGACTCCCTGTCAGGTTGGACAACCGATGTCCGACTTCTACAGACCTTTCTAGACGCCGATCGTGCTCTCGAGTCGCCCCCGACAGTCAAATCCCGATATATAGTCGGTCAGCCCCTTTCAAAAATGCCGAATGACCGGCATGGACTGCAGTCCTGTCAAGGACAGGCCGTGCAACCGTCAGAGGGCGTTGTCCTGCCAGGAACCTGGGGCGCTGTCCTGTCAAGGATGCAAATTAATTCTTAGGACCTGTCAGCCCGTCGACGACATGACAACCTCCGACGATTTGACAACTCTTCAGTTGTCTACATCACCGACGGTGGGACCATATCACCTCCTACTATAAAATGACGTAAGGCAGCAGCTTACGGGGAGGACCTCTCTTCCTCTCTCCATCACTGAGTCCCCTGATTCCTCTCTACTGTTGCCTAGTCTCCTCTCTGACTTGACCGTTGGAGGGTCCCCGTCGGAGACATCTCCGGTCAGTGTGGACTTTCCTTTGCAGGTGCTCGTTTTCCGACGACCAGGTGACGAGGGGATTGGCCGCAACAGGTTTGGCATGCCAGGAAGGGGGGGCACACAACCTCCACATAGTTTGAAGAACCTTTCTGGGATGGCAAGAACCAGGGCTCAGCGGTCGAGAGCCACCGGATCGGCGAGACACTCTTCCTATCGGGAAGAGGCCTCTCCACCACTCCCCGCAGTGGAGCCTAGCTCTCCCCATCCCGTGGTGACCATGGAGGCACAGATCGCAGTGATCATGCGGCATATGACTGTGTTGACGGATGCGATCAAAAGCCTTCAACAACCCACTCGTTTGCCGTATTCGCCGGTGGAGCAACCGGCGGCGAACCCGATGCCGTCCAGGGGCAGCCACCGACGCCCGCGTCGATCTCCGTCTCCTCCTTAGGAGTAGCTATCCCCACATTCCCCTCGAGAAGGAGAGAGGCCGCCATGGCGTGACATCCACCGGTCCCAGTGCCCCTCTCCTTCCCAGCTCGAGCGAGGAAGGAAGGAGAAGCGGCTGCGGACACCCTCCGCCTCCCTCTCAGATTCATCGGGAGATTCGACTCCTGGAGTCTCCCAACACCGACGGATGGACGACTACGAACGCAGGTTCAAAGAAATCGATCAACGACTCACCCAGCTCCAGTTGAACGGTCAGAGGTCTTCGAACGACATCGACTTTCAGACCGCCCAACCCCTCTCCTGATTCATACTCGACGAACCGATCCTCAGTTGATTCAAGATGCCGCACGTGGAGCCTTACAACGGCTCTACCGACCCTGTCGACCATCTAGAGGGCTACAAGGCTCTCATGACGATCCAAGGGGCGATCGATGCCCTCCTCTGCATCGGCTTCCCCACCATGCTTCGCAAAGCCGCCAGGGCTTGGTACTCCGACCTTCACTCCGGGAGTATCCACTCCTTCAGATAGCTCGAGCATTCTTTCGTGGCCCATTTCAGCACTAGTCGGAAGCCGTCACGAACCTCGGACACCTTTTCTCCCTCAAACAGGGAGAAAATGAGATGCTCCGACACTTCGTGGTGCGATTTAACGCAGCCACGCTTGAGGTTCGAGACCTCAACGAAGATATGGCTATCTCGACCATGAAGCGGGGGCTGAGAGGGTCCCGATTCACATACTCCTTGGACAAGACCCTCCCTCGAACATACATCGAACTGCTGGAGCGTGCGTACAAATATATGCGCGCAAACGAAGGAGCTTCCGACCGGTGCCTGATCGAGACCAAGGGCCCGAAGGAAAAGAGAAGGAAAGGTCGGGCCCTTGCCGAGCTTAGCGGGCCTTCGATCGACAAACGGGTCTCATCCCGACGGTCGAGCCCGAGATCCCCCCGACGGCGGAGTCCGAGGCTGATGCATCGCAGGTATGACTCCTATACTCCCCTCTCTGCTCCTCGTGCGCAGATCTTAATGAAAATCGAAGGGGAAGAATATTTGCGACAGCCTCCGCCTTTGAAGGCAAAGGGCCTCGACCGACAGAAGTACTACCGATTTCATCGGGGCCACGGTCATAATACCGAACAGTGCATCCAGCTCAAGGATGAGATTGAGGCTCTCATACGATGAGGGTACCTCATAAATTCTGATGGGGCCCACCGACTCGACCCGTCCCCAACCAACGACCCAAACCGACTGAGGAAGTGGCGAACAACCAACCAACGGCCGGGGTCATCAACATGATCTCCAAACTAGCGGATCGGGGGATGACTGCTATAGGGGAGCCGACGAAAAAGCTGCGCCAGGATAATGTAATCACCTTTACGGATGAAGATGCTCGGGAATCCAAACTCCCCATGATGACACTGTTGTTGTCTCGACAACAATAGCTAATTATGATGTAAAAAGAATTCTCGTCGATAAAGAAAGTTCGACCAATATTTTATTCTACTCGACTTTCTCCCGAATGCGACTATCGACTGATCGGCTCAAGAAAGTCTCTACGCCCCTGGTAGGTTTCGCTGGAGACGCCATCGCAGTGGAAGGAGAAATTACCCTCCCTGTGACGGCTGGAACCGAACCGCAACAAAGCACTGCCCATTTAACTTTCACGGTCGTCCAAGTATCTTCGGCTTACAACACCATACTTGGAAGACCCAGACTAAACGCCTTCAGAGCGATAGTCTCGACGTGTCACCTGCTGGTCTGGTTTCTGACTAAAAATGGAGTTGGAGAAATGCGCGGGGACCAACAACTCGCCCGGCAATGCTTCCAAATCTCGACTCAAAGCGACATGCGGGAGGGTTCCCTGCCGATCGACAAGCTGGATCAACGAGAAGAGTAGGAACGGGGTGAACCGACCGAGCAGCTAGTTTCCATCCCAATAACAAAAAATTCCGAACGGGTGGTCAGGGTCGGATCGCAATTATCCGACCCAGGGCGACGACAGCTCACGGAGCTGTTGAAAGTCAATGCCGACGTATTCGCTTGGTCGACAGTGGATATGTCCGGCATCCCCCCAGAAATAATGACCCACCGACTCAACATCAACCCTGGCATGCGGCCGATGAGACAGAAGAAGCGGTCTTTTGCTCCCGAAAGGCAGAAGGCCATTGACGAAGAAGTGAACAAGCTACTCGAGGCAGGCTTCATCAGAGAGACCACGTATCCCGATTGGCTCGCCAATGTCGTCATGGTGAAGAAAGCCAACGGAAAGTGAAGGATCTGCATCGACTACACCGACTTGAATCGGGCCTGCCCGAAGGACAGCTTCCCACTTCCGAAGATCGACCAGCTGGTGGATGCGACGTCCGGCTATCAACTGCTCAGCTTCATGGATACCTTCGCTGGATACAACCAGATCCGGATGGCATCCGAGGACGAGGAGCACACGACTTTCGTGACTGCCAAGGACCTTTACTGCTACAGAGTAATGCCCTTCGATCTGAAGAATGCCGGGGATACCTACCAGCGACTTGTCAATAAGGTCTTCAAAGATCAAATCGGGCGCAACATGGAGGTGTACGTGGATGACATGCTGGTGAAGAGTGCGCAAACTTCAGATCACGTGCAAGATCTCGAAGAAATCTTCCGCACTCTACGACGACATCAGATGAAGCTGAACCCAACTAAGTGCACCTTCGGAGTGACCTCGGAGAAGTTCCTCAGGTTCCTCATTTCGCAACGAGGAATCGAGGCCAACCCCAAGAAGATCAAAGCAATCGTCGACATGCGACATCCGGATACCAAAAAAGAGGTGCAGCAACTCAATGAAAGAATCATCGCACTCAGTCGATTCATTTCTCGGTTGGCCGAGAGATGCCTCCCGTTCTTCAAAACCCTGAGACAAGCAAAGCACTTCTCTTGGCCGGACGAGTGCCAACGGGCCTTCGAGGAACTGAAGAAATATTTGACTTCTCCGCCCCTGCTTGTGAGGTCGGAGGTCGGGAAAATGCTGTATCTTTACTTGGCTACCTCCCCAGAGGCAGTTAGCTCGGTGCTCGTCCGAGAGAACGAGAGCCGAGTTCACCAACCAATATATTACATCAGCAAAGTGCTCCATGAAGCCGAAACTCGATACTCGAAGGCGGAGAAAATGATATTTGCCCTGGTCATTTCAGCACAGCGGCTCCGTTCGTACTTTCAGGTGCACGCTATCGTGGTTCTCACCGACCAACCCCTGAGAGCAATCCTGCACCACCCTGACACATCAGGATGGTTGGCGAAGTGGGCTGTGAGACTGAGCGAGTTCGACATTCAGTACCGACCGAGCATCGGAAGATGGGAGCCCCAAAGAGGCTGGGACCTCCGAATATGACCCCGATTCAACCTGGGTATTGCACATCGATGGAGTTTCCAACACTCGAGGAAGCGGGGCCGGGTTCCTCACCAACTCAGAGGGAGTGGTTACCGAGCACGCCCTCCGATTCGACTTCAAGGCCTCCAATAATCAAGCCGAATATGAGGCGCTCATCGTGGGCTTGGGGTTGGCAAAGGAGCTCGAGGTCGACAGCCTCAAAGTCTTCTCTGACTCTCAGCTGATCGTTGGGCAGGTCAAAGGCGAATTCGAAGTGCGGGATCCGACCATGGCCAGATATCACCAGAAAGTAAGAGATCTCGTAGCGCCCTTCAAGTACTTCGAGATCTTCCACATTCCCAGGGCGGAAAATGCTCGGGCCGACGTACTCTCCAGGCTCACGACATCCGACCACGGCGCTTTAGGCCAGACACTTATAGAAAGTCTCAAGCAACCAAGCATTGACAAGACTGAGGAGGTGCTGCAATTGGCGACAGAGCCGAGCTGGATGGATCCGATCGTTTAGTACCTGACCGACGGAACTAGGCCCGAAGACCCCACGGTAGCCAAATGACTCCGGTGGGCGGCTTCCCAATATGTGATGGTGGATGGCCGACTCTACAAAAGATCGTTCTCTCTTTCCTTGCTGAAGTGCCTGGGGCCAACCGACGCGGACTATGCACTCAGAGAAGAGCATGAAGGGATCTGCGATAATCACTTGGGGGGCAAATCCTTGGCCTACAAAGTCCTACGACAGGGTTACTACTGGCCCACCATGAAGAAGGATGTGGCTGAGTTGGTTCGGAGGTGCGAACCATGCCAAAGGTACGCCAACATACAACACCGACCCGCCAACCAGCTGACTCCCGTCGTCGCCCTGTGGCCCTTCGTCCAGTAGAGAATCGACATACTCGGACCTTTCCCTCCGGCGTCCGACCAATGGAAGTTCATAGTCATCACGATCGACTACTTCACTAAGTGGGTGGAAGCCGAACCTCTGGTGCAAATCATCGAGCGAAAGATGGAAGACTTCATCCAGAAGTCCATCATCTTCAAGTTTGGATTGCCGCACACCATTATCACTGACAATGGACGATAATTCGACAACCAGGACTTCAGAGACTTCTGTGCGAGATTTCATATCGCGCACAAGCTGACCTCAGTCGGGTATCCACAGTCCAACGGCGAAGTGAAAGTAACCAACCAAACCATTCTACATGGACTAAAGACCAGACTGAATGAAGCCAGGGGCCTCTGGGTTGAGGAACTACCCTCTGTCCTGTGGGCATACCGAATGACGCCCCGTGTCCCAATCGGGAATCTCCCTTCAACTTGGCCTACGGAACGGAAGCAATGATTCCACTGGAGATCAGGCTACCGTCGATCAGAGTCGAGCAGTATCGTGAGTCGGGCAACTCCGAGTGCCGGAGAGCCGACTTGGACCTTTTGCCCGAACTCCGACGCGAGGCACAGCTCCGTATGGCTTCCTACCGACAAAAGGTGGCCCGGTACTACAATGCTAGAGTTAAGCCGAAGCTTTTCCGACCCGAAGACCTGGTCTTAAGGAAGGCGGAAGTCTCGAAGCCCCTGGACCAAAGGAAGTTGTCTCCGAACTGGGAAAGACCCTACAAGATAGCCGACACCTACCGGCCGAGAGCCTACCGACTAGAGACCCTAGAAGGAACGGCCATCCCCCAGACTTGGAATGCCGACAATCTGAGGTTGTATTACCAGTGAACTTTGTATCTCCTCGTCCGTAATACAAATTTAGTTTGAAAACTTCAGAGTCTGAAATCTCGACTCTTCGACTGTGGGTCGGCGCTCGCCAGAAGTACGAGCTCCGACGCCCCGACTTGGGCCCAACGTTCCGTTGGAAATCAACGGTCCGATCGCCAACGACACATCGGACACTTACGAGGACCGATATATCCACAACGATGGGAGTCACACTCCTTCTACAGTCAAACTCTCGGGCAAAACAATTGGCTAACTTGCCGACTTGGCCCCAGCCAAAAAAGGCAAAGAGCCAATGCGACCAATGTCGCGTTCGCAACCTACCGACCAGGTCATGATCGATCGAAGGATATTTGGCTTACCACCATTTATCACGCACTGCGACGTATGTACCCGATCAAGATCTGGGTAATGGAAACTCGACTTGCCATCATTTTTTCGACTGAATGCGTCGGACGCCATCCGACTGAACGCATCGGATGACATTCGACTATCGGATCCTATAGAATGATCGGGTCATCGAGCTATGTCTGGAGGTCGGTCAACCTTCAACTCGATGAACATGCCCGACTCACGTCCGAGCGACAGACGTTTGACTTAGGCCTTTGACGGTCGCATCCTACGACCATCGGAACGACCGTCGGAACGACCGATCTATAATCGAAACTCGCCTTGCCTTTTCTATGGCGCACACTACCGACTATCTCGGCTAACGACCCGGGATATTATCGAGCGACCTAATAAGGTACGTTGGGTCTACGACTTTATGCTTGAAAAGCGTTTCGACGAAGCACACGTCTCAGAGTGCATCCTAATATGCAAAGGGAAGAAAGTCGAAAAATTTTTGATTTTACTCACAAATACATCGAGTTTACAAAATTGGGCCGAAGCCCGATTACAAGTATATAAAGCAAAACAAAAACAACAAAACTCCAATCACTCTTCAGAGTCGACCTCTTCAACCGGGAGAAGCTCGGGGGCAGCCGGCGTGTCCGCTCGGGTCGGCGTCGGATCGGAGGTTGGGGCCATCTCCCCTTCGGTGACCTGCTCCGGGACGGCTTCCTCCATCGCAGTATGGTCCCCCGACGATAGGTCGGCCACCTCTTCTGTGGCTTGCTCCTCTGATCCTGGGGGAACAATGCCGCCGAGGTCAAGCTTCAGGTACAAAGCCTGGACTACATCCCGAGCATCTTCGTACCCCACCCGGTACGACATGAAGCCGCTTTTCAGGAGCTCCTCCCGATATTTGTCGGAGCCGTGGAAGTCCTCCACCGCCCGACCTAACGACTCCGCCGTCGATTTCGCCTCCGCCTCTGCCCGATCTAATGACTCCTTCGCCGATTCGCCTCTGCCTTCGCTATGTCAGCGTCGGCTTGGGCGATTGACAAGTCCTTTTTAGCCTTGGCAAGATTCTTCAGGCTAACCCGGAGCTGCTCGCACTCGACCTCGAGTTCGGCGATGATGCCATCCCGCTCGCACCGCAGTCGGTGAGCGGCTCGACCTTTGCGCTTTGTTTCCTCACGGGCCGACCTAAGTTTGGCCCTCAAAGCAGCCAAAGCATCAGTGAGGTGAGAGATTTCATCCTCAAGTCTTGCCTCCCGATCGATCGACAGCTTCAGCTGTTCGACCAACACCGCCTTCTCAGCTTCGACGGTCGCTGCCTTGTCCTTCTAGGCCACCCGGACGTCTCCGAACCTCCGATATCAGGCCTCTAATTCGGACATGGTGTAAATCAACTGCAAGTAGAAGCCGACCGTCAGAAAGATAAAATAGTAAAGATGACAACGAAGAAAGGAGGCAAGGCAGAACTTACCCCGATCATGGTCAGGTAAAAAGAAGACAGCATCTCGGTCACCCGCCGAGTTTTCAAGACCTCCAGGTCGGCGGGAAGGAGGGTCCCCTGGCATAATCTCCTGGCCAAGTCATGGTCGGCCAGGGCCAACGCTCCCTCAGGGATCCGAGCGCCAGACGACGTGGCGCGACCCCCCGACCTTGAGTCGTCTGCGGGGGCCATCGGGGCCTTCCCCCGACCGGCCACCCAGGCCCGTAGATCGGGGAAGGAGGGGAAGCTCGAACTTGATTGAGCTCCCCCCGAGGCAGCAGCGGGAGCCGATGAAGGACGTTCGGGCTCCCGAACATTACCCCGAGCCTCCTCCATCGACGAAGCCGTCGATGCTCCTTCGGCCATTCCCTCCATCGGTTGCTCCTCTGGTGGCACTGCCGGCGCCGAGAGCGAGATGATCGGCTCCGACTGATCGGCCGCCGATGCGGTAGCGGTCGGGGTCAATGTCTGGGGCCTTTTCGACGAGCGTGAGGGCCCGGCCCCAGATGCCGGCCTCTTCCTCGCTGCATATTGTCTGATCTCGACGTCTGTCGGTCTCATCCTCGATGGCGTACCTACAATTTCAATAGGAGAATCAGTACGTGTTCAGGGACAAACGAGAAGCGAAAAGACAACCAATGGACCAGACAGTACCTAGACAGGGGACCAGGCTCAGACCGGCATCATAGAGGGCTTGTTCGGTAACAAGCTCCCTCTGCTTCGGTACCGACATATCCTTAAGTTGGTAGAAATCCTCCCAGTCGTCCGCCTCCACTCGATTGTTCTCGTTCGGCCCAGTCAGAGGCTCGCCCCAGCGGGAAGGGAACCCCCAAGGAGAGGAAGAAGAAACAAAGAAGAACTGATTCTTCCACTCAGGAATGGACGATGGAAGACCGGTGATGAAAGAGAGACCCTTCCGGGGATTGAAGAGCCACCACCCTTGGGCTTTAGGGTGGGGTCGGAGGATGAAGAACACCCGAAAAAGAGAGATTCGAGGGTTGGTCGGCAAAAGCAGACACAACAGAGCAAAACTGATTATTAACCGAACTGAGTTCAGCGCCAGTTGCGTCGGACAAAGTCCGTAATAATCCAGAAGGTTCCGGACAAACTCCAGAATCAGGAGACGAAGACCAGCCCAGAGGTCCTCGACATATAGAGCCACCTGGCCCGCGGGCGGATTGTTGACCTGTCCCTCGCCCCAGGGGCGAAGAGTCAAAACTGCTCCGAGATACTGTACTGATCCCGAAGTCGATCGACATTCGGCCCCAAAAGTGAAGAGACCTCCACCTACGGGGTCGATCGAAGATCATCAGTCGGATTCCCCGACTGGACTCCCCGAGGAGAAGTCCTGGCCATGACGCTAGAACCAGGAAGAAGGAAGAGATGGAGAAAAAGAAGAAGAAGGGGAAAGAATTCCAAAAGAAGCAAGGAGAAGGCGAAGGGAGACAGAAGTCTCGAAAGGACTTTTCAAGAAATGGGAGCAGAGGCAACTACCTGGGACAAGGGGGACCGCTTGGGCAGAGTCTCTGCAGTAGAACCATGAAAGTAAGGTTTTGGATACAAGTGACCCCATATATATAGGGCCCCTCGACGGTCGGGATGAGGGCGCGCTGATGAGGACCTCTTGGATGATTGACACGTGGCAGCATCCGGGCCCTCCCTCGGCCCGACGATTTGACACACCCATCCCAGATCGGGCCTCATCGCCTCCATCCGCACGAACGACTCCGGCCCAACGACCTTTCGACACGTGGCGGAAGAACCGTGCCTCAGGATTAATTCGCTGACGGCAGTCCGCGTTCCTGATGGGATGCCTGACGGCGATCCGTGCTCCCAAAGGAACGCCGGATGGTGGTTTGCGTTCCCTAGAAGACGTCTGACACCGGATCGCCTGACACTGGATCGTCTGACATCGAATCGTCGGACGTCGAGTCATCTGATGCCGATTTGTCCGGGTCGTCCGCTGGTGAGATCAGCAGGATCAGGGCATGACGCAATGAAGATCCACTCCTTTCGCCCGACGTCCCACCCACGTGGAAACGCGGGCCGACGTGACATCAGACTCAGGAGTGGGAGGGGCAACTGTTGGGATATACCGACTGACCCTGATGCCGACTCACCGACGGACCCCGACGCCGACCCATCCTCGAGATGGACCGACCGACTTTGCCCGTCTGACGATGGGCGACACCGACAGTAACCACTGATGATTCCCGGCCCGAGCATGTCGGCCAAACAGGCCGACACTGCCTCCGATCACCTGAAAGCCGACCCTGCATCACCGACTCCCTGTCAGGTTGGACAACCGATGTCCGACTTCTACAGACCCTTCTAGACGCCGACCGTGCTCTCGAGTCGCCGCCCGACAGTCAAATCTCGATATATAGTCGGTCGGCCCCTTTCAAAAATGCCGAACGACCAGCATGAGCTGCAGTCCTGTCAAGGACAGGCCGTGCAACCGTCAGGGGGCGTTGTCCTGCCAGGAACCTGGGGCACTGTCCTGCCAAGGACGCGAATTAATTCTTAGGACCTGTCAGCCCGCCGACGATATGACAACTCCCGACGATTTGACAACTCTTCAGTTGTCTACATCACCGACGGCGGGACCATATCACCTCCTACTATAAAACGAGGTAAGACAGCAGCTTACGGAGAGGACTTCTCTTCCTCTCTCCATCATTGAGTCCCCTGATTCCTCTCTACTGTTGCCTAGTCTCCTCTCTGACTTGACCATTGGAGGGTCTCCACCGGAGGCATCTCCGGTCAGTGTAGACTTTCCTTTGCAGGTGCTCGTTTCCCGGCGACCAGACGACGAGAGGATTGGCCACAACAAAGATTAAAAATAGATATAGTAAGTCATGCAAAATAAATAGATGAGACGAGTTTTTGCCTTTTCAACTTTATGTTTAGTAAAATATCAAGACTTCTGTATTTCCAATCAACCCGAAATACTTTTTGATGCAACGAGTAACTTAGGTTAAAAGCTTTATCCAATGTCTTGTCATGGTTGAGTTCTGATTTTTGCTTTCTTCTTCCGTTATTGAGAATTATAAGAGTCACACTGGAGAGGAGATGAGAAAGTAGCACAAGCACACTTCCGTTATTGGAATGTCAATTAGACAGCTTTAGAATTTACGAGGAGGGGGAGGAGATAGAATCAGAACTTCTTGAGAGATAATTGGTTTGAATTCAAAAATAGGCTAACTCATTCATTGCATGGCTTAATTTTATAGTATAGATTCATCTCCCATGAGACATCAACGGCAGACAACTCTCAAGATATTCATCATAACAACTCTCAATGATCCCAAGTTTCTAAGAGTGACTTAACTATAGGCCCATCTGTCAATTGGACAGGACTTCAAAAATAAGCATTCACATATTTAAATTAGTGGAATAGACGTCATGAATGGGCTTTTAACTTGGACGTCTCTTATGTGCCTCTTCTTGGGCCTATTTCCTGGGTCTTCGGTGTCAAAGAGGGCCACCCTTTTTAGTTGAACTTAAGAGATCGTGACAATCTGTAGACCTAAGAAATACATTGGTTTGGGCGAGGTTTTTTTTTTTGAGTTGCTTACCTGGCATGAAAGTAATTTAGTGAAAAGAAAAATGAACTTGAGAAATTTAAAATCATCATTATAATTTGTTGTAAATCTACAGTTTTACTTCATAAAATAATTGAAATGTGGCAAATATGTAAAGTTTCTACAAATTTCTCCTTATTTTTGGCACATTATAAATTTCTCTGTACTAATATAATCCTTGGAATGAAATTCATTGCCATGCTTCCATCAAAAAAAAAAAAAAAAGATGAAATTCGATTCCATGCTGAGAAATTCCAATTTAAGATATATAAAACTAGGGAGGGGATTACCACACCTCAAAAATAAGAGCAGGTCCATGTGTTGCCCCCCCCCGACCAATGTTGGGTACCTTTGATTCACATAAGATAAGGTGTGGTTGTTTTCCTTTTAGACTAATCCAACTAAAGATATTTTATTATCTGAGTTAACTAATAATTATGTTTTTATATTTGCTTGATCCATATCTCTTAAAGGAGGGAACCAGAGCTTGTCTCGGCAGTCACAACTTTCTCTATTTTTAGTAATAAAAAATTCTGGATCCAATTTTTGGACTCTGCATCTTACACAGATTAAAATTAAGATTATTATAATAGTGAGTCTTTCCTTTTTTTTTTTTTTCTTCTTTCAGAAAAAATAGAATCTTTTAAAGGACAACTGATGGGAGAGAAGGACATACTCAAGGAAAGGAAGGTCCGAGGATACACGACTAAAGGTTTAGGCCACAGTTTCATTCATATGAGTTCCTCCTACATGGCATCAGAGGATTGTTGTCTTCTCACAAAACTGTTGTGATGCACTGAGCCGGTTATATGGGCCCATATGAAAACGAGCAAGTGAAGCTTTTTTTTCTTGCAGAAAGTATGCATCACGACAACAAATTTTATATATATCATACTATTACTTTCCACTAATGACTTCCTGCTAATTAGCCTAGTCCGCAGGTTGACTTTGGAATTCATAAGATCTTATATTGTCTAGTCTTTCCAACCAGGACAAGTGCGCACCTCTTTCTGTTCCGTTACGTTTCATGATCCAATTTAGTCCTGGTCCATATAGGATGGCCGCAAATGGTGACAAAGAATTCTACCAACCAAACCTAGACTTCCCTCCGGAGCGAAAGAATTACACAACACAGTTTCAAACCTAGAAGTCTCTCAAAAATCATATAGGGTGGGCATTAGAGGAAAAATTATGGGACAGGGTCCATCATTTGCCATGTTTCTCCTAATATTAATCTGAAATAAAAAAATTTAAAACTCAAAAATTCTTCTTACTAATGGAGTCATTAGTCTCATAATTAAAAATAAAAAAAAATATGATGCTATCTTTCTTCTTCCTTTTTATGATATACTTTTTATTGATATATATTAAATGGCCAAATGATATATACCGTGCAAATTAATCATCAAGTATAGTCAATATACATATCTAAATAAATCGATATATAATTTTTAAAATATAAAATTTATTAATATACAGTACACGATCAGATGATACATACGTAAAAAATTAATCATCTAGCAATTTAATACATACCTTCAAGCAAATTATACATAGTTTTTAAAATATTATATTCACCGATACACAATACATAGTATGGTGATACACACCCATCGACTTTTTAATGCATACTGTATGTTTATTTGATACATATAGTAGCAATCTAATATATATTTTTGAATAAATTAATATATAATTTTCAAAAAATGAAGTTTATTAATATATGATACATGGCCAAATGATACATACTTCACAAATGAGTCATTTAAACCTAATACATACCTCCAAATAAATAAATATACTATTTACACAATATTATGTTTACCAGTATATACTACATAGTGTAGTGATACGCACTTATTGATTTTCTAATATATACTATAAGTCTTTTTGATATACTGTATATTACGTATTGTACTACCAGACCATGTAGTATATACTGATGAATATAATGTTCTAAAAACTGTATTAATTTACTTAGAGATATGTATTGGATTGCTAAATAACTAATTTACTAAATGTGTATTACTTGATTGTATGTTACGTATTGGTGAACTCCATATATATCAATTAGAGATATATATTGATTTGCTTGATGATTAATATTTTTAGCATATATCGTATGGCTATATAATATATATTAGTAAAAAAAAATTATTGAAAGGGAGGAAGAGAGAGAATGCCATACTTTTAAAAACAATCACCAGATTGATAACTCTATTAGCAGAAAAGTCTTGACTTTTAGATTTATCTTTTAGGATTGGTGTTAAGAGAAACATGGCAAGTTATGAAATGCACCTCATAATTTTTTTAATGCCCGCCCCATATGATTTTTGTTCCAAATTTAATATCTTACTAATAATTTCCACTAATGACTTCCTGCAAATTAACCGGTCCATAGGTTTACTTTGGAATTCATAAGATCATATATCGTCTACGCTTTCCAACCAGGACAAGTGCACACCTCTTTCTATTCCATTACGTCTCATAATCCGATTTAGTCCAAGTCCATCCGGTGGAATTCCACAACATGAAGTTTCGAACGTAGAAGTCTCTCTTTCCTTCATGAGGATTGGAAGGGTTAGTAAAATACACCCCCCCCCCCCTTTCCACAACATTGAGCTCCACTAAATCACCACTGCTTGCAATGTGCTGATAGCCTATGGTCTAAAACTAGACTTCTCCATGTAACTTTTTAGCCCCAAAGCACAGAGGATCTGATATATACCTTTAAATCTGGAGCAGTTCATAACAAAAGAAATGTTTATACATGTTTTGGAGAAAACTTTCCTCATGTATCTCACAAAATTGTACTGATACAAGGGAGGAACTACTGTTCTAGCCATAAGGACATAAATTTGGGTGCGTAGGTTCACGATTGGAATTAGACTCAGAATAAATTGGAATTAGAATTGGAATGACCATATCCTCCGACAGATTTGGTTTGCGATTGAAAGTGGAATCGGAACAGAATTTGAATACCAAAGAAGAATAGAGATTAGATTTTGAGGGATTCGAGCATTCCCATTCCTCTTGGGACTCTCCTCCAACCAAACTGGAATAAAATTGACTCATTCCTATTCTTATTCCAAAGTCCAACTCTCCCAAACCAAACATATATCCGAAATAGATATAAAGCGGCCTGACATGTAGAATACCCTTCATCCATTACATTTCGATAGGTTGACAAGCCTCAGGCGGTATTTGGTTCGTGATCAGAATTGGACTCGAAATAGCTATATCTCTCTTAGCATTTGGTTCGTCACTCAAATTGAGATGGGCATGGAATTTAAATCCTTAGGAAAAAGTTAGGATTGGATTTTAAGGGGGCTGGGTGATTCTCATTTAGCTTCGGAATCAGAATGGGACTCCTTCCAACTAAATGGTTGGAATAAGATTCACATCTTTCCCCTTCCATTCCAAGCTCTTACTCCTCTCAACTAAACACCCCCTCAATCTCACTCCTACAATCTTCGTATCAATAAATTTTTGGGCCAAGTTGGTCAGCTTGATGCGAGCCTAAACACAATTCTCAACCAACATGTTAGAAAAATTTCTTGAGCCTCTCTACAGATTGTCAGTTGTGGCACCTAGAAGGTATGCAATAGCACAAGCAGCACTAGTATCATGATAGCATACTTGAGAAATTCTTTGTGCACCATGGGCGGTGTAGAAAATCCGACGTGGAGTGCCACTTTATGTGATTGGTCCACATAGTCACTGCTTTCCAACACACATTTAATGCTTGCATTCTATTCTTTTATTTAAAAATTTTGCATAACGAAAATACTTCTGCTATTTGAAAAAAATTATGACATCTTGTGGTATATTATGACCCCCTACATGCAGGATATCATAAGATGGCCCTAAAAATTATGACATCCTGTGACATATTATGATATCCTTCATCAAATTATGACTTTCTATATATAGGATGTCATAATATGCTTAGGATGTCATAATATAGAAAGGTATTTTTGTCCAACTATTTTTCAATGCGCCTTTAATGCCTGCAATTTTGATTTTTCGTTTGAAAATTTTGAATGTCAAAAATGCTCTTGCTTTTTGAAAAAATTATGATATCCTATGGCATATTATGACATCCTGTCAAAATTATAACTTCATGCACATAGGATGTCATAATATGGACATAAGATGTCATAATTTTTTTCAAAGAGTCGGAGTATTTTCGTCATTCAAAATTTTTGAATGAAAAAATGAAACTGTAGGCATTAAATGCATGTTAGAAAGTGATGGCTATATGGACCAATCACATAAAGTGATACACTCTATGTTAGATTTTCTACACAATCCGTGGTGCGCAAAGAATTTCTCCGGCATACTTATGACCGATGCTCCTAGGCAAATGGGATCTTATAGATGCATAGTAATGCCTATGGTGATGCCATCAACCCTTTCAGTTGTGTAGGGACAAACTCTCTCGTTACTTTCTATTCTCCAGATTGTCGAATGTACCTAGGTGTACTTGTAGGGGTTTTATTTTAAGACATTGAGAGTAAGAATTTCATAGTTAATAGGTAAAATGACCCTTTTTTTTCTTTAGAGAACCATATAATTGGAATGGAGGACAAGTATTTCATTGTCCATTAGTTAAAATAATGCAAAATAGTAGTTTCAAGTAGTCACCTCCCCAAAGGAGTTTAGCTCACTCATCCTCCTTTAATAAGAAAGCACATGCTAAACACTAATTGGATGAAATGGGAGAACTTTTTCCATCATTGTTTGCTTCATTTTAACAAGATATTATGCCCTAGAGAAAATGTCTATTATTCTCTAACTTATATATACGTATGATTGTCTATCAAAATCAGAATGTTGCACAATGTAATTAGTTACGACTAAAAATGCAAGATTTAAATGATACATATCTTAGGGTCAACCTTGAAAATGTCAATTTAGATGGTAAATAGCCTTTCTATTAGCCTTTCATTGCCCCGACGAACCATGATCTCTAGTTAAGTTAACCAAGGATGGAAAGTGGTCATTTTACCTTGGTTAGTTTCAAGAAGGGTCCAAATTATATGACAATAAAAAAGTGGATGATCTATAAGAACTTTATGGGCAATAAAACTTATATAAAGATGAAGCAATCCAAGTACTATCTAAGATCTCCCAAGTCAATCTGCAACCACCTATAGCAAATCAGCCTACAATCACCTGCAACACCTTGATTTTCTAATCCCAACTCTTGAGTATGCTCGATAGGAAGGATCTCATATGCTCTTGGATGAGTTGGGGACTAAGTCTATAGGGAGTATCCTTTTATAACGTGCCTCACTCATCAAAGCTAGCATCTGAATCAGTCGCAATGATTGAAAGATGGATGTTATCCATGATGATTGTGTAGAGTTCAACTTTATCAAACCATCAAATATATCTCTATCACTTTATCAGATGTTTATCTATAGTTAGAATTCAGATTCATCTAAAATATATAAAATAAATCTCGATGTATATTAGCATGGGCTATATCCGAATAGAGTTGATCGGATAAAACTCTAGCATTCTCTCACTTGACTTAACCTAATACAAGCATCCTCATTTTAATTATTTAAAGTATTTCAAACATTTTTAATGAAATTCTATCTGGATCCGATAATTAAAAATTGATGTAGTCATATTTAAAAACTAAATTCCTCCATGGGATATACACTGCATACTTGATTAATTATAAAATAACCAGTAGTATGAATTATGACAGTAAATATATTATCTATCAATACACGACCTTCTATGCATCACAATACTAATGACACCTCATAACCAAGTTCTTTATGTGGAGCTTTACGTTGTGAATAGACAAAATTTTATATCTATTTCTTGATCATCTTTATATCATATGATAAATAGCTAATCAATATAAAATAAAATAAACTAAATTTTATTATAAAATTCAATATAATAATTTTATATATAATATCCCATACATATCAATCATAAAATGAGCTAATCAGTCTTATATGATCTATATGATCTCTAAAAATCTTGGGAGTGAATTCTTTCATCAATGGATTTGCAATCATTAGCTCCACAATAATATATTTCATAGATACGATGTTCTCCTTTATTCTTTCATGAAGAGCAAAATATTTAATACTAATATGCTTACAAGCACTTGTACTCTTTATATTATTAGATAATCTTACTGTAGAATTATTATCACAATATATCTTGATTGATTTGATAATAGAGTCAACAACTCTAAGTCCTGTGATGAAATTCTTTAACCATATAGCTTATTAGAAAGTCTCATAATAAGCTATGTACTCTACTTCCATAGTGGATGAAGTGATAAGATCTTGTTTCGCTTTCAAGATATAGCATGTCCTGCAAGTAGAAAGATGTATTGATGGTAGACTTTCTATTGTTAGTGTATCTAGCAAAGTCTGAATCTAAATAATCAATAAATTCAAGATGATCATACCATCTATATGTGAGCATGTATTTTTTGATATCTTACAAGTAACGCATGATTTTCTTTGTAGCTTTCCAATACTCCATTTCTAGCTCATGTTGATAAAGCTACAGTATTGATATAGCAAAAGCAATGTCTGGATGCATATAAATCTTGGCATCATTTAAACTCCCAACAATAGATGCATAAGGTATGGACCACATTTCCTTAATTTCGTCTCATTTCTTAGACATAGAAATTTGTTAAGTTTACCATCTTTTATAATAGGAGCACATCTAGAGAAATATTTTTTCATCCCAAATCTTTCTAATATTCTAGAGATGCAAGTCCTTTGAGATAGATTAAGTAACCCTAAGGATCTATCTCTATGAATCTTAATGTTGATGATATAAGTGACTTCATCCATATCTTTCATCTTAAAATTTTAAAATAGAAACTATTTGGTTTTCTTAAGCAAACCAATATCACTACCAGTAAGTAGAATAGCATCCACATATAATATCAAAATTATGAACTTACTTCCACTAACTTTTAAGTATATATATTGATCAATTATATTTGCTTCAAATCCAAAGGACGTGATTATCTCATTAAATTTGAGATACCATTGTCTGAAAACCTATTTAAATTGATAACTAGATTTCTTTAATCTACAAATCATATTCTTTTGTCCACTAATAATAAACCCTTAGGTTGTTCTATATAGAGTTCTTCCCATAGATCACCATTGAGGAAGATCATTCTCACATTCATCTGTTGCAACTCTAAATCAAAATGAGCTACTAAGGCCATGACAATCTTAAAGGAGTCTTTCGAAGAAATAGGAGAATAGGTCTCTTTAAAGTCAATGCTCTTCTTTTGTGTAAACTTCTTTATCACAAGTCTAGCTTTATATTGTTCAACTTTATCATTGAGATTTTTTTGACCTTATAGATCCATTTACAATCTATCGATCGCACCCCTTTTGATAGGTCAACTAATTCTCAGACATAATTTTTATGCATAGAGCTCAGCTCTTCTTTCATAGCATCCAACCATAATAAGGAGTTCTCACCATTCATGGTTTGTAAGAACATCTCAAGGTCATCATCCTTTTCATCCATATCAATTAAATACATCACATAATTTGATGGTATAGCAGATTTTTTTATTCTAGTAGATCTCTAAAGAGCTATCTCTTGATCCACTTGTGGTGATAGTTGGATAGTTGCTTCTTCAGCAATAAAAACCTTATGAGGTGGAACTTGATGAAGCAGTGGTTCCTCATGAATGTTATATTAAGAAATAATTATAGGAATCATCACTTCAGTCTGCTTTTCAGATATAAAATTATTTTTTATATTTTTCTAAAGATAATATCTTCAGGTTCTCTACTCCCATAAACATGCCATCTTCTAAAAATTTTACTTTATTAGTTTCTGCTATCTATGATATACAAGATGAACAAGAGAACTATACCCTTTTAACCTCTCTGGATAACTAATAAAAAAATTATTGGTCGTTCTAAGATCAAATACCTTTTTTTGGGGATTATAAATCTTGGTTTTAGCTGAACAATCTCATATACACATATATCCCAAACTAGATTTTCTACTAATCCATAACTCATAAGGAGTTTTTTGAACTATCTTAGTAGAAATCTTATTTAATATATGCATAGCTGTCTTTACAGCCTCACCTCACTAGAAAATAAATAATGTAGAATAACTTTGCATAGCCTAAACCATTTTTTTAAGCATTCTATTTCTTTTTTCATCTACACCATTTTGGTTTGTTATGCCAAGCATTGTATATTGAGGTACAATCTTTTGTTCCTTTAAAAATTTTGCTAATGGTCTTGGCCTTTGATCCATCTCAGTATATCTACCATAGTATTTGATACCTTTGTCAGATTTGACTACTCTAATCATTTTTTTTTATTATCTCTCAACCTCTGTTTTAAATTCTTTAAAAGCCTCAAATACATCAGTCTTATCAAATAGAAGGTAGAGGTACATATATCATGAATAATCATCAATGAATGTGATAAAATACTTTTCACCTATTAGACATAAGAAAAAAAATCCGCATCCATCAGTATAAATGATTTTCAAAGGTGCATCACTCCTTTTGATATCCTTTTTCGATGTATATGTCTGCTTTGCCTTTATGCAGTCAATATAGATTTCAAAATCAATGAAGTTTAATGATCCTAAGATCTCATCCCTCACTGACCTTTTGACCTTCTCTTCAGAGATATGACCCAATCTCTAGTGCCATAACATAGAGGAGTTATCATTAATTCTATCTTTTTTATTACAAGAAGAATTTGCAAAGAAAGACTACTCAAATGAATGATACAAAGACAACTTATAAAGACCATCACACAATAACCAAAACCAACAACTCTAGAGTCTTTTTATTAGATCAAATTTAAAATTTCTAAAAGAAACATAAAAACCAACTTTATCCAATATTGGAATATAAATTAAATTTTTAAAAAAAGATATAAAAAATTCTATTTAAAACTAAGATAAATCTAAGACTATCTTGTAGCATCCAATGTCTTGACAAGTGAACGTGCTTAATTTTTGATGACAGTGGATCATTTACTTTCAATCAGAGGCTTTCTTAAAAGGAAGCCCTGTAAGTTGTTGGCAATGTGCATAGATACACCAGAATCAGTCACTAGGTAGAAATAAGAATATTTACTACATTGGATTCAAAACATATAAGAGAGTAAAAGGTACTTTTCTCTTGCAACCATTTTTTGATACTTTATGCAGTTTTTCTTCAGGTGTCTCTTCTTTTGCAGAAGAAGCATTTAATAACTTTATTAATAGCTTCACCCGATCCTACTGCAGTATCTTCTTTTCTTTTGCTTTGGGTGCATCTTTTCTTTACCTTGTTTCTCACTGACTTGATGTGAAGCCAAATTCACGCTCTCTATCTTCTCCCCTCAATCTGTCCTCCTCTTAAACATATTTGATTAGTAATTCATTAACTATCCACTCTTCATTATGTGGATTATAGGAGATCTTAAAGAGGTTATATTTTAATGGAAGAGAAGTAAGAATAAAATGGACTAGGAAAGCATCTGATATAGTTACCTTAATATCATTTAACTACTGCAATATTCCTCATCTCTACGATGTGCTTATGTATACCAGATTTGCCTATATATTTGTAGAGACTAATCTCGTCATCAAGATGCTAGCTTTTGCTTTATCAAAGCTTACGAATTGCTACTCCGCAGTACTTAAAAAAATCACGTGCCTTTTTCACATAAAGGGATATATCTCCTAATATACCTGGCCATGTTGGATTTCATTAGGAGCAAACTTAGGTGATTGGAACACTCCTATTTTTTATAAAAGCTCTTCTATTCTGGTGTACTTTCATTCGTAAGTAGTGAAGATTCATCTACTCAAAATACTAGATCAAGATCAACACATCTTAATATAAGCATTATTCTTTCTTTCCATTCTAAAAAAGTTGATCCATTAAGAAAAAAAATTTCTATGCTGCTATCAATCATTATGAAAATTAATGTTGTAAAAAATATATGCTCAAGTCATCATCAAATAATGAGATCAAATAAATTTAATTTATCTAAAGTAAATAAATTTCTTAATATTTAACTTTGATGGGCAACCAGGTGCATCATTATATATCTTCTTTGGATGAGTACCATAACATGCTAGTGGCTACACTCGTTTAGTGATATATCATATCATCAGTAAGCTTAATAAAATATGCACATTAGGTACAAGCAAACATTATAAATTTGAATATAAAAATATCACTCGATCCAACATACAATCCTGCTATTTTATCCAACAAAACCTCAAATATGAAGATGCTCCATTGAGAGTGAATCAACACTTCAATAGCTTAGATGCAATTATGATACTATTAAAAATTTTATTGGATCAATTAGGTTTATTCAGAATTATACTTTATAAAAAATTTATGATTTTAAGAGTTTGTGGTCACTTTGGTGATCACACCGAAACAATCAAACCAAAAACCTTCAATACCTTATAAATAGTATCAATAAATTTTACATGCAGAATATGGTAAGACGTAATTATGACATTATTAAAACTTTATTGGATGAATTATATTAATCCAGAATTAGATATTATAAAAATTTTTTGATTTTTTATGTTCTTGGTCACTTTGGTGATTACACTGAATCAATCAAACCAAAATCCTTCAAATCTTTAAAAATAGTGTCAATAAACTTTACATGCTAAACATGGTATAAATACATTATCAAGAATATAATAATAAGCTTATAATATTTTATTTATATATAAATAAATTAAATAGTATATAAAAATATATAATATGCAATTTATGAACTTTTATGCAATATAATCAGGTGCTAGGGACCATATCATAATTATAAGAGGATCTTCATGTAATAAAGTTTATTATGGGGACTAAATAATAATCTAGGAGTCTTTATGTAATAAACTCTATTATAAGAATTAAAATATAATTTTAGAAGGATCTTTATGTAATATATACTTTTTCAAGTGCTTAAATGCAAAAATCTCCTTATTTAGTAAACGGATCCAATCAAGTTTCGAATTTTGGGTCGGAACCCAAAACTGGAACCCACTAAACTTTTCTTCTTCCTTTCAGTCATCTAAACCTATTTTTTCTTTTCCTCTCTATTTTTGATTGCACATGGTGGGGACAGCGAAAGTCAAATGCCCCCTCCTTGACCATATGCTGGCTAGCAGTCACCAAAAAGGTCTAATCGACGGACCACCACTATCTCCCAGAGCTTTCATAATTGAATAGAGGTGGAAGGGCCGCAGCTAGCACTCCTCCGACCAAATTCAAGTCGACGATTGTTGGAAGACCATAATCAATGGACTGCCACCCCTTCCTTAGGACCCACCACTAGTTTTTCTAGTGATTGGGAGGGAGAACTGCCAGTTAATCGAGATCCGATGGTTCCTTCCTCACCAATAAACCTCTTTATTTATTTATTCACTGAAATAGTAGACTGGTTGCTAGAGATTGAGGACCAACATGGCGGCTTGGTGCGATGGTTGTTGAAGGTCGACTGAAGTCCAACCATCAAGAATGGAGGGAGGGCATAATGGTGGAAAATCATGAATGCCATCAGCCCTCTTCTTCTCCTTATAATATTCATTTATTTGTTTATTCAAATAATTCTAGTCCTTTAAAAAATAAATTTTATATCCTTTAAAATAAATAAATAAATAAATAGTAATCACAAATCCTTTATAGAATCCAGGAATAGATCGTGATCGTGATAACTCTAATTATAAGCAACCGATTAGGATGGCCAGTCAAATCTACATCCATGTAAACTTTATATGGATACGAAGACTTCAATCTTTAAGCAAAAAATCTATATGGCTCTGATACCACAATATAAAAACTTTATAGGGCAATAAAATTTATATGAAAAGGAAGCCATTGAAGTATTATCCAGGATCTCTCAAGTCAGCCTGCATCTACTTATAGTAAATCAGCTTGCAATCACCTACAGCTATTAAAGAACCAAGCTGAAAGTACTCCTCGCTTTCATTGAGCAGCATCTTGATTTTTCAATTCCAACTCTGAGTATAACTGATAAGAAGGATCTTATAAACTCTCGAATGTGTTAGGGACTAAGTCCATAGGGGATGTCCTTTTATAACATACCTCACCTATCAGAGATAGTATCTGAATCAGTCACAAAGACTAGATAATGGATGTTATTCATGATGGTTGTATTGAGTTTAACTTTATCAAACTATCAAATATTATCCTATCACTTTATCAGAGATTTATCTTTAGTCAGAGTCTAGATCCATTTAAAACATATAAAATAAACTCCAATGCGTGTTAGCGTGGGCCACAATCGGATAGGATTAATCAGATAAAATTTGAATAGGATCATGATGAGAGGAGAAAAGAGTGGTAAATTAATCTATGATATAATGCTTTCCATGTTATAGAGAAAGGTCACCTAGAAGGAGAGGTTTACTTTTGTCTGTGGGACTTGGTCAGGAGCAATGTGCATGACTCTTTATCCCACTCGCTCTCCTCATATCCTCCCCCTAGCTGCCAAATTAGTCATGGCTCATCTTATAAAACTCATCCCTCCTCTACTGCCATCGAGGACACTCACCCATGAGGAAGGACCAATGGATATGTCATACCATCTCTTATCAAAAATAAATAAAAAACAAGAAAAGAGAAGAAAGGGCCAATGGAAATGCCAGATAGATTGTAATATTTAATTAAAAAGAAAGAAAGAAAAGGGAAAAAAGGGCCAACAGGTGTATCAAACAATCTTATCTTATAAATGAATAAATAACAAGAAGAGACAAGAAGGGGCCAATGGATGTTTACAGTTATTTTTTAAAAGAGATTTCTTTCCAAGATATCTCTATCAGATATACTTCAATTTAAAATTGAATTCTTGTGACTTTAAAAAGATGCTCTGTGCTACTTAACCATTGTAAATAACTATTGGTCTTAAACTTCAGTTTAAAGTGAAGAGTTATATATTTATAGATGAAAAGTCATGTAGTTATAGATTGAAAGGTCATGTATCTATAGATTAAAAAGTGACACATCTAGGGAAAGATATCTTTGCACCTATTCATATTCTATAAATATAGAGCCTTGTAATTGAAAATAGTAATTTTCTTTTCATCTTAAAACTTTAGTTCTCTTTCTAATTTCTAAATAACTTTTGAGAGAGTTCTTAGAAATCTGTTCAAAATTACTATTAATTTACAGATTACATATCTAGGAAAAGATGTCTTCGCATCTATTCATACTCTATAAATATAGAGCCTTGTAACTAGAAATAGTAATTTTCTACCTTTCATCCTAAATCTTTATTTTTCTTTCTAGTTTCTAAATAGTTTCCTAGAGCGTTCTTAGAAATCTCTTTCAAATTGCTATCTATAGAATTTTATAAGGTTTTATTGTATCCTAGGGTTAATTTTCCATAAACTTGTTGGCAAACTTATTTGAATAGGGATAAATATCACTTTAAAGATAGCGATTTATATGTTTCAGAGCCTTAAATTGTTTCATTATTTTATCTAATTAAACCACTCCTTCCCAATAATATTAAGATGATATTTGCGATGGCTATCAAATCAAGTACTATTGTCAAAATCATGACTCAAGACTTTGTCAAATTGGATTAATTTGATGGAACCAACTTCACTTGGGAGGACAAAATGATGTTTCTCCTGACTGACTGAAGATTGTATACATATTAGATCTGACATTGCAGCCTTTTCCTATGGAACACTACAAGATACTAAAGAGATTAAGAATGAATGGAGAAGAGGCGATAAGAGGATGAATTTATTTGTCGATGCCACATTTTGAATGTATTGTCCCATGGTCTCTATAACCTCTGTGTTTCTCTCTAATTGCCTCAAGAAATTTGAAAAGCATGGGAAGAGAAATATACTACTAAAAGATAAGGTATGGATAAATTTTTAATTATAAAATATTTTAAATCTACATTAAGCGACAACATACCCATCAGAGATCAAGTGCCTGAATTGCAAGTTCTGGTTTATAGACTCTATCATCTTAAAATTATTATTCTTGAGTCACTTCTAGTGAGGGTAATTATTAGAAAATTTCTCTTACTTAAAATAATTATAGGAATAATCTTCTGCATATGACAAAAGATTTCACTATAGAACAAATACCAAAGCATCTCAAGATTGAGGAAAAATCTAGAAAATGTGATGCTATATATCTGAATTCTAAAGCAAACGCTATTAATGAAAATGGGTCTATTAAAATCCTGAACTCTAAACACAAGAAGAGTCTCATAGTGCAAAATATAAATTCTAGTTTCAAGAAGAATAGCAATCCCAACAAAAGGAATAAATAAAGTTATCATTATGGAAAGAAAGGCCATTATATTCATGAGTGCAGGTACCATAAGAATGAGAAGAAGTCAGTAAAAGATGTAGCTAATAGTAATGCAAATATAGTGGAAGAAGAAGTCAAAAATCTTGTTGGCATGATTTTTGCATTACAAGTTGATACGGTCATTGAATGACATATGGCAACTATGAACCAATCATTTGATTGGTGGCTTGACTCTAACACAATAATACATATTTGTATTGATAAAAGGTAGTTCAAGAATGATGAGATTGTTGCTATTGGACAAAAAGTATTGACAGAAAATCATAGTCCTGCCAAAGTATTTGGAAAGGGACAATTGAACTCTACTTCATTTCTAGAAAGAAACTAACTTTATTGAATATACTACATATTCCAAAAATCAAAAAAAAATCTTGTATCTGCTAGCCTTTTATGTAAGAATGGCTTTAGAGCCATTCCAAAGTCTAATAAGTTGATTTTGTCTAACAATGAGGCATCTATTGGGAAAGGTTATTCTTGTAAGGCTATGTTCAAACTCAATCTTGGTAGCGATAAAATATCTCTAAATTTTACTTATATTATTGATTCTTCTTCTTTATGGTGTGCTAGAT
Organism: Elaeis guineensis; assembly: GCF_000442705.2. NCBI lineage: Eukaryota > Viridiplantae > Streptophyta > Magnoliopsida > Arecales > Arecaceae > Elaeis > Elaeis guineensis. The sequence continues at coordinate 102,443,995 of NC_026003.2, forward strand.
TAGTATATTTAAATTTTAAGTCTTTGCATTATATGTATAAGCATGGATATATTTCTTATAAGCATGAAGATAATTATAAGTATGAAATCTGTATTCAAGAAAAAATCACCAAAAAACCTTTTCCTAAGGTAGAAAAGAAAATACAAATATTAGAATTAGTACATTCTAATATTTGTGAATTGAATGGAATTCTAACAAGAGATGATAAAAATATATACTTTTTAACATTTATAAATGATTTCTCTAGATACACATATGCATATCTAATGAGAAGCAGAGATGAAGCATTTAATTTCTTTAAATGTTATAAAGTAGAATCGAAAGGAAATGAAGATTAAGATTCTCTATAGTGATGGTTGTGAAGAATAGTTTTCTGATAAATTTACTACTTATTATGAAGGACATGGTATCATACACTAGAAATCAACACCATGTACATTTCAATAAAATGGTTTGGCTAAAAAAAAATAGAACTTTAGTTGATATGCTTAATACAATAGTTTTTTTTTGTAACAATACAATGGTTTTAAATGGTAAACTATCTCTAAATTTATGGGAAGCATTACATACCATGTTCATAATAAAATTTTATCTAGAAAAATTTAGATTTCACCTTATTAATTATAGAAAAGAAGAAACCAAATCTAAACCATCTTAAAATGGGGGTGTTTGGCCTTTTATAGAGTTGATGATCCAAAAAGAACTAAATTAGGGCCAAGAGGGAAAAAATATGTATTTATGGGATATGCTCAAAATTCAAAGGCTTACAAATTATGAGACTTAAAGTCTAATTCATAGTAGAAACAAGAGGTGCATAATTTACTGAAGATAAATTCTACTCTCACATTTTACCGGAGCCTATTCCCATAATTGATAATTTACCAACGCTACAATCTAGTTTAACTCCTAGTACATCTAATAATAAGAGCAATAAAAAAAAGAAAAATAATATTTTCTCTGAACCTAGTAGAAGTAGGAAGGATAAAAAAGAAAAATTTGGTTCCTAATTTATTTCTTCCCAATCTATAGTCTTCCTTATAGAAGGTAGTAGAACCATTGTGCTCAATGGAATATACATCTTATTAAATATTGAAGATAATCCTAAGACATATAGGGAGGCAATGGCTTCAAGAAATGCAGTTTCATAAAAAGAAGCTATAAATGATGAAATAGACTCAGTATTGTCTAACAATTCTTGCATTCTTGTAGATTTATCTCCAGGATCAAAATCTATAAGATGTGATGTAAGTGGGCATTTAGAAGAAAATATAGTACATATGGGTCTATACAAACCTTCAAGGCTTGATTATAGTCAAGAGATATACATAAAAGAAAGGCACATATTATTTTGATATATATGCTTCGATAGCAAGAATAACATCTGTGAGAGGTTTTATTATAATAGCTTAAATTTATAATTTACATATTTATCAAATGGATATTAAAACAACATTCTTAAATGATGACATTGATGGAAGTTTATATGAACAATCAGAAAATTTTGTTCTTCCTAGAAATGAAAAGAAAGTTTGTAACTTGGTCAAATCATTATACAATTTAAAGAAAGTTTCAAAGTAATGGCATGAAAAGTTTGATTCAATAATTTTGTTAAATAGATTCATATATAATAATGCTGATAAATATATTTACTCTAAATTTATTGATAATTGTGATGTGATCATTTGTTTTTATATAGATAACTTGCTGATTTTGAGACCAATTTAGAACATATATCTTAGACTAAGAAGTATCTAAATTCAAAATGAAAGATCTTAGTGAAGTATATACTATCTTAAGCATAAAGGTTAAGAAGCATAGTGGGGGCTATGCTTTAGATCAATCTTATTATATCGAAAATATATTCATGAGGTTTAAATATCTTGGAATAAAGAAAGTAAGTACCCTATATGATTCCAAGTTCTATTTAGTATATAATTGATGTGGGACTAGATATATGCTTGCATATTTCTTACATTTTCCCCATTCACTTAAGCTTATCAAGCAGGAAAGTGATGAGCTTCTCCCATTTTTGCTCTCAAATAAAACCCCAGCCTTTGCATCTTCACCCTTTGTGGGATCCTACAACATATGTTGAATGAGTTCTTCGAGTTTTCTATAATTATAATCATTCCAAGTGACTTTGGCTTCGAGCTCGAGAACATGTTTCTAGTACTTAGTGGGCTTTCTTTGGTTCTCAATATGCAAAAAAATCTTATAACAATTTAGGACTCATTTGGTTCGCGAGAAATGGAAGGGGCAAAAGACAATTTCGAAGAAGTGGAGGAGAGTCTTCTTGTTTGATTGAAGTTTTAAGGAAAAAAAATAGAAAAAGCTCTTTTTATGGAAAGACACTTTTTATATTTTATGAAAAGTATAAATCCAGGGAAGAGATGGGTTTTAGAATTTTTCATGGAATGAAAATTAGTGGCTCCCTTTTCTTTTTAAAAATATCATTTTAAAATTATCCCTATAAATATTAATATAATATTATATTTTTATTATCCTAATATTTATATTAATATAATATAATAAATTTTTATATTAATATATTAATTTTTATATTAATATAATATTAATACTATATCAATAAATTTGTTACTAAAATATTTATATTGTATATATATACATATATATTAGTGTTGTATTAATATAATCACTTATTATGATCTATTATGATATTATATTATATTTATATTAATATAATATTTATATAGAGTTTGAAAGCACAAAGATATGGTTTTATATCTATTAACGGTATAATAGGTATTTTACATAATTTTTTTAAAAAATTAGATGTTTAACCAAATATAAATCACTCTGAGATAAATCATTTTTTCATGATCAACTAAATATATTAAAACCATATTTCTAGGAAGCAAAGTTCTTCTCGTGAATTAAACAAGTCCTTAGTGAAAGAAAGGGACTTGATTATTTTTCAATTATATACATATTTAATTTTATTTAGATAATCTTTTCAATTTATTCTATTATTTTGGCAAAATATTCGAAATAGGTAAAACTGTAATATTTCTCAAATTTCTCTTTCATTAAAGAAAAAAATAAGAACTCGATTCATTTCCTTGTTTGACGAATTCCAACTTAAGATATTTAATAATAGTTAAGGAAATCACTGTTAGATATATTCAATGCATGCACACAAGAGGATGAGTGGCGGTTAATTATCCCATCTCTAAAATTTCCCTCTTACATTATGATAACTATAATAATGTACTCTTATTTTTCCACTTCCCCTTGAAAAGAGAAGTTCATCAATCGTCAAAACTCATCCCTTCTTTTTCGGCCAAGTTTCTTCAAAGAACACAAGTTGCACGCATGTTTTCTGGAAAACAAAACAAATGCAAGTGACAAAATCGCATACGGCACCCGACCGAAGGACTTCCCGCTAGTTTAGGAACAGATGAAATAACAAATTACTCTTTCCGACCAGTCCAACTTCTTTTTTTTCTTTCTTTTTTGGTAAAACTTCATCCCATTGTTTACTTCTTCCTAATTCGACTTGGTCCAAAGCACAAGAATTTCACTAACAAGCCAGGCCCTCTGTCGTACGTATTTGTAAGTATATCGGGTGTGAAAGAGTTCCGCTGATCGGGCCAGGTCCTCTCTGTTAGCCGGCGTGAAAGAATTCCACTAATCTGTACCAAAAAAATAAACAAAATTCCTCTAATCAAACAAGGACTGTTCAACTCCCTTCCATGCACGCAACGAATGGTCTCCACCTTATCGCCTCCCTTTTCCATTTATAAAATCAAAAATTTCCCCTATAAATACCCCCACAAACCTCAAGACTCTCACACCATCTCCTCCTCTCTTGCATTCGGAATCCCTCCAACGCAAGCCTTCCTAGTCCTCAATGGCCAACGCATCGCTTCTCTTCGCCATTTTCTTCGCTGCCCTCCTCGTCCATGGTTTGTTTCACGTTCCATTTCAAGGCCTTTAGCCTTGTCTTCCATGCTACAAAATCTATCTAACTTCTACTAACAAAATCTATCTAACTTCTAAATTTTCAGGTGGGCTTTCAACTACGTTCACCTTCCAGAACAACTGCCCCAACACGGTCTGGCCTGGCATACAGAACAACCCTAATGTCCCTGCATTCCCGCAGACGGGCTTCGAGCTCGGCGCCTCGGCCTCCAACTCGATAACCGCCCCATCCAATTGGGCCGGCCGGATGTGGGGCCGGACCGGCTGCTCCACTGACGCGTCGGGGAGATTTACATGCCAGACCGGTGACTGCGGCACCGGGCAGGTCGCATGCAACGGCAACGGCGGCGCCCCACCCGCCTCGCTCCTCGAGTTCACCCTCCAGGGCGATGGCGGAAAGGATTTCTACGACGTGAGCTTGGTCGATGGCTTCAACTTGCCGGTCTCCATCGCTCCACAGGGTGTCTCGGGTTGCACCACCACATCATGCTCGGCGAACATCAACTCCCAGTGCCCGGCAGTGCTGCAGCTGACGGTATCCGGTGCCGTCGTTGGCTGCAAGAGTGCTTGCCTGGCTTTTAACCAGGACCAGTATTGCTGCACTGGACCCTATAACACTTCGCAAACATGCAAGCCGACGAGCTATTCCGAGTTCTTCAAGAGCGAGTGTCCTCAAGCTTACAGTTATGCTTTTGATGATAGCAGCAGCACCTTCACTTGCACTGGGGCTAATTACCTCATTACCTTCTGTCCTTGAGAAAATTTGGTATCTCACCAAATCATTGTTTTCTACACTCTAATAATAATGTAGAAATAAAGCCCAGAATCCGGAGTGGTCGTGGGGCTCTGAAGTGGTGCAGACATCCATGCATCGACAGAACAAAATAATTCTTATTTCAAATAAATAAACTTCTATTTTACCTTAATGTTGAGGTAAACATACTCCCAACTTGTATGAAGGGCAATAATAATTGGATTACGAGATATTTCATGTGCGTTGCAAGTGCCAAATTCTAGTTTCCTAACCCATGTAAGTCATCATCTACAGTTTCTGAACCCCATTCCATGCTCCAAAACCGCTGGTTATCCATATTTATCCATAAATTCTATGTGTATATGTATATATTTATATATTGGTATGTATATATGTGTGTCGATACATGCATGCATGCTCTAATCAATTCAAACTTTTGATTAGAAGAGAGGAATAATAAGAGGGTATAAGTTAAATGTAGGTGTATGATGAAATCACAACCGTCTATATATCGAATGTAAAAGAGTTCCATCTTTATGGTTAAGTTTTAATGGGCACGATAATTGATATGTTAATCAGGTTAAAATCTCTTTTCTTGTAGTTGCTTGTAGACCTTGCTGTGGTTATAGGATAAAGCTAAACAAACAAAGATGGCAACAGATCGGATACGGGTTGGATTGGCCAATATTTGAATCCATCCCATAATTAAAAATCACATATCCAAATCCATCTTTTATCCACCTCGAATTGGATCAAGCAGAGATGTAGATCAAATTGGATGGATCAGATATATATATAAACATTATAAAATAATAATAATTTCAAAAAGAGATATAGATTGAGGTTATATCGGTTGAGTTCGGAGCAGAAAATATCATTATCCGTATCCAATCTGAATCTGTTTCAGATATTTTTCTAAAATCCATATCTACTCCGGATTCTGAACCACATTCCATGCATGCTTGATGCTCCAAAACTGCTGGTTATGTATCCGTATTTATCCCTAGATTCTATGTGCGTATATGTATATATTTACATATTCGTATGTATACTTAAGATTACGAGAGAGGAATAACAAAAGGGTATAAATTAAGCATAGGTGTATGATGGAATCACAACCTTCTATATTTCCTCTAGTGTGATAATATCTATCAAAGTTATCTTCACGTTTATTGCACGTGCCCACCAAAATTTCCTTTAGGTTCAAAAATCTAGGGGAGTGCCGAATGTAAAAGAGTTTCATCTTTATGGTTAAGTTTTAATGGGCATGGTAATTGATACATTAATCGGATCAAAATTTATTTTTTCTTATAGTTGCTTGTAGCTTTTGCTTTATAGGATAAAACTAAATAAATAGGGATAGCAATAAATCATACATGGATCGATCGGCCAATATCTATACATATCCATCTCATAATTAAAAACTTCATTTTATATCCATCCTTTATTTATCTGAGGTTAGATGAAAAAGAGATGCAAATCAGGTTGGATTGTATCAGCTATATAAATATTATAAAATATTATAATTTTAAAAGATCGGTATAGATTGAGGTTATTTTGGATCAGGTTTAGAATAAGATATATCGTTATCGATCTATATCCAATCTGAATCTACTTTGTATATTTTTTTCTAAAATCTATATTTGCTTCGCATTCCAACTAGATCAGATAAAACCTGCTCCATTCGAATTAAATTGAATTAAAAATCTAATGAGTTGACTAAAATTACCTTTCCTATAAATAATGATACATGCTGTGTAGATCCGACTAGCACTGCACTAATATGACACCCTACACACCCACACAAATCCTTTTTTTTATATATAATAAGGAAGGCTGAAAAAGAAGCTACCCGACTTTATAAAAAAGTATGGATACAGAATGTTGTTAGAGAAACAGCTCAAGTGAAATAGCTCTATGGGTCTGCATTTACATTGCCAACAAAACCCAAGGAGGGGGGAAGAACAAACCGAAAAACGGAGACCAATAAAACCCATCTTGATGTTGTGGTGCCAAATTCAGTCCCTGGGAGAGTTTTTGGAATAGAAACTTGTTGGAGAATACCCACCGATCGACTTACGGTCGAAGGGGCCGACCGACCGACTGGCCGACTCCGACGGCCGACCGACCGACTGGCCGACCCCGACGGACGACTCCGACGGCCGACCGACCGACTGGCCGACTCCGACGGCCGACCGACCGACTGGCCGACCCCGACGGACGACTCCGACTGGCCGACTCCGACGGCCGACCGACCGACTGGCCGACTCCGACGGCCGACCGACCGACTGGCCGACCCCGACGGACGACTCCGACTGGCCGACTCCGACGGCCGACCGACCGACTGGCCGACCCCGACGGACGACTCCGACAGCCGACCGACCGACTGGCCGACCCTGACGGACGACTCCGACTGGCCGACTCCGACTGGCCGACCGACCAACTGACCGGCCGACCGACCGACTGGCCGACCGACCAGGAAGTCTGATGGCCGACTCACTCGCCGACCAACGGAGGGCCCCGGCGCCACTCAGCTGGCCACCGACCTAGGGTCGGTCGACTCCTCCGATCACCGTACAGCCGCCAGAGCTTGTCAGTCCTGACAGCCGCATGCGGCACGGCCATCTAGGGACATTGTCCCGTCGAAGGCATTGTCAACCCTGGTGATTTGACAGCCGCACGGCGACGTGACACTTTCACGGCGACTCTGACAGTCCACAGTGAGTTGACAGTTCCTCACTTGTCCGCGCCATTAATGACGGTGCCATACCGTGCTCCACTATATAAACCGGGGAAGGCAACAGTGCAAGGGATCGATCCGCTCCGTCTCTCCCAAAAAACGCAGGCTCGCTCCTCTCCCTCTCTCCCTCTCTCTCTCTCGATAAGAGCTCTCTGTCTACATTTCACTGTTGCCCAGTCACCTCTCTGACTTGACCGTCGGAGGGTCCCCGCCGGAGCCGCCTCCGGTCAGTGCGGACTTCATTTTGCAGGTGCACGCTTCCCGGCGATCGGGCGACGAGGTGATTGGCCGCAACAGATTGGGCGCCAGGTAGGGGACAGCATGACAAAGATAAGAGCTCAACGATCGAGAGTCACTGGGTCGGCCAGGCGCTCTTCCCGTCGGGAAGAGGCCTCCCCGCCACCACCGGCGGCGGAGCCTAGCTCTCCGCGCCCTGCAGTGACCACGGAGGCCCAGATCGCGGCCATCGTACGGCAGATGACCGTACTGACCGACGCAGTCAAAAGCCTCCAGCAGCAACCGACGGCCCGACCTATGCCTTCCAGGAGCAGCCGCCGACGACCGCGCCGATCCCTGTCGCCTCCATGCGAGCGCCCCCAACAGCGCTCCCACGGAGAGGAGGGACGACCATGGCGCGACGACCGACGGTCCCAGCGGCCCTCTCCTTCTCCGTTGGAACGGGCAAGGAAGGAGAAACGGCCGCGCACACCGTCGGCCTCTCTCTCAGAATCTTCCGGAGACTCCACTCCCGGGGTCTCCCAGCATCGACGAGCGGACGACTACGAGCACCGGTTCGAGGAAATCGACCGCCGACTCGCCCAGTTGCAGATGGACGGCCAGAAGTCTTCGAACGACGTCGACTACCAGACCGCCCAACCTCTCTCCCGACTCATCCTCGACGAACCGATCTCCAGTCAGTTCAAGATGCCGCACGTGGAGTCTTACGACGGCTCCACCGACCCAATCGACCATCTAGAAAGCTACAAAGCTCTCATGACGATTCAAGGGGCAACCGACGCTCTCCTTTGCATCGGCTTCCCCGCCACGCTCCGCAAGGCTGCCAGGGCCTGTACTCCGGTCTCCGATCGGGAAGTATCCACTCCTTCGGGCAGCTCGAGCACTCGTTCGTAGCCCATTTCAGCACTAGCCGAAAGCCGCCGCGAACGTCGGACAGCCTTTTCTCCCTCAAGCAGGGAGAAAATGAGACGCTCCGACACTTCGTGGCGCGATTCAACGCGGCCACGCTTGAGGTCCGAAACCTCAACGAAGACATGGCTATTTCAGCCATGAAACGGGGCCTGAGGGCGTCCCGATTCACCTACTCTCTGGACAAGACCCTCCCCCGGACATACGCCGAGCTACTGGAGCGTGCATATAAGTATATGCGCACGGATGAAGGGGCATCCGACCGACGTTTGGCCGAACCCAGAGGCCCGAAGGAGAAGCGGAGGAAAGGTCGGGAACCCGCCGAACCAAGCAGGCTCCCGACTGATAGTCGGGTCTCGCCACCCCGACGAATCCAAAAGTCACCCTGACGATGGAGTCCGAGACCGACGCATCGCAGGTATGACTCCTACACTCCTCTCTCCGTTCCTCGTGCGCAGATCCTGATGGAGATCGAAGGAGCGGAGAATCTACGACGGCCTCGGCCTCTGAAGGCAAAAGGCTCCGACCAACATGGCCGATCGTCGATCGTCGAATCAACGGCTCGATCACCGATCGCCGAACCGACGGCCTCAGCCTCTGAAGGCAAAAGGCTCCGACCAACACGGCCGATCGTCGATCGTCGAATCAACGGCTCGATCATCGATCGCCGAAATCGACGGCCTCAGCCTCTGAAGGCAAAAGGCTCCGACCAACACGGCCGATCGTCGATCGCCGAATCAACGGCTCGATCACCGATCGCCGAACCGACGGCCTCGGCCTCTGAAGGCAAAAGGCCCCGACCAACATGGCCGATCGTCGATCGCCGAATCAACGGCTCAATCATCGATCGCCGAACCGACGGCCTCAGCCTCTGAAGGCAAAAGGCTCCGACCAACACGGCCGATCGTCGATCGCCGAATCAACGGCTCGATCACCGATCGCCGAACCGACGGCCTCGGCCTCTGAAGGCAAAAGGCCCCGACCAACATGGCCGATCGTCGATCGTCGAATCAACGGCTCGATCATCGATCGCCGAACCGACAGCCTCAGCCTCTGAAGGCAAAAGGCTCCGACCAACACGGCCGATCGTCGATCGCCGAATCAACGGCTCGATCACCGATCGCCGAACCGACGGCCTCGACCTCTGAAGGCAAAAGGCCCCGACCAACACGGTCGATCGTCGATCGCCGAATCAACGGCTCGATCATCGATCGCCGAATCGACGGCCTCAGCCTTTGAAGGCAAAAGGCCCCGACCAACATGGCTCGATTGCCGATCGCCGAATCTGTGACTCCGTCATCGGCCTGATCGACGAATCGCCAAACCAATTGCTCAATCTACATCTCGATCATCGAGGACGTATCGGATTCTACGACGGAGATCGAAGGAGCGGAATATCTACGACGGCCCCACCTCTGAAGGCAAAGGGCTTCGACTAATGCGGCTGGCTAACTTGCCGACTTAGCTTCGACTAAGAAAGGCAAAACGCCAAGACGACCGCAGTCGTATTCGCGACATACCGATCTGGTCACGATCGATCGAAGGATATTCGGCTTGCCACCGTTTATCATACATCCCGACGCATACGTCCGACCAAGGGCTGGACAATGGATATTCGACTTGCCATCGTTATCCTATCCGAATACGTCGGATGCTACTCGACTATCAGATTCTGCAGAATGATCGTGTCGACGAGCAACGTTCGGAGGTTGGCCGACCTCCGACCCGACGTGCATGCTCGACCTACAGTCGGGACGACCGATATTGGATCGTTCGTTGATGTGATCGCCAGAGTCGGGGCAGGAAAAGACGGAACACCACTCCTTTCGTCCGAAGCCGTCGCCCACGTGTTCACGCGAGCCAACACGACATCGGGCTCAGGAGTGGAGGGGGGCAACTGTTGGGGAATACCCACCGACCGACTTACGGTCGAAGGGGCCGACTGGCCGACCGACCGACTGGCCGACTCCGACGACCGACCGACCGACTGGCCGACCCCGACGGACGACTCCGACGGCCAACCGACCGACTGGCCGACTCCGACGGCCGACCGACCGACTGGCCGACCCCGACGGACGACTCCGACTGGCCGACTCCGACGGCCGACCGACCGACTGGCCGACCCCGACGGACGACTCCGACGGCCGACCGACCGACTGGCCGACCCCGACGGACGACTCCGACTAGCCGACTCCGACTGGCCGACCGACCGACTGACCGGCCGACCGACCGACTGGCCGACCGACCAGGAAGTCTGATGGCCGACTCACTCGCCGACCAACGGAGGGCCCCGGCGCCACTCAGCTGGCCACCGACCTAGGGTCGGTCGACTCCTCCGATCACCGTACAGCCGCCAGAGCTTGTCAGTCCTGACAGCCGCATGCGGCACGGTCATCTAGGGACATTGTCCCGCCGAAGGTATTGTCAACCCTGGTGATTTGACAGCCGCACGGCGACGTGACACTTTCATGGCGACTCTGACAGTCCACAGTGAGTTGACAGTTCCTCACTTGTCCGCGCCATTAATGACGGCGCCATACCGTGCTCCACTATATAAACCGGGGAAGGCAACAGTGCAAGGGATCGATCCGCTCCGTCTCTCCCAAAAAACGCAGGCTCGCTCCTCTCCCTCTCTCCCTCTCTCTCTCGATAAGAGCTCTCTGTCTACATTTCACTGTTGCCCAGTCACCTCTCTGACTTGACCGTCGGAGGGTCCCCGCCGGAGCCGCCTCCGGTCAGTGCGGACTTCATTTTGCAGGTGCACGCTTTCCGGCGATCGGGCGACGAAGCGATTGGCCGCAACAAAACTGAAGCAGAAGGTACTCTGGGTCCACATGATATATGTGTGTGCTAGCTAACCAAATGGTCCCGAAAACTAAGCTAATAGTGAATGGACCAATAAAGTATGTCAGGCTTAAAACCTTGCCTCACTAGCGATCATACACATCATACAAGGAGACTTAAATGTGAATAAAATGACAGCCAAGTACTTACAGAAGCAATTAGCTTGGAGGATATCTGAATTTTTGACCTCTAGCATACTTGTTTTAGTTGCCATTTTAACTGAACACTGGACTGTAACAGCATGAGCTAATAAGGAATAGATTATCAATGCTTTCAGGCTTAACAATATCTATGTCCACGCATGCGCGCATGCATAAACACTTGCACACTTAGAACTGCATATAGTAAGTCATCTCATGCGAAATAAATAGATAAGAAACTTTTTTCCTTTTTTCAACTTAATTGATGTTTAATAAAACATCATGATATTTGTATTCCTAATTGACCCTAAACACCTTTTGATGCAACAAGTATCATACATATACAGCTTTCCCCTGCTGCTTGTGGGCCAGAGTTTTATGTAAAGGTCCTATGCCCCTAATTATGGCAACAAATGACAAAGTATAGACCCAAAAGACATAAGTTTCGTAATAGAAGACTTAAAAGTAATGGATTACATAAGATTTTGAGGTGGCTCTTTGAAATCATGTTTCTTCGCTTGGCCCATATAAGTATAGACACATTAAACAAAATGTTAATGCATCCATACTAAAATAGCTAGAATGTCATCAATTGTGGCCCATAGTTTAGTAGCTTTCTAGGATGATCTTTGCTTTCATCTTTTGTTAATGAGAATCACACGAGTGACACCAAGAGATGAGACGAGAGGGTAGCATAAAAGCACAGAGGAAGCAAAAGAAACGTGTGCGTGAATCCAAGTTCGTACCTCCCCCTGGTCCACTGTACAAGCTTTAAGGCAAAAGCGAGATCTTGGCTTTAAGGGTAGGGCCAGTTGGCACGTTGCTAGAGGGAGCAAATGTAAATGGGGAAGACAAAGCATTCCAAGGACCCCCGCAAGTAACGCCGTACGTGAAGCTCTGGGAACCCAAAGAAATTTTGGTCCATGGAACTCGGTGGATACTGGTTCTTCTCCACCCAAAACGAAAGTATCAAGCAGAAATAAAGTTGCTGTCTTGCCGACTTAAATAACAAAGAAAGTCGTATTCAGACTAGAATGTCTTAATTTTATCCGATTGGCCAAAAAAAAAAAAATGCTGTTGACTTTGTGGACCTCTTAGACTCTTGTTTTTAAAGCATCTTCCGTTCACACACAAACTTGATGAGATAGACCCTTTTAGAATCCACGAGGAAAGGGAGGAGATGGATTCGCTTTTCGCAAAAATACTCTTCCACAAAATATTACCGATGATTATTCTCCTTTTCAGCCAAAACCTTGAGCAATCAAAGCATAAATCCTTTGATGAATTTTCGATTTTTTTTCATCAACTTGGATATCATTCTCATGCTTGGGAAGTGATTGTCCCTCAAATGTTCTTCCAAATGCATTAAAGCAAAAGCTTCAACAACATTCTGATCAAAGTTAATTACTATATAACAACTAAGATGGTCTCATCTTTGCTATAGAAGTTGAACCAATATCATAAAAAACTGCATCCCCATTATATGAATTCATTTTCATATCATGATGTGGAAAAACCCATTTACTAGCTTCTCCTTCGTGAGATATGATGAAAGCGGAATACCTTCTACTTATCCTGGCCCAATATATCGACTTTTCTACATCCGAATTACATCACATCTTGAAACTTCTAGGCATAAAAAAATACCATAGAATTTGTTGAACCTGTAATGAAAATTATCTTCTACAACAACCTAAGGTAGATCTGATGCCAATCCGATAAGTCAAAACTAGTAGATTGAATAAAGTTTGAGATAAGAAGGTGCGACAAGTAAACCCAGATAAACTCTTTGCCTATGGGAAATCAAACGAAAAACGTATAAGCAATAAGATCGATCCAAGGAGAAGTCTTTTACAAAGTCAAAATTCTTATTCAGAAAAATAGGATGCTTCATCATATATGGTATCATGATCATATATAGCATAAATATGGATCAAGTTTCCACCTCTGCATTACAGCATCAGCTATAAAAATCACAAAGATCATTTGAAATTTCAAAGAGAAACATCACAAGTATCCATGAACTCAGCATTCAACTACTGGACTAATAGTCCTGATATTGAATAAACCACTAACAAAATATTCAGATTTCAAAATTGATGGCTGCACAATCGGATCCTTGTCTTGGATTTCTCTTCGTACTCGAAGCTTCGTTTAATGGGCTTTAAGTTGACACCAATACTTTGGGGCGACCTGCCGAGGTCCCATTTTAAATCACAAACTTTGTACGGGACAACTCGTAATTGAGTAGGACCCACTTGTTCTGCAAACATGGAGAGAGGACTTCATTATTTTTAATAAATAAGAGAGGAGTTAGGAAGCCTTAATCCAATGTAACAAGACGCAAGATAATAGTGTACCCATAGATGGGGAAACCCAGTTATAGCTGCCTGCGATGTATGGATAGCTCGCGAGTTAATACTGGACCTCTCCATATATTTTTTAGCCCCAAAATTATCCTTTATTTTAAACCACAAAAATGGTTATTCATGTTTTCAAGAGAATTTCCCTTGCCTGTCTCTAAATTATAGTAGCACAGGGAGGGTTGGAAAGGATGTAGATCAAATTGAAGAAGAACAAAGAGATTTGAGAAGATAAAGAGAAGAAAAAACATAGCATGCACAAATTTACATGGTTCCACTATAGGTCTACATCCATGAATGAGAACGGAATAGAGGTTCCACTACAACCAAAAAGATAATGAAAATAAATTAAGATGCCTCTTGACAAAACCCTAGCTCCAATATACTCCATCTCTTATACTTTTCTAAATCATGTCCAGAGGTGTGCACAGTTTGATTCGGGCCGATTTGGGGTCAATTTTTAAATCGAGCCAATTTGAATCGATTTTCTAAAATCAAAATTAAAACCAAATCGATCACATAAAAAAACTGCTTTAAATGAAACTAAAAAGATCGATTTGGTTTTATTCAATTTATCAAGTTGTGAGCCATGGAACTTCTATCAAATAGACAACTTATGAGCTGAATCAACTTTTATTCATTTAAATTTTTTTTAATTAACAAAATGGATAACTTATGAGATGGACTAAATAGACAGTTTATAGAATGGCTAAATGGTTAAATATAAAAGCAATGAACCCTACATACCAGACGCCCTCAAAGGAAAATAGCTAAAATCTTGAATGGATAGTCCATAAAAATAATGCCAACACCCCTCCCCCACCCCATCTCCAATCATCCACTTCCTTCCATGTCCTAAGGATCCCAATATCTCCCATCCTAAATCTCCTAAAAGACCTCTCTCTATCTCTCTCTTCTCTATTTTTTCATGGTATCAAGGTTTCGAAGAAGGAGAAATAGAAAGCCATTGTGGGATCTCAATCCAGAAGGAAAAGCAAAGAGAGGGTCGTGAAGGTTGTATTAAAAATGCTTATGATTAAAGATGGTTCCATCGAAGGAAAGAAACTAATTAATGATATCATTAAAAGGCATCCAACTATGATCACACCTTTAGAGAACATAGAAGAAGAAGCCATCAAAGAGAGGTACATGATCTCATGAGACATTATGTCAATATGGGGGCCTTGAGTGCTAGGGCGGCTAAGGCCATAATAAGTGAACCAATGGTTGTTTATATATATATATATATATATATATATATTGGTTTGCTTTAAATCTGGTTTTTCAAAATTTAAACCAAATCACACTCCTAATCATGTTTAATTTGTTTCCACCATAGACCTTATCAAAATTCTTCATCATTTTCTTCTCTAAATTTATCGAATTGAATAATCAAACAAAATGAATCTTGGAATTCAAAGTATACTTAATAGAGAGGAACTACTATTTGAGCCATAAAGACTTGAAATAAACACAGAGTGGGCCAGCCATGTAAAGCAACCCCTATCCCACTGCATTTCGATAGGCCAACAAGCTTCGAGCTCACCCCATTGATCTCGTTGTCCCTAAATTCATGGGCCGAGTTGGTTGGCCTGATATAGGCCTGATGCAATGCGTAATTGACTTATCTGGAAAATTCTTATGCCTCCAATGTGGCATGGTAAGTTTTATGATAGTTCAGGTTGTGGACCTCAAAAATTATTCAATTATTTCAAAAAAAAATTATTAAAATCAAATGTCATATGATTCAATTATAGCCTTCAAAAGTTTGGCTTAATATAATAAATCTTATTTGGATGCTGTCCAATTCATCCGTAATGGCCAATTGGTCTACATCAAGTTTGAGGGTCTCTTGGATCAAGATGCTAGTCACACTTTGCTTTGTCATGATGCATTGAAAGTGAGGATTTCATAGTTATCAGGCACACTGATTTTAACCTCTTTTCATTTTTAATAAAGCATGTAATTAATTTGATGATAATTTTATTGTTCATTAGCTTAAAACAATGTGAACTAGTAGTTGAAAGCAGTCGCCCCCGTAAAAGAGTTCAGCTAGCACGTCCTCCTCTAGTAATTGGAAAGCACTTGCTAAACGCTAATCGGATGGGAGAATTTTTTCGCAATTGTTTGTTTGATCTGTTGTTTCTGCAAATGTAATGGCAAGATCTACACGCAACTGGTTAGTCTAGGCCCGCGAATGACTGGCGCCACATAAAGCCGACCCCATAAAGAATTCCACTAATCAAACAAGAACTATTAGCCTCCCTTCCATTCACGTCATCGGATTTCTTCGTCTTATCATCCCATTTTCATCTATGGAGTCAAAAATTTCCCCCATAAATACCCCCACAAACGTTAGACTCTCTCACCCCTCCTCCTTCCTGCATTCGCAACCCATCCAACGCAAGCCTTCCTAGTCCTCAATGGCCAACCCGTCGCTGCTCTTCGCCATTTTCTTCGCTGCCCTCCTCGTCCAAGGTTTGCTTCATGATAGATTTCAAAGCCTCATTGTGTTCCTTCTTACAAAATCAGTCTAACCTCTAAAATTTCAGGTGGGCTTTCGACTACGTTCACCTTCAAGAACAACTGCGCCAAGACGATCTGGCCTGGCATACAGGACAACCCTAATGTCCCTGCTTTCCCGCAGACGGGCTTCACGCTCGCCGCCTCGGCCTCCAACTCGATAACTGCCTCGTCCAAGTGGGCCGGCCGGATATGGGGCCGGACCGGCTGCTCCACCAATGCAGGGAGATTTACATGCCAGACCGGTGACTGCGGCACCGGGCAGGTCGCGTGCAACGGCAACGGTGGCACCCCACCCGCCACGCTGCTTGAGTTCACCCTGGATGGCAGCGGCGGGAAGGATTATTACGACATAAGCTTGGTCGATGGCTTCAACTTGCCGGCCTCCATCACTCCACAAGGTGTGTCGGGCTGCCAAACCACATCATGTTCGGCGAACATCAACGCCCAGTGCCCGTCACAGCTGCAGGTGACGGAATCCGGTACTGTCGTCGCCTGCAAGAGCGCTTGCCTGGCTTTTGACCAGCCCCAGTACTGCTGCACTGGAGCCTATAACAGCCCGAAGACATGCAAGGCGACGAGCTACTCCGAGTTCTTCAAGAAGGAGTGCCCTCAGGCTTACAGTTACGCTTATGATGATAGTAGCAGCACCTTCACTTGCCCTAATGGGGCTAATTACCTCATTACCTTTTGTCCTTGAGAACGTTTTGGGTATCACCGAATCGTAGTGATCTACACCCTGGTAATAATATTAGAAATAAAGCCCAAATTCCGGAGCTGTCCTGAGGCTCCGACGTCGTGCGGCGGTCCATCTACAATATAATGATTTTTATTTCAAATAAATAAAATCCTTTTTAACTCCTTGCATTTTAGGGAGAGCATCCTCCCAAGTTGTGTGAAGGGCGATACTTGGATTGCGATCAGAGTCATTTGTAATTTAGATATTTCACGTACGTTGCAAGAGCCAAATTCTAGTTTCCTGCCAATCCATGTAAGTCATCATCTGCAGTTTTTGAACCCGATTGTCCAAAGCTGCCACTTATCCGTAGATTCTATGTGTGTGTACATGGGTAATTTATATATGGATATGCATATGTGTGTATCTAGAGTTAGAATTAGATTAGGTTGGACTGGGCCATACCTTTGCTTAGCACAACCCGAAATTTTTTTTGGAGCTTCAAGTCATGCTTAGACCCGAATTTGTTTAACAAATCTAAGCCCTAGCCCCATTGGCCTCTTGTGCCCAGGCACCAACGTCCTCTTAACCGTGGCCCCTCCTCTGCTCCTTCTCTTCTTCCTCCTCAGCTTCTTGTTAGGCCTCTCCCCCTTCACCCTCCTCTCGAGATCCGAAGAGGAAAAGAGAGCAAGCGAGGGCGAGCTCGGTAGTGGAATTGGCAATAGCATAGGGGAAGAAGCCATAGAAGCAGCAGGAGCAAAGGGAGGAGGAGGGTGAGGGGAGGTCGAGGAGGAAGAAAAAGAAGCCATAACCATGGCGATGGAGGTGAGAGAGTCAAGGAGTTGGTGAGGTGATATGTGCAATTGGTCCCTCTATTGTGCACAAAAAAAAAAAAAACTATAGTAGGACTCGGGTCGTGAATGGACTCGACTCAAGCTCGAGCTGAACTAATAATATACCCAAGCCTGACCTAAAGATCAAAAGAGCTCTACATCTTAGCTCAAACCTAGTCCAAATTGATTCGGGCCTAGCCCAAAGTCCCTCCTGAAGTTAGCTAGGTCCAATGGACCTTGAGCCGGCCTGAGCCCAGTTCCAATCCCGTACGTATCTATCACTCTATATGCGCATATTTATGTGTGTACGTTTGCATGTATGCATTGGAATCCCAATCATTTATGCTTCCTCTAATGAACATCTATCAAAGTTCATCTTCACATCCAAGATCCTATTTTGAATTGCTATTGGCCACAAGGCTTTTGGACCTTTTGGAATCGAGCTTTTGAAAATAAAATTTTTACAAAAAATTATTTGTGTTTGCTAATACCACATTTATAAAGTATTTTGAAACTTTAACATATATTTAGTAACTAAAAAAATATTTTTAATATATAAAAAAGTAATAAAAAATATTACATAATATTATATAGTGAAGAATAATATAATATAATATAATATATATTATTATATATTAAAATATTATTATATTATATAATACTATTATCATATAACATAACATAATATTATAATATAATATTATTATAATAATTATAATATAATTATAATGTAATATAATATATTGGTTATAATCTAATCTAATAATAGATTACATTATATATTTATAATGTAAATATCATTATATTTTAAAGTATTATTTTATTATATAATATTATTATCATATAATGTAATATAATATTATATTATTATAATTATGATATAATATATAATATAATATAATGGATTCTAATCTAATCTAATAATAAATTACAATATAATGATTATATTATATTATTATTAAATATTGTGATATCAAATTATGTTTTTATAATATATAATAATATTATTATAATAGATTATGTTAGATGTTATAATATATCATAACATTAATTTATTATTATATTATATTATATTTATAGTATAATAATATAGTATGATATGATATAAAATGTAATCATAAGATTTGTTAGTGGGCATTTTCACTATTAAAAAATTATTTAAATCAAAATATTTTTTTTAATATTAGCTAGAAAGTATTTTGAAGTAAATTCAAAATGGAGCTTCTCCTAAGTAGATCTTTTCATCTATATGGCAAACCAACAAAGCTTCTTGATTTTTGACCAAATATTACTGTACCATCCAAAAATATTTTTTGAAGAAACTTTCAGACACTCTAAAAGCTTAACCAGACAGAATCTAAGTCTACCCACTAGAAGTGCTTTTAGATTCAAAAATCTAGTGTAGTATTTAATGTAAAAAATTTCATCTCTATATGGTTAAATTTTAATGTTCACAATAATTGATATGTTAAGCATATTAAAATTTCTCTTTTCTTATGGTTGCTTGTAGATCTTTCTTTGGTCATTGGATAAAGCTAAAACATTTGCATGACGTGTAGACCCGGCGAGCATGGTGTTAATACGACACCTACGCCACCCAAATCCTTGTCTTGTATGAATTGGATATTGGAGCCTATATTCCAACAGCACTTTGTGGTCCTCGCCACAATTTGGTTCATGTACATCTTGCGGCTCTCTCTTGACTTTATTGTTTTTATTTTTTGTTTGATCTTTTTTTTAATGGACAATGAGACAAGAGAGAGTGTGCGCATGCACGCGTGCATTTGGTCAATAATAACAATCCTAAGTAAAATAATATTGCTTGTCTCATAGATAAGTATGGCATTACACGGTAAGACCGTAGTAGCAATATTCTCCAACTTTCGAAAATTTCTCGAATTATTTTTGGCAATTTGTTTTATAGCATCACTTTTCTTCGTAAGGCAGAGTACTTATACAAGTCTAGGATAAATATAGTTAAAAAAATTAGAAAAAAATATCACGAAACTATATAGACAGATCCACTACCTTAGTCGACAAGAACCCTCCAATGTGCTTCACTGCATATATAGGAGGCTACCTAGTCCACTGCACTATTGGCCTTCTAGTGGACATGCCTAATATCTATCAAGGTATAGGCCTTATCAATCGCCATATGTCATGATGGAGTGGGTGCACTGGCCAATAATAATAGCCAAGTTTCTTTTGATCACAAGTCTATCCGCTCTCAACCTTAGCCTGGCAAGGTGACATCTGCCTAGGTCATTTGCAACTCCATTTTGAAATAATACTGTCAAAAGGAGGGCCCACCTATCACCACAAATCTAGAGTTAGGATCTCGAATCATAAATCCTACATCCGTATTGTCTCTAATACTACTATCGAAGTTGACCTTAAGGTAACTCAAGGATGGAGACTCCTACATGATAAACACCAGGCAAGTCACTACATGAGTAACCAGAGAGTCCCAAATGTCTCAAGTGAACAAGACCTGTCCAATCAAAGATGAGTGAATAATCTTAGTGGCCTATGCCATGCTCTGTCCAAGGCGAACCTCACGGCTACCATGTCACCTCAAAAGCATCTTTATTTCTAGCCAATTAAGTATGATACATAAGATAGACTGATTTGATGCCAAGCTCCCTAGATGGATCGACCCAATGCTCCATCGCAGTGCCTCCAAGAAGATCGAACTAGTGCCATAATGCTAGTAAGCATAGGGAAGAGTCCTGCCATCCTCCAAACCTATAGGGCCCTTAGACAATGGAAGAGGATGTGACCCATGGTCTCATCATCCAAACCACAGTATGGGTAGGTGGATGGGAAGTCCATACCTCTGGCATTCAGAACTACTCTAGTTGAAAGATGATCCAATTGACCTTTCATAGGAACAAGTTAGCCCTCGAATGAATATGAAGCCTCTAGATCTAAACCCCATCCAACTGTTGATCGGCTTCCCACTGTATACCTCACAAAGGTTTCTAGTCACCACCTTCTATGTGCAAGTTGACCCACAAATTCCAACATCCTGGCCACCATGCACTAGAATAGCAATAGAAAGTACGCTCTCGGCCAAAAAGCTACAAAAGATAGGACACCAGGTCAACATTCCATCCCCTTCCCTTGGGCTGAACATATCACAAGCTCACATCAGTCAGCACCTTAATATTAACAAAGATCAGCCATCTGCCCAATGGTAGCTTACTAATCCATAGGTTGGAGAGAGGTCGACCATCTGCCCATCACCAACTAGATATCTGACACGGGCCATGATCTTAGGGCCTCAAGAGCAAATCCCCTTCCATGTGAAGCAGTTTATTTGAGTAGGTCAGATATCAATGCTGACAATCCATAAGCCATACTTAGCCCTAATCACATCATGCTCCAAAGATAGTCTAGCTGAAGCAGGAAGCATGCAATATGTCTGACAATCAAGGCCTCTAATCCCACTATTAGGGACTAGATTGCCAACACCCAATCCCTAATCACTGGCAAACCACATTTTAGGCTAAAAGATGTTAGATGTATGTAATAGAAGCCAATATGCAGACACATTGTAATAATTTTAATATATATTTTTATACTTAAACAATTGATTTATTAATAAAGTGGATAATTTTTATCCATTCTTGTATTATGTGTCCGAGAATCATCCAAAAAATTAAAAATTTAAAAATATATATTCTAAAGAGTTTAGATTTGAGACATGTATAATTAATTTTTAAATTACTTTCGATCAATGATTATCAGAGGATAATGATTGATCTGATTAGATCGATGCGTGGATCGCTTCTTTCGGAATAGACGACTCTCAAGTCTACAGTATAGAGATACTGAGTGAGAATCGGATGGTTGTTAGAGAATATCAGTACTGAGCATAACCATATGAGAGATCATATGGATATCTACTCGCTCATCAGTAATCTTTTCGATGCTGTAATAGTGTGAGTGGTTTCTTGTACAGTACCTCGAGTGCTCACAGTGGGATTACTATAGTTTGATTGCATATAAATATGAATCGTAGCCATTTGAATCCTTATAGTGTATGTTGCTGCAGTAGGTTCATTATAGAGTAAGATGCATACTTATAAAGGATCTATCGACTTTAGTAGATAAGGAGTAGTCCTATAGGGTTTGAGAAGTCAAGTCCATAAGTCTATGACCATAGCAAGGTGATTGATGGAAAGAAGTTTCTATGAGTATTATATTTTGGACTTGAGCTAATTGAATCTTTCATATGATGGATGTTCAGATTTAACGAGCTTTTATGATCTCCATCTTGTCGGGACTCAAGATAAAGAAACTGAATCATATGGCAATTACACTTAGGGGTTCTATTTTTTATTCTGCTAGATTACCACCACATGTTGCTAGACATCACTAGTAAATTGTGAGAACTCACTAGGATTATGCTGGATCGATAATCCTTATTGGGTGTGAGTTAGAATTGTTCTGACCCATCAAAAGATATTTGATGATACTATGATAGAGATCATAGTATGTCTCACTATCAAACAAAACAGAATCTATTGAGTCAACCACAAAAAAGATTCTTGATAGATTAGATGGTTAGTTACAATTATGAATCATAATAGAATTTAATTATTAATATGATTGATAATGTAAAAGTTATAATTAACTAATTCGCTAAGTGTTAGTGAATTATAGGAGGATCAATTAGAATTGGATTGCTATATGGCTCAATCTGATTGAGCTATGAGATTCAAATTAAATCTAATTAAATTAAATTTATTTGATTTGATTTAGATTTAATTAGATCAAGCTTAATTAGATTATGAGATAATCTAATTAAATAAGGAGATCAATTTTTAGTTTGACTAAAACTTGATTCAATCAATTTTCTAATTAATTATATCTAATTTAGATTTGATTGAGTTTCTAATTAGACTAAAAATTAATTTAATTTAGATACTAACTAATCCTAAATGTTAGTACCTAAATTGGTTAGGATTAAAATATTAAATCAAATTTAAATCAGCCCTTAAAAGAATCCCAATTGGATTGGGATTCTATCTCCTTGCGCCACCCATGTCCATGCCAAATAGGGAGATCGCCTCCCTTGTTTTTTCACCATCAAAAGGCCACACTAAAGCCCTTCCATGCCTCCCTATTTTTTTCTTTTTGATAAGGATCAAATCTGATTTGATCTGATTTTGATTGGATCAAAGTTGGAGTCCTAGTTTGATTAGGTTTGATCTTGTCAAACCTAGTCTTACCCTAACTACTTGGACACCTATTTAAGAGGGGTTATGGGATGTGGAGACCTGATACTAGATTAGTTTTGGACATGGGTTTTGGGCTTGGGACTCCCCTTTGGGCATGGGATCATAAAGAGAAGAGAGAAGGAAAAGAGAGAAGAGAAAAGGGAGAAAGGTTCTCTCATCCTCTAGTTCATCTTCTTCCCCTACTCTTCTTCTTCTTTGAAAGAATCTTAAAGATTGTAGAAGATCCTAATCAACTATCAAGGAAGTGATCTCTATGAGAGAGCTAGTACCCCAAAGAGATCAAAGAGCTTTCGATCAGATCAAGCCTCGTGTGGATATCCGTAGAGGTTGGACATGTGTGTGGCTATACTAGAACCTACACATCCTCAGATCCGATCTAAAGAAAGAGTTCAGCGATTTAGATATATGATTCATTATAAAATTATTTATTCTCTAAAATCAGGTGCTCTTAATCTTATTTATTATTATATAAATTAGATCTATAGATATTTGATTTAGATCTATGCATGCATAAGATTAAATCTGATTTAATCTAGTCTTCCACTGCTTATTTTTTAAAATTATTTTGAAATATGCATGTAAAATATCTCAAACCAACAAAAGATACATTCCACCTCCACTTCGATGTGAACCCCACATGAAGCTCCTGAAGTGTTGCTTGAGCTTCATCAATGAGGTCCTTTGTAGGATGGTATTGGACATAGGTAGATCAAAATCGAGTGAAGCACTAATCTCACCAGGATAACCCTATTGATTATGGATAGTGATCTGGCTTGCTATCCCTTTAGCCACTCCTGAATCAACTCTGCTCTACTCTGCTTTGCAATCTCTAGCTGCCCCCTAATCACCTAACTCAATCGAGCCTTAGATTTCAGGTTAAAGTCCATTACTGACTTGAGCAGTTTCAACTAATCCATTGCCTATGAGATCCAATGCTCTCCAACATATGCCAAAGATCTCATAGCTCATGTAGCCATACGCCCTCTACATATCAAACTTGATGGCCATGAGACATCAACAGGTCAGAGCTCTCTATAAATCATGCATGAACTTTTGGACAATTATCATATTGTCTGATATGCTATGCCTCCTAACAAAGGTACCCTACTCTAAAATGATCAAGGAAGAGAGAACTAGCTTCATCCTGCCAAACAAAATCTTTGCATAGACCTTATAGAAAGTAGTGCAAAAGCTGATTTGGTCTAAAGTGACTCGGCTTCAAAGTATCCTACCTCTTTGGAAGCAAGAGAATGAAAGTTCTCTTATAAGCCCCCGACATTGATCCTAAGATAAAAAATTACTAGACAACCTCCATCATCTCGTCCTAAATGATCGCCCAATATGACCAAAGAAGAAGGGTAGAAATCCATCTACCATTGAACAAATAGCCCTTTGGACCTCATCTATTGACACTGCATCAATCAATGAATCATTCTCATGTGCGAGACGTGGCAAGAGTGAAACGTAGAAAGTCACCACCACCTAACCTATCTATCCATTTCGTCCTGAAGAAGCATAGAATCTCCTATATGATATTTTTGTCGCCATCAATCTAACACCCCTCTGGATCCCTCAACATTCAAATTCAATTCTGTACCTTATAATGATAATAGATTGGTGGAAGAATTTAGTATTTCTATATCCTCTTTGATCCATTAGATCCTGGACTTCTACTGTCAGAGAACCTCCTCCTATCATAACAAAGAGTGATGCATGATGAGTTTCCCCTATAGCTCCACTAAGTCATCATTAGCTAGCTTGCCCTCCCAATTCTCTCTCCCCTGGAGCTTGATGATGGCAACCTCAATATCCTCTAGTCTTCTAAAAATATCTCCAACCTTCACTCGATTCTACCACTAAAGTGTGTGCCTTATCAACTCCAACATGCTGGTAACATACTGGTACAATGCATCACTAAAGATCGATAGCCTCTAAACCTTCCACATAATATCTCAGGACTAGAGATAAGAGAGACAAAATTTTTTGAATCAAACAAAGCTCGATACAAGAAGACCAAGTCAGTAGAAAATAATACAAGAAGTGGTACAATGCAATCCTTAGGAGGTGGCATACCTGATGACTAAGAAACATCTGGATCCAGCTAAGAGTGGCAAATTCCTTATCAATTTGTTCCCACACCCTAGCTCCACTATGCTAAGTGTTTCACTAGGGAAATCGAGGCCCAAAGAAGCCTAGATCCACTAGCCCATTAGCTCGGATGAAGTCATAGAACTCCTTGGTCTTAATGCTGTTAGTGAATGACCTACTCCCCTCTTCTTCTAGGTTTCATCAATGCAGTTGAAGTCCTGGCTATTAGAGAAGGAACATCCTGCTCAATAAGTCTGGCCACCTCACTCACAACATCCATCTCTCTCGATAGTCAATACTAAGATAAACACCAAATAAAAGCCTAGGAGATCCATGAACTTCAGATATTACAAAGATAAATGATGGTTACATTTATGGAACATATGAACATTTGCCACTTCATTCTTCGAAATCATGATGACACCCCTTGCAAGTCCTCGGATTCAATGGCATAGAACCCCTTAATCACTAGAAATTGACACTTGGTGTGGGTGAGACTATCGCCTGACAAACAGGTCTCTAAAAGCATGCACAAGTTCAGACTATGTTAATGCAAAAATATTTTAAAAGTCAATGGATAAGAGGGCTTATGCGCCTCCTAAGTATTCCATATCAACATCTTCATTAGAGAATATGATCAATTGTGGAAGACCGAGTCCCCCTTGCCTCCGACACACTTCTCACAAATTAGATCCACTCCTCTTTTTGTGGTAGACTCAAAAATGTCCTCCCTCCTTGTCATGCCCTAGACCTCAATTTTAAATAAAATAAAATTCAAAAATGTGAATAGCTGTTGTATATCTACAGAGAACCATTCCTATAAATATACAAGGTATCCAACCTGACAACTATTTCAATATAATATAAAAGATAGTCTATGATTGACAGTGTAGTGGTATTATAAGAACAACTACTATTGCATAATAATATTTTTAATTACAACTTTTACAGCATTTCATATCAGTTTTATACAAATATCATTATATCCTTACTATCCAGGAAACTAACTATCTTTTACATAAGCCCATCTCTATATATAATCTCTAAAATGCCAAGGCCTAGTCCCAAAATTAGGTCCTTGAATTGAAAAACAACAGGTGAAGATTTATGAGCTTCGTAACTTAATAAGTAATAGATATATTTATAAAATAAATTAAAATATATTAATATGCAACTCAAGTGCATCATATAATATGTAATATCAATCGACCAGTATCAAAATATGCAATTAATGATATTCGATCACAATCATATGTGAACTATCCATAGCATCAAAATCAATAGATAATATAAACATCCATTATATCTCAAATTCATAATACTATAATTAAACATGGGTATCCAAATCTTTTAGTTTTATAGCCTCTACTGTGGTATCATGATTGCCCCCCATGATAAGGGATCTCAAGTCCATACTTACCTCCCATGATGGGGATTTTAAGTCTACATTACACCCATGATAAGGATCTTAGGTCCATGCTTACCCTCCATGATAAAGATCTCAAGTCTACATTTATCTTCCATAGCTGAGATCTCAAGTTTGGATGTCAACACAATAGGACTAAGAGTATGTACATATATCAATATATATAATTTATATACTTCTTTTCTTTTAGTATAACTTTAATACAGCTTTGATGTAACTTGATACAACTCTGAGACAACTATAATATATGGATTTCAATAGGTAATAACCATGATTTAACAAGCCTAATCTGATCATAGCATGTAACATCATTTTAGTTCATCTTATAAATCATAATTTACCAATCAATTATTCATAATATACAAATTCAAGCATGATTAGATCAT
The DNA here is from genome assembly GCF_000442705.2 of Elaeis guineensis. NCBI lineage: Eukaryota > Viridiplantae > Streptophyta > Magnoliopsida > Arecales > Arecaceae > Elaeis > Elaeis guineensis. The sequence continues at coordinate 102,471,102 of NC_026003.2, forward strand.
AAAGCAATTAAAGCTATTTGCATCATATCAAGAAGATGATACACAATAATTTCATATATAATTAAATCTAGATGTACTTATAATAATTTATATCATTTCAATGAGATAAGATGATTTACATTTGATTATGATTGATAATTATAAAATGTAAGTTTCACTTATAATAATTTATATTGTGTCAAAGAGATAATATAAATATTTATTTAATTTTGATTAATTATAAAATATAAATATTATTTATCTCAAAGATGCTGACAGTCAAATAATTAACTACTCTATTAGAATTTTTTGGGACTTGATAATCTACAACCACAGCTATGTTAACAAGCCACATCAAGATTTTGAACTAATTTATAGTAACTCTTTTAACCTTCTCAAGTCTCCTAATTTTTAAAAGTTTTCTATTTTGAAAAAAAGAAAGAAAGAGAAGAGATGATACAATAGCCTCTTTTTCATCCTTTCTTTCGCAATAACTCCAATCTACTAATTATATATCTTAACTAAACTTATCCAAAAATTCTCAAATTTTGCCTCCGAGCTGACCATGAGTTAATAATCTCCAATTAAAATCTCAGCTTAAACCACCTAGCCATTAAGGAGATAAAATTCATAGATTAAAATAGGATAAAACTAATCCGCCCTCAAAACTTGACATGCGACCTCCCAAATCATTCATCATTTCTTAAGATTTTTTTCTCTTGATATTCTTATTTTTCTTAACACTCTCTCTACTCCTAACAATCTTTTCCTTCTTAGATTTTTCTCTATCTACTTAAAATTTCTATTTTATCTCTCTTTTTATTTCATCATTTACTATTTAATTCATAACAAAAATCAACTACATACAAAAAATTCCACCATCTACTCATAGGTCTCTAATTGAAATCAGCCAAATTATATAAAAGGATGCTTAGGCTTGCCTACTCTATTGAAGAGCTCACTCATGGCACTAGCCACACCCCAAAGCAAAGACAAGAATAAGAAGAAGAGAAGAAAGGAAAAGAAAAAGAAAAGAAAAGAAAGAGAGAGGAGGAGGGGTTGTGGTGGGGGAAGTACATGAAAGAGGAGAAAGCTTAGGAGAGATAGGGAGTATAGGAGAGAGCATGGAGAGAGAGCGCTGGGAAGAGAGCACTAGGAGGGAGGAGAGTGTGAGGGAGATAGAGGGTGAGAGAGAGAATACATGAAGAGAGAACAAGGAGAGGTTCTATTTGGAGAACAGGTGAAATAGGGGAAGTGCACAGATTTTTTTTTTCCTCCGATTTGACTTGCATATTCCTCAAAGAGCCATAAGTCGCAGCATGCGGCCCTCTATATGGCGATGCAATTGGGCCTTGGGACCAGGCTGGATCTCACATTTTCTCTTCTTTGATGAATTTTGTCTCTAAAATTTATATCTTTCAAAGCATAAAGTTATTTCACATTACAAATCTACCACTGTCAAATTCATTTCACTAATCACAAGCGCCAATCACTAATTCTATTATCACTGTTAACAAAAGATCTAACCTCATTATAAATTTCTCTTCAAGTTATTTGCTAAATAAACAAAAGTATTGCTCAAATGCTAGACTATGGCTAAAATCTTAACAGTGAGAATACTTTTAAGGTCTCTAATCTTTTTTGACTAATCTTCTATTCTATCATAGATGGTTGACCCTTCGATCAGTCTTGAAGTTATTTACAGTTCTGTAAATTTTTAAATATACTTATAGATAGTTGGTTTTACCAAGCTTCACATCAACTCTTAAGGAACAAGAATCATTAAACATCTAAGGCTTAGTATCAAGAAATAGAATTCTTTATTGTTACCATAAGAGTCCTGTTATAATCTAACCTTAGGCATTCTTCAAATTTCTAGCAATTGAAATACGAGATAGAATCATTTCAGTATATCAATCTAGATCATCTTGATCATTTTAGTATTTATACCACTATAGTCTTTCTCTAACCATCATAATTTCAATTCTAACATTTTCTTCTAATATTAAATTTTTCAGAACCTACTGATTCTTTTCTTTCTTTTCTTTAACAATTCCTATATCAATATTTATTCCACTGGATTCTAGTATGTCCCTCTACTTGATATGCTTGCAACATATATTAGAATCTTTTCATTTCTTTTCATAGCACTACCATAATCAGTATAGACATAGCTTTCTTTAGAAAATGATAACTTGATTTTTACTCACTACATGCCTACTTCATGATCTAGTGACTCATGGTTTTCAAATTTTTAAATAAATAATAAAATTAGATCTAATCAATTTTAAGTTTTATCACCAAATATGCTAATATTTAGAAGATCTTCAATTCTATTACTTGTATCAATAATTGTTAATTAATATATTAGATACTTATTATTCAACTTGGATACCCATGAAGGGTTTTTTATCAAAAATAATTTCATACATGCATATTTATACTATTTCTTATGCAAAGAATTATATAACATAGTAGAATTTAATTAAACCTTAGAATGTCATTCCTAATTCATTCCAAGTCTTAAATTTCTTTTCACGTCTATTAAGAATATTTGATCAACTATCAATTTCTTAAATACATGAATACTATCTTGAATTTTTTTCAAAATAAATTAAGATATTCAACTAATTATGAAAGTTTTTAATAATGTAATTCAAAGTTGCTTATTACTGAGCCCTCCAATATAAGATAAAATTCAAAAAAACTCAGATCAATTATTCAAATATCAAGTATGTTATAAATTTATCCTATGCAACAATAAATCATACATTTTTTTGCTTCATCCTTCCTTCGCATCAATTTTCTCTAGATGAAAATTCAATTTTTGAAGGGAGTCCTGGCCTAATTCTTTTTATTCGATGCTGCCAGACAGAACATTCATCGATATACTTTTGATTTATATTTTTTAATCATCATAGTTCTATCTCAATTGCTAGAGTTCTGCTCTTACAGCATCATAACCAGTACTTATTCTGTGATAAAAATACTTATAATACTCTTTATCTAAATAATTAATATCCCACATCTTAAAATAAAATTGATACTTCAAGATATTAAAGGCATACATCGCTGCCTACTCTTTAGACTTTACTTATTCGACCCAAGAGGGCCAACTTTTCTGATAGTCTCTAAGGTTGATCCTCTCTATTAATAATTATCTCAACAAAAGACCTAACATATTGTCCTTCATACATCTCAGCTCCATAAGTCGGATCTAGTAGTCTCAATTTTTTTGTAACCTCCACTAAAATGATCTTTGGAGATACATCAATTACTTTCATCATCTACAATTAAAATTCCATATAACAAAGATTAACATGAATCATATATTTCATTCATCAGAAGCATTATCAACAACATAAATATATACTCCCAGCTTATGCTTATTAAGCAAAATGCTAATAATTCATAATCATCAAAATTAATTAATAGATCATCTCTAATATGATAATGAACTATGACCATAAATAATTTTTCAATATTATAATTTATTAATATTACATCAATATTCATAACACCTTTGATATCATCTTCAATTTATTATGAAACATCATCAAGAACTTATTTCAAAATTTTAAATAGATCAAAATATAAGATCAATAACCATGCTTAGATTTATAGAAAAAATTTTATATCCTATAATCTGATAACTACCCTATCTACACTCAGCACGTGCTGTAACTCTAATGCATTCTTTATAACCAACATTATGCTCTAATATCACTTTAACTGCCATTCCCCCAACCCCAAATTTAAATAAAATAAAATTTAAAAATATGAATAGCCATTGCATACCTATAAAGAAATCATTCCTATAAGTATGCACAGCATCCAACCTGACAACTACTTCAATATAATATAAAAGATAGTCTACTCATCGCATAGGTACTGATATTATCAGAATAACTACTATTGCATAATAATATTTCTAATTACAACTTTTACAATATTCCATATCAATTTTATATAATTATTATTATACCCTTATACTATCCTAGGGAATTAATCATCTTTTATAGACCAGCCATACCTATATATACAATCCCCAAAATGCCAAGGTCTAATCCCAAAATTGGATCTCTGCTTCTAAAAATAATAAGGGAAGATTTATGACCTTTACAGCTCAATAAGTAATAAATATATTTATAAAATAAATTTAACACATGTTAACATGCAACTCAGGTGTATCATATAATATGTAATATCAATCAAATCAGTATCAAAACATACAATTAATGATATTCGATCACCATCATATACAAACCATCTATAGCATCGAAATAAATAGATAATATAAGGGTCTATTACATCTCAATTTCATAATACTATAATAAATATGGGTATGCAAATTTTTTAGCTCTACAGTCTCACTGTGGTACCATGATTGTCTCTCATGGCAAGGGATCTCAAGTCTATACTTACCTCTGCTGGTGGAGATCTCAATTTCATGATTAATCACATGGTGGGGATCTCAAGTTCACACTTATCCCTCATAGTATGGATCTAAAGTCTATGCTTATTCTCATAGTGGAGATATCGAGTTTAGACATCAACATAACAGGACTAAGAGTCAAGTGATACATATATCAATATATATAACTCTGATACCATTTTAACTGTCATGCCTCTGATCCCAAATATTAATAAAATAAAATTTAAAAATATAAATAGCTACCGCATATCTATAAAGAATGATCTCTATAAGTATGCAAAGCATTCAATCTGAAAACTACTTCAATATAATATAAAAAATAGTCTACTTATCACACAAGCAGTGGTATTATCAAAATAACTATTATTGCATAATAATATTTCTAACTATAATTTTTACAGTATTTCATATTAATTTTATATAAATATCATTATACCCTTACTATCTCAGAAAACTAACCACCTTTTAGAGACCGATCTCAACTCTATATACAATCCCAAAATATCAAGATCTGATCCCAAAACTAGGTTACTAAATCTGAAAACAACAGATAAAGATTTATGAGCTTCATGGCTCAGTAAGTAATAGATACGTTTATAAAGCAGATTTAAAATAGGTTAAAATGCAACTCAAGTGCATTATATAATATGTAATATCAATCGGATCATTATCAAAATATGTAATTAATGATATTCGATCACAATCATATGCAAACCATTTATAGCATCAAAATCAATAGATAATATAAAGATTCATTATATCTTAACTTCATAATACTATAATTAAATATGGATACCTAAATCTTTTAGCTCTATAATATCTATTGTGGCAGCATGATTGCCCTCTATGGCAAGAGACTCAAGTCCACACTTATCTCTTTTGATGGAGATCTCAAGTCTACAATTATCTCTACCGTGAACATCTCAAGTCCATGCTTATCCCTTATAATAGAGATCTCAAGTTCATGCTTATCCCCCATAATGGAGATCTGAAGTCTAGACATCAACATTATAAGACTAAGGGTCAAGTGATACATATGTCAATATATATATATATATATAATTTATATACTTTTTTCAATACAACTTCAATACAACTTTGATACAACTCTGATACAGTTTTGATATACATTTCAACATATAATAATTATGATTTAACAAGTCTGATATGATCATAGCATGTAACATTATTCAGTTCATCTTATAAATCTCGATATACTAATCAATTATTTATAACATATAAATTCTATACATGATTAGATCAAAAAATAATTAAAGCTATTTGCATCATATCAAAAAAATGATGTATAACAGTTTCATGCATAATTAAGTCTGGATGTTATATTTACAATAATTTATATCAGTTCAATGAGATAAGATGATTCATGCTTGATTCTGATTGATCATTGTAAAATATAAATTTTACTTACAATAATTCATATCATGTCAAAAGATGATATAAATATTTATTTAATTTTGATTAATTATAAAATATAAATATTATATACCTCAAAGATGCTGATGATCAAATAATTGACCACTTTATCAAAATTTTTTGAGACCTAGTAATCCACAACCATAGCTATGTTAACAAGCCACATCAAGATTTTGAACTAATTCCTAATAACTTTTCTAACCTTGTTAAGTCTCTTAATTCATAGAATTTTTCTATCTTGGAAAAAAGAAAGAAAGAGAAGAAATGATACAATAGCCTCTTCTTCATCCTTTCTCTCAGCAATAGTCCTAATCTACTAATTATTTATCCTAGATAAACTCATTCAAAAATTCTTCAATTTTGCCCCAGAGTTGACCCACAAGTTAATAATCCTTAATTAAAATTTCAGCTTAAACCATCTAGCCATTAGGAAGATAAAATTTTTGATTTAAAATAGGACAGAACTAATCCACCCCCAAAACTTAACATGCAACCTCCTAAATCATTCATCATTTCTTAAGATTTTTTTTCATTGGTGTCCTCACTTCTCTTAACACTCTCTCTTCTCGTAACAATCCTTTCCTTTTCAAAATTTTTCTCTATCTCAATGCTTAAAGTTTTTATTTTTATCCCTCTTTTCATTCCATCATCCACTACTTAATTTATATAGAAATCAACTACATACAAAAGGTTTCACCATCTACTCATTGATCTCTAATTGAAATCAGCCAAATAATACAAAAGGGCACTTAGGCTTAGCTGCGCTGTTGAGGAGCTTACTCACGACAATAGCCACATGCCCCAAAGCAGAGATGAGAATAAAAAGAAAAGAGGGAAGGAAAAGAAGAAGAAAGGAGAAAAAAAATAGAGGAGAGGGCTATGGTGGGGAAGCACATGGAAGAGGGAGCTCAGGAGAGATAGAAGTGTGGAAGAGAACATGGAGAGAGAGAGTGCTGGGAAGAGAGCACTAGGGAGAGAGGAGAGCATGAGGGAGATAGAGGGCAAGAGATAGAGAATACACGAAGAGGGAATATGGAGGGGTTATGTTCAAGAATAGATGAAACAAAGGAAGCATGTGGATTTTTTTCTTCATTTGGCTGACACACAGACTCCCTTAAAGAGCCATAGGTCCATAGCATACGACCCCTCACATGGCAACGTGATTGGGCCCTACGATCAAGTAGGACCCCACACTCCTCCTAAGCTGCCTTTATCTTGTCCACTACATTAACATGGCCCACGAAGGCTTTAAGGCCCGACATGTAGGCCATCGTGCTTTTCCTCTTCCCCAGGTCTCCTTGCTCAACCGAAGAATGGCTTTTAGGAGATATGGCCAAGCCAATCACCCGCTGCCTCGAAGGCAGCCACTATCCGGGGCCATCGTCGTTGACGACCCCTTGTTGATGTTGTCCAAGGAGGATATCTCAATTATAGATGATGAGATTAGAGTGACTACTGCTAGTTCCTTCCGATGTCCAACAGAAGAGGTTTCAATTTAAGTCAGAGGGATTGTGCTCAAATTTGACTGGAGACCTCCATCCTTCATCCCCTCTAGTATAGTCATGGCCAGGTGACACCCAGGTTCCACCACAGCTTCATGTCTTTGAAAGACCCCAACTCAGGCTTGGATCCTAGCTCATTTGGAGGCCAACCCAGCTCAATAGTCAGAGTGGGTGGGCTTCTCCCCCATTTCCCTTTGTAGGCCTTCATCGGCTTCTGGCCCGTTTCAGCTTAGATACGCCTGGCTTGCCCATCACTGTGTTGGGTGGGCTTGGGCTTTCCTCCTGGCCCAGGCCACCACATCATCATTTGAGCCAATCTTCATTGGTACCTAGAATGCTGACCCGACCATCAGTTCCGCCTCACTAAAGTTCACTCGCCCGAGTTTGAGTCCCGCAGACCCTTTATCTGGTGATCAATGATGGTCAGCTTTGTAAGCTTTTGCCATCCGTCTGAGTAGGGTAGTGAATCGGCTAGACCAAGTATCTCTCATAGTGAACTCGGCTTGGATAAAGACAAGTTAGGGTCAGACGAGTACTAATATGCTTTAAAACGTCATGAAGCATTGAGAGTAAGGATTTCATAGTTATCAGGTACCATGATTTTAACGTTCTTTTATGGAGAAGCATGTAATTAATTTGAAGATAATTTTATTGTTCATTAGAATATTAAAACAATGTGAACTAGTAGCTGAAAAGGTTGCCCCTGTAAAAAAGTTCGGCTTACTCATCCTCCTCTATAGTAATTAGAAAGCACTTGCCAAACACTAATTGGATGAAATGGAAGAACTTCCGTAACTGTTTGCTTGGTCTGTTGTTTTCCACAAAGATCAAGCCAAACTACTCCTCTCTATCAAGGTTAATAGATTCCATCTAGATGTGCATTCTACTCCTACAGCAGACCAACTATAGTCAACATCCACTATAAGATCTCAACAAGGTCATATTTATATGTCAATCAAACTCCAGCAGCCTCACTATGAGCAATCATACCATCGCAGATCTAAGAACCATTCATACAACTACAGCATCAAGATAATTACTGACAATCAAGTAGAAATTTAAGTGATTGCATGTATGGTCACGCTCAGTACTAGTTATTCTCTAACAACTACCCGCATTCATCGCTCAGTGTCTCTACACTATAGATCAAAGACTCATCTATCCTAAAAAAAGTGATCTATGCATCGATCTATCCAGATTGACCATCATCCTCATGATGATACGATCGGGAGCATTTAAAAATTAATTATACATGCCTATAATTTTTAACTCCTTAAAAATATATATCGAGATATTAATTTCATGGACGATTCAAGGACACATCACACTTAAATAAAAAATAAACTTGTCCTTTTATTGATCAAATCAATGTATTAAGTATAAAATTGTATCCTAAATTTATTACAATGTATCAGCCAGATTGGCTTATAGGACATACATCTAACAATCTTTCACTTGGACTAAAGTCAATTGGCTACTAATCTAAGTCCCATCTTCTTAAGGTGGACTTTCATCTTTGGCTAGCTCAGTTGCTTTGTCAGTGGGTCTACCATATTGTCTGTAGAGTCTACTCTTTGTATCTCGATATATTTCTTTTTGAGTTAGTCGCATATGATATGGAACTGCCACTCGATATACTTTGATTTCTGATGAAATCTTGACTCCTTAGCAAGTGCTATAACTCTATTATTGTCATAATAAAGTGGTATGACATTTGATATCATAATCTCAAGCTCTACGATAAACTTCTTGAACCAAAAATTTTCTTTTACAACATCCAAAGCAGCAACATATTCAACTTCTGTGGTCGAATCCACTATGATGGGTTACTTAAAACTCTTTCAGTTGACTGCACCATCATTGTATGCAAACATATATCCTGACGTAGACTTTCTATCATTAAGATCAGACATGAAGTATGAATCAGTATACCCTTCGATTCGTAACTCAAAAGCTCCTCCAAAGAAATTCTTAGTTCTTCTCAAGTACTTAAGGATGTTCTTAACAGCTATCCAATGCTCCTCATTTAGATTCGACTAATACCTACTCGTGACACTCACAGCAAGAATAATATCAGATCGAGTACACAGTATAGCATATATGAGACTCCCTATGGTCGAAGCATAAGAAATCCTACTCATACGTTGAACTTTCTCAAATATGGTTGGACACATCGTCTTGAAAAGATGGATACCATACCTAAGAGATAAGAGTCCTCTTTTAGAGTTTTTCATACTGAACCTCTCCTGTACTTTCTCTATGTATAGCTTTTGTGATAGATTTAGCATCCTTTTAGATATATCCCTATAGATCTTTATTCTAAGAATATAGGATACTTTTTCTAGGTCTGTCATAGAGAATTTTTTGGACAACCATCTTTTGACTAAGGTCAGCATGAGAATATCATTTTCAATGAGGAGAATATCATCCACGTATAATACGAAAAATGTTATTGCACTCCCACTGATCCTCTTGTATATACAAAGTTCTCGTCATTCTTGATGAAATCAAACCATTTGATCGCTTCATCAAAATGAAGATTTCAAATTCGAGAAGCTTGCTTTAATCTGTATATGGACCATTATAGCTTGCAGATTTAGTAATCAGCATCACCAGATGTGAAACTCAAAACTACTTCATATAGATATCTTCTTTAAGATATCCATTCAGGAAGGCAGTTTTTACATCCATCTATCAATTTTATAATCATAATATGCTACAATAGCAAGCAGAGTGTGGATAGATTTCAGCATGGCTACAGACGAGAAGATTTTTTGATAGTCAATACCTTCATATTAACTATAACTTTTTATCACAAGCCTAGCTTTATAGGTCTCTATCCACTACAACAAAATAGGTTATTATCGACGAAAATTTTTCATCGCTAATAATCAATTTTCGTCACTAATAGTTATTAACAATGAAAATTTCATTGCTAATTATTCATCACAAATAATCATATTATTGATAATATTTTAGGATAAAAAAAATATTTCATCGTTAATAATATTTATTTATGATGAATAATTTTTATTGTTAAAATATTTTCGATAAAAAATTTTAATCATAAAAAAGTATTTGTGATGAATTATAACATTGCTAATAAATAAAAAATTAATAATGATGAAAATATTTTCATCGTTATTAATTTTTAATTAATTTTTTTTTAAATAAAATTTTTAAAATTTTTAGCGATGAAAAATTTACGTGGCAAATAACTTTTTTTGTAATAAAAAGTTTTCATCGCTATTAATTTAATAATAAATTTTTTAAAAATCAAACTTAAATAATATTAGTGACAGAAAACTTACATCATAAATATAATAATTTTTGATAAAAATTTCAATCGCTAATAATTATTTATGATGAATAATTTTTATCACTATTAATTTTATATAAAATTTTAATAATTTTATATTTATTAAAAATTAAATTATCATACTAAAGTTTTTTGGTAATCAATATTTCATCAAAAATAATTCGTCACTAATAATTTAAACATATTTTTTAAAAAAATAATTTATGAATATATATTTTTAATTTATATTTTAATATTTTTTATAAATTAAAAAAAATTACATAATAAATTTATAAATAAATTTAATTATTTTATTATATTAAATTAAAATTATAAAAGATTTAAAAAAAATAAAAAATTATATGAAGAAGCCATCAAGTGTCGGCATCTGGAGAACGAGTTAGGGAAGGAGAGCGCTCGAAAGAGCTCGAACTGGCCTGCTGCTGCCTCATCAACTGTATCGTCTACTCCATCTGTATCATCTACTCCATCATCTGGATTTGGAGCTACTGGTACTCATCGATACGTGCAACCAACTCTTGAGCTCACTACTCAGTCCACTATCGATCCTTGGCAGCCTGTCTCTACACCTCCGTCAGTCGAGCCTCGCAGGCAGAATGAATATCAGCCCTAAACGAGCGTGAGGATAAGGGAGTAGTGATCCCATACCCTAGATTCTTAATATAATAGAATCTCATACTAAGCATCTGATCACAGATCTCATCATCTATGGTTGCGGTCGAGCCCTCAGGGATACGCTGGGATCTCATGTTTGTCATACGGTCTTGAAAATTAAAGTTATAGCTATTTTAATTTATAATAAAAATCAGACTATAAATGAAAAATAATTGAAAAAACTTACAAAGAGCTCCTGGCTCTCCGTCGTCCACTCTCCTGACTGTCGCTGGTGGGTTTGCTGGTAGATATCGATCCTTCTAGGAAGCTCGCCACTCTCAGTATCTCTCTGTAATTTGAGAATAATTAATTAAAAATTTTTAAATAACTAGAGAATTATATGTTAATTAAAAATTAAAAATTACCTATCATGTGCTCCATGTGACGAGCGAATGACCGCGAACTGCCACAATGCGGTACGACCTGTCTCACCCGACTTGCGGTGTTCTGGACACATCTTCTCTGTATAATTACCAATCAAATTAGTAGATAATAAATTTAATTTAAGAATAAATGATTCAATCATTAAACTCTAAAAAAAAAAGAAGTTTAGATGTGTAACCTGTATGCCAGATCCTCATAATGCCGGCATATGATAGTCCAATCATTCATAGTGATGCTGTCATAGGGCTACTACCGCACTGCCTCCTCCCCATGAACTTACACCACATGGTACCAATGCTGATGCATGTGATGGCGATAGTTCTTGAAACGCAACGATAAATGAGTGTCCACAGCTCGCCGCATGCGATCCTCCTCAAAATCAATGATGTCGAATACATCCTATCAATAATAAATATTAGAAGAATACTATACAAATTAAATATTTATAATATAATTTATTTTATCTATAAGTGAGTGTAGAAAATCTCTCTCTAAGTTGGTAGAACGTGACGCCAATCGAAAAGTATCACAGGGGCATAGCTGCGGCATATGATGCCAGCTCAATCTATCACGGCTCGCACCATCTTCTAATGGACCTAGTGTAGCCGGGTGGTATCTCGATATGGAGACGCTGTCCCGGGTGCTCATGTCTCCAATGCTCTAGAATGAAGTTCTTCAATGGATCTCGCCCTCACCTTACTATCGATGAAGACTGGTCTGAAACAATAATAAATAAATATTAGTATAATAGCTATCTAAATAAAAGAATCAAATTTTATTATATAAAAAGTATAATAATACTACTCGAACCGCCTCACTAGGACCTACCAGTGCAGGACCCTCTGGCAGTAGAGCCGGTGTGGCAATGGAGATCGGTGAAGGTGCCTCAACCTCCAGACTAGACTGTGAACGCGAACATTGTCGTCTGTCTCCTAGTACCCTATCTGTAATTTTTGACATATAAATAAATATAATATTAAATAATAATAATAAATAAATTATATTCTAATGAATATAATTATATCACATACCATTATTACAAAAGAAGATTGAACAAAGAATATAGATCTACTCATCAATATTCGTATCTTTCTCGATGTGTAGAGTCTTTTCGAATCACAATAATCGATATATATGTCATCTTCTATCTCATCATCATTTATGAACTGATCGTCGCCCTCCGACTCATCAAGATTAAATACAAAATTAGCTTCAACTTCGTTGGACGGCAGATCAGCTCTATTCAAAGGTACCGTTATAAGTTCTTCATCAACAAAAAGTTTGGCTAGTGTTCGTTTTTCTTGTTGAAAAGCTTCTCTTCATGTAAATTTAAATTTTTATCCATCTCTAATCGGGTTGGTATGTCATATACGCCTCTATGTATTATTTTTTGTATAACATGTCAATTATCTCAATACTTTAGATCCTTCAAATATAGTACTCGTTTTGCTTGAGTTGCTAATATACAGCTCATTCTGATACCATATTCATGAAAAATTTACACTGATAAAGTGTGGATCGATATGAATACCGATCTTTTTATTACTAATATCCCACCATTCACATTGAAACAAGAATACAGAATTACTGGACCCATATTTCAGTTCTATAATATCTACCAATACACCATAATATTCAATCTCTTCTTCTTCTTCATATCCTATTGCAGCAATCCTACTATTCTGAGTCCGTCGTTGCATCTCAAGCTCTCTTGTGTGAAATCTCATTCTTCCAATGATACAAGAAGCGTAGTGATTAATCCTTCGATCGGGATCACATGTTAAATCGTATAACTCATCGATCGCACCCACTTCTTTATTGAAATACTTATGTTTCATCTACACCATAATATAAAAAATTATATTGGTTCAAATAATATTATTTATAATTCAATAAATAACGTATTACTAATACAATTACAAGATTACCAAATTATTTTGCAAATTTCTCCTATGTCGATCATCAGCATCCGTATTATTCTCTCTATATAGTATACTCTTGTGCTCACTGCAACAAGTTATGATTTTTAATTTTATATCGATATAAAAAAATTACTTAGAACATTAAACAGTATGCTAAGATTATACTTACTCAATGAAATCTTTAATTTCTTCACAATTATTTAGAACATAAAAATATGTCTTGGATAGCTCGTTCACGTCCATAAATTCATATCTCCTTACACCAAGAGGTCGAACTATTTGTTTAAATATAGACGATGTCGGTTCATTGTCACCTCATTCACGGTCTGTGTTATGATCTGTATGATTGAATCTTATTTCGATATCATCCAGATACATTGAGCAGAATGTGACACACTCCGTAGCTATATATGCTTTAGCTATAGACCATTCAGGCCTTGTTTTATTACGCACATACTTTTTTAGGGTACACAACAATCTATAAATAAAAATAAATTTAAATTTTAGAAATATATTTACATCTTATAATTGATATGACAAAGTGCATATAATTTCTTTATCTTTCAATAGGATACATCCATCGGTACCGGCTAAAGAGCTTCTTTGGAAGATGAACAGTCAGATACACCATAACATCAAAAAATCATGGTGAAAATTTTTTTCTAACTTACAAAGAATGAGTACGATATCCTTTTAAGATCTTTCAAATAAGTTAATCTTCAATTTTTGACAACACGGTTCTCGGAAGAACAATCCCAGCTCAATCAATGCAGTTTGAACATCACCACTCAAATAGCCATGCATGACCATAGGAAGCAAACGTTGCATCATCCCATGGGAGTTATGACTTTTCATGCCAGAGATATAGCCGTCATTATTTCCAACACACCGTGATACGTTTGAAGCATATACATCATAAAATTTTATGATTTTGAACCATCCACAGTAATACTTCTTTTCCTCACGAAACAGCGAATAACATGCAGGCGGCATAAAAAATCTCTCACCTCAATGAATTAAATGCAACTCTGATTAGATTTCCAACCTTTTTTCACTAAGTTCCAAGCCTTTTTCACTAAGCTATGCAACACATATCCACCCTATACAGTCATATTCTAATAGTTTCATTTTTTTGTTACCAAACTTGTTTCATTTAATACTATGAAAATATGCTTTAGTAGCATCAACTGTAGCTTGAGTTAAGAGTACTTGATTACTTGAGTAGAACTCATTTCAGTTCTTATCAGTCCAAGTTATTCTAAGTAATTTTGAATCTGGATCCTCAGGTTGGGAACTGACTTTGATCCTTTGAGATAACCAAATGCTCAAAATACTTTTCATGCCTTTTAATTAAACTTAGAAAATTTATGGTAACTAAATATTTTAAAAAATATTAATTTATTATAAAAATTATGATAAATATTATTATTTTGTATGATATTAATTATGCTCTTTTTTTTTTCTTTATTAGAGTAACTTAGATAGAGACATCATAATTAATATGATTTATCATAAAAGATATCTTGCTATTTGGACATGATCAATCAATATTATAAATTTTGAACTTGATGAACATTACACCTATTATGCATGACTTAATTATATCATCATGCAAATAACTTATACAATTACTAAAAAATTTAAAAGAGCTTTTATTTAAAAAAGTTTAGGAGGACTAGTTTGGTAAACATTCAAAAATCTTTGGATAATCTTT
This sequence comes from Elaeis guineensis, assembly GCF_000442705.2. Lineage (NCBI taxonomy): Eukaryota > Viridiplantae > Streptophyta > Magnoliopsida > Arecales > Arecaceae > Elaeis > Elaeis guineensis. The sequence continues at coordinate 102,486,445 of NC_026003.2, forward strand.
TTGTGGATCATATTTTAATATATAAAGATCCACTATCATCTCCTTTCTATGTTCTTGGATAGATACAAGGTCTTTATATTTTATGACCTTGGTCAGTCAATAGAACTAATAACCTATGCAAAATTAAGCAATGAGACAGATTCAAAGAAACTTAAAGACGAAAAGTATTATCGTAAATATTTTTTAAATTTTTTTTCTTAAAAATATTGATGATGAAAATATTTTCATCTCAAATAATTGACTATTTAAGATGAAAAAAAATTATCGCTAATAATCTATAATTTTTTAATTTTTTAATATTTTTTATTTTTTTAATATATTAGCGATAAAAATTTTTATCGTAAATAGATAAGTATTTACGATGAAATATCAATTTTCATCGTAAATATCTAATTATTTATGATATAATATTTTATTGTAACTAATTTATAATTTTTAAAATTTTTTATTTTTTTCAGATATTAGTGACGTAAATTTTCATCGTAAATAGATGATTATTTGCGACGAAAAGTGACATTCGTCGCAAATATATAATGATTTACGATAAAAATTTTTATCACAATAATCTACAGTTTTTGAATTTTTAAAATTTTTTATTTTTTATATATTAGCAACAAAAAATTTTCATCATAAATTATTATGTATTTGCGATGAATATTCACTTTCCATCATAAATACTCAATTATTTATGATGTACTATATTCATCACAAATAATCTATAATTTTTAATTTTTTAATTTTTTTAATTTTTTTAAATATTAGTGATGAAAATTTTTCATCGTAAATAAGATCTATTTGCGATGGAATATATATTTTCATCATACATACTCAAGTATTTATGATGTAATTTTTTCATCATAAATAATCTATAATTTTAAATTTTTAAAATTTTTTATTTTTTCATATATTAGCTACGAAAAAGTTTCATCATAAATTAGAAGGTATTTGCAACGGATAATTAGTTTTCATCGGTAATACTCCATTATTTACGATGAAAAATTTTCATCACAAATAATCTGTAATTTTTAAATTTTTAAATTTTTTATTTTTTTTAAATATTAGCGATGAAAATTTTTATCGTAAATAATATATATTTGTGATAAAAAATGACTTTTCATCACAAACACTTATATTATTTACGATGAAAGTATTTTCATCACTAATATTTAAAAATTTAAAATTAAAATAAATATTTTATTATTTACGATAAAATAATCATCATAAATAATATGTATTTATGATAAAAAAAATTTCATCGCAAATATGGAGTTATTGACAATGAAAAAAATTTTCATCATAAATATTTTATTATTAGTGGTGAATATAATTTTTCATCATAAATAGTCTTATTTGCGATGAAACATTCTTCCATCGTAAATAAATTTATCGAAAAACTCTCTTTTCTTGTAGTGACCTTACCATTTGTATCTTTTTTTTTTTGTAGATTTATTTACACCCAATGAGTACTATATCTCGGGTCAATCCACTAAGGTCCATACTTAATTCGAGTACATTGAGTCAATTTCTGACTTTATTGCATCTAATCATTTTTGAAATCGATGTCAGTCATCGTCTTGTCAAAATATTAGAATCATCACCATGACCTTATCTCTCATAAGAAATATTTCTTCACTTCCTCTATAAACATACCCATGTACCTTTCAGAAAGTCGAAAGATCTTGCTACATCTAAAAGGTGGTGGAGGAACATCAACTACTGGCTCATGAATTATAAGTTCCTAAAGATCCATAGTTCTTTACTCTTCAGAGACCTTCTCTTCAAACTCAACTAACCTCCCACTGCCATCATCTTAGATCAACTGTTTTTCTAGAAATATGACGTTCCGACTCACAATCACATTATGATCTTATGAAAAGTAGTAGTATCCCATTAATTCTTTTGGATACTCTATAAAATGAGCTATTACAGATCTATCTTCTAATTTATCAGTCATCTATCTCTTGATATAGGTCGACATCTCCAAGTCTTAAGATAATCTAGTTTTTTGGAGAGAGAGAGAGAGTTTGGTCTCAAATAATAACGATGCTCAAGTAAAATAACATTGCTTGTCACGCATGGCTTGGTAAAATCATAGTAGCCTAGGTCCACCAACCCATTCATCCGGATGAAGACACAGAACTCCCGATCTCAATGCTGTTAGTGAATGGCTTGCCACCTTTTCTCTGGGCTTCATCGATGCAGTTGAAGTCCTCAGCCATTAAAGAAGGACCATCCTTCTCAATCAATCAGCCCCTCACTCTATAACACCTATCTCTCCCAGTAGTCAACAGTAGGATTTATACTAGATAAGAGTCAAGAATATCCATTAACTTTAGAGATTACAACAATGACATGCTAGTTACATTTATGGGACACGTCACCAATTGCCACCCCATTCCTCCAAATCACAATGATGCCCCCCATAATTCCTCGAGATTCGATGGCATAGAACCCATAGATTGTCAAGAATTGATGCCAAATGCAGGTGAGATTGTCACTCGACAAAGATTTTCTAAAAGCACAGACAAGTTTGGATTGTACTAATTTATTAGTCTTCTGTAAGTCGATGGGAAAGAGGGCTTGCCCACCTTCTGGGGGTTCCATATCAACATCCTCATTAAAGAACATGGTTATTGTTGGGGAGGGGGGGGGGGCGTGGGCAGAGGGAGAGGAATATATTAGTCTTCTGGATTGGGTCTTCACCCGAGTTCAAGTCCTACAAACCCTTTATCGAGTGATCTACAATGAGTCAACTTTGTAGGCTTTTGCCAACCATCCGAGTCGGATGGTGAATCAACTAAAATAGGTACCTCTCATGGCGAACACGGCCTGGACAAAGATGAATTAGGGCCGAAGGACTCGGTACTGGATTAGGCCTCCTTCCTCGGCTTTGATCCATCCTTTTGGTGCCCTCAATTGTCGGATCCAAGCTGTTATCGATCACAAGCCCCGCGAGCTGCCACCACCCACATGAAATCCGTCTTCAAGATCCTCCATCAGTGTTATGGTATAATGATCATATGCACAAATATAGAACAAGTTTTCACCACTAGCTATAGAAATCAAAAAAAGTTACTTGAAATTTCCATGAGAAACATCACACGTATCCATGAATTCATCATTCAACTACTGGACTAACAGTCTTGATATTGGATCAAACCACTAACCAAAATATTCAGTTTTCAAAATAACGGCTGCAAATAGGATCCTGTCTCAGGTTTCTCTTGAAGACTTCATACCTGAAGCTTTATTTAATGGGCGTCAAGTTTAAACCTCTAGTTTGGGCCGAGCTATCGAGGTCCAATTTTCAAACACAAACTTTTTATGAGATAACTCATAATTGAACAACACCCACTTGTTCTACAATCATGAAGAGAGGACCACTACATTTAATAGAAAAGAGAAGAGTTAGGAAGTCTTAACCCAATGCAATAAGTGCAAGTTAATAGCATACAAGATGATGGAGGAATTCAATCCTGCAATATATGGATAGCTCGTGAACCCTAGAATTTATAATCATAGAAACGATATCGAGAACCCTAGAATTCAAAATTGGACCAAGAATGAGGAGGCTAGATGAATCATAGATGAATATTTGTGATTGCAGATTTAAGATTCCTCAAGCACTCAAGTTTTTCTTGTCTTTATTGATATTATGGAAAGCAGTGTCCAGATTCATCTTGCTTGGAAGAACAAGCTAGTGAAAGCAAGGATGACGGAGAAAAAACTTTAGAACAGACAAGCTTTATTTATACAAGACTGGCACACTGCATCAAGAACTACCCAAAAGAGATCCTAATTGATTGTGACATTTCATGCGATCAAATTTAAAATAGCCCATACCATGCAAACACATAGTTGTTCCGTATGGTCAAAGAGATGTATTGGGTTGCATTCTAAAAAAGGGATAATCCCAATGAGATGTAGGAATCTTGGTAATTGGATATTTCAAAAACTTGTCAGGCACCCAATTAAGGCCCCAGATGTGGCACTAGGTATATCCCATTACCATTTTGATTGTCAACTAAGAAGATGTTAGGAGCGTTATTTACACCATATCCTAACTTGAAGTAGCAGCCTATAGGCCGATTAGATAGTAGCCACATGGCAATCCTAAATACCAAGTAATAACAAGCTCTAACCCCAGTCGTGAAAGGTTGGCCAAGCGGATGGGTTTGATTTAACAAGAGAGTGTAAAGGCGATTGATGGGAGGTATTGGATAAAACAACTTACATTATAATCGAGATCAACTTAAATGATTTCGTGTGATCAAGTTCAAGAAAGGCTGAAGCAGTTAAGGGATGAACCAAGAATAGACCGGGCAAGCGTATTAGAGTTACCGCATGGCATCGCGTAAGATACACCGACCAACATTTAAGAGGAGCTAAAATCAGACAGCATTACTACTTGAGGCACAATTTTTTTTTCTATGGATGTTTCCTACTCTTCTCCTTCTTCTGGTTCTTGCTACCGCAGACGGACTCTTTTGCCGCAGCACCCTATTTCGCAAAAGATCAAGGCTAAGGCGTTTGTGACCTAAAACGGTCAGATTTTTTTTTTTTTTTAATTTTAAAATATATGAACGTTGTATGAGGAGGGACCACACAGCAGGGCAGAGTTTGATGAGAAAGCCGACAATGAGAACTCTGCCATTGGAGGGCGAAGCCGAGCCCGTGAAATGGGAGCGGCTGGTGACGTCGGATGAATAGGGCGATCGGGTGTAAAAGGGGGCCGGATGCTTTGATTCGTTCTCTTTTTTTATTTTTTTTCCTCTCTCTCTCTCTCTTTTTTCTTTCCAAGTTTTTTGTGCCGTGGGAGACGGGCACAGGCGGGGGAGACTCAGAGAGGAGAGCAACTGTGGCACGGATCGAAATTCGTATGGCTGTGGTTTTCTTACAAATAATTAATTACTAGAGGTTACAACATTAGTTGCACCACTTCTAGTGGTTTGACTAGGATATTAAGCCATACAGTGGTTTTTTTTTTTTTTTTTGGTAAGAAGAGGAGCAAACCTCAACATAGATGTAAAGTTGTTACAGATGATGACCTGCAGCATGGATACATACACAAACTATCACAGCTACAGGTAACAGGAGAGATCACAAGTCCAACACCGTTATTGACAGGGTATTTCAAAATCCAAAGGGAGCAATAAAACGTGAGTACATTCAGAATATCCTCCTTTGTAGCCCCATCATATTCAGAAAAAAATTCCTACTCTGCAATATTTGTGTGGTATATATGCATGTAATCGATGTTTCAATAATGAACCTTTTTAATCAGTATTTTGTCATTGAAATACAACCATTATTTGACATTTCCTATGCAACTCAATAACACAATATTCTTAAATTGAGTTCTTCATATCAGTATTGTCTGGGAAATTATCATTATTTTTGCATTATTATCTTACTTTCTCAAATAAGTGCAGTTGAGTCGAACCTGAACAAAAAAGAAGTTGTTTTATACTATAACTCACAATAAGAATCATGAACTCTTTCTCTAAATGAGGTTGCAGTTTGAGTTTCCAGCATTACAATATTCCTGCTCGCTAGCAGACACTTTGGAATGCAGACAAGCACTGCTGAATGTGCATGACGTTGGTAGCCCATGGAAGATGAATCTGGAACGGAAGTGGCGCGTTTTGATATGATGATTCATGTGGCCCTGCTTCAAGCACGCAAACAGAATTTAAGCCATAATAACCAACAACCAGTTCTTTGGCTTCCCCACCTGATAATATAGAAGCCATACAAAAATCTCCAATCACCCGCTTGCTTCTACATCGTGAGGATACCAACATTTCATATCCAGAATCTCCTAAGAGACCTGAAGAAGAAAAAGATGGCCGTTGCTTGGTCTCAAGGCAGAACAAAAAATGGAGAAATGGCCATCATTAGTTTAAAAATGCCTGTGATTAAGAATAGTTTCATTGGAGGATAAAAACTATTTAATGATATTGTTAGAAGGCCTCAAACTATGATCATAACTTCTAGAGAATATATAGAAGGAGAAGCCATCGGAGGAGAGAAGGGCGCGATCACATGAGATGGGTATTTCCCAATTTTGGGAATATATACAGGGGACTTAGGGGCAGAGACAGCTAATGCAAAACATAAAAGAACATGGACCGGTTCAATTTAAATCAGATTTTTCATAATTTAAACCAAAACTAAATCGATTGTTTTAGTTTCTGAAACTTTTAAGCCAAAATTAAATTGAATGTTACAAAAGTCAATTCAAACCAAGCTGAAATTAGTAAGTTTGTAGTTTGATCGATTTGCATACACACATCTAATCATGTCTAGTCTATTTCCATCACAAATCTTACAAAAATTCTTCAACGATTTGTTCTCTAAATTTATTGAACTAAATAACAAAACAAAATAAATCATAGAATTCAAAATATACTTACTAGAGAGGAACTATTATTCTAGCTAGCATAAAGACTTGAAATAAACATGGAGTGGCCAGCCATGCAAAGCAACCCCTATTCCACTACATTCCAGAAGACCAACTACACTATAGTAAAAGGAACAATGCCGATGCTAAACTGATCAACCAATGCTAATAAGCATCGCAAAACATTCCGACCTTACGGCATCAAGAAAGTGTCGTTACATGAGGGGTGGAAAAAAAAAAAATTTAAAAAACTTTTTTGATTGATGCTAGTACAAGCATTGGTAGATTTTCTCCTGCCGATGCTTATAGGCATAGGCAATGATTATAAGCATCGTTACTTAAATTATTGTCAATGCTTATAAGCATCGTCCGTTAGCAACCATTGCCAATGCTTTAAAATATCGGTATTGGCTATATTTGAAAAAAAATAAAAGATACATAATCCAAAAATAATCTGTATGATAATATATATATCTGTTCAAAATTCATTAAAAAATTCAAACACCAATATAAACATCATAATATTATGTTTATGACAAACCCAGCTCCTTTCTTGGATACATAGGACACCTGGCAACTATATCAGCATCTTATTTTAGTCTATGAATATGACTTAATAACAACTCGAACTGGTGAAGAATTGCAACGTTGACTCCAGTTTTGTGTTTGGTGGTAACTTATGAAATGACATTTCAAAGAAATGGTTTGTATCTTACCAAAAAAGAAAAAAAAGGAAATGGATTGTCCTATAACTGTCAAAGAGCATTAGCTCTTGTTGCGGCCAATCCCCTCGTCGCCTAGTCATCGGAAACGAGCACCTGCAAGAAAATCCACACTGACGGAGATGACTCCGACGGGGACCCTCCGACGGTCAAGTCAGAGAGGAGACTAGGCAACAGTAGAAAAGAATCAAGAAGCTCAGCGAGAAAGAGAGAGAGAAAGCCCAAGGATTTCGAAGGGACCTCCTCCAGCACTGTTGCCTTCCCCGTTTTATAGTAGAGCGCGGCATGGCGCCGTCATTAATGGCGCAGACAATGGGAGAGTTGTCAGATCGCCGAAGGCTGTCAGGATCGTCTGGGCTGTCAATCATCGTGGGCTGTCAAATCACTAGGGTTGACCCATGTCTAGGGTAGGACGACGTCCTGGGCGGCTATGCCGCACGCCTCTGTCAGGACGGACGGCCTTCAGCAGTCGTACAGCGTTTGGAGGAGCCGACCGACCATACGCCGGCACTTGGTCGTAGGATGTCGGGTGAGGACCCAGAGACCCTCCGGCGGTCAGTCGGGCGCGTTGCGGGAGTCGATATCAGGCTCCGCAGTTCGGCCAGTCGGAACGAAGAGGGTCTGCCCGACCGACATATATTCGGTCGGACGACGTCGGCAGTCGTCAGTCGGTGCGGTCGGTAGAGTCGGGCGCCGGTTAGGCGGGCCCGACGGTGAGTCGGCATGAGAGGGACCGGTCGGTATATCCCAACAGTTGCCCCCCTACTCTGAGTCGGATGGCGTGCTGGCCAGCATCCTTACGCGGGCGACGGCGTCGGACGAAAGGAGTGGATACCCATCGCACTATGCTCCGACTCTGGCGACCGTATCGATGTTCGGTCCGGTGCCAGACGTCTCACGAACATCAGGCGACTCGTCGGTGTCAGACGTCCCATCGGTGTCAGGCGTCCTATCGGGAATGGAAACCACCGTTTCCGCCGTCTCTTCGGGAACGTGAACCGCCACGGCTTTTCCACTGCGTGGCAGGGGCGATTGGGCCAGATCCGCTCAAGCGGATGGCGGTGATGTGGCCCGATCTGAGGACAGGTGCGTCGAACCGTCGGGCCGAAGGAGGGCCCAGATGTCGCCACGCGTCACAATCTGGGAGACCCTCGCTGGGCGTGCTCTCATCACGGCCGTCGAGGGGCACTATATATATAGGGTCACCTGCATTCCGGATTTTTACTTTTCAAACTTGCTGTCGAGACTCTGGTTGAGCGGTCCCTTGCCTCAGGAATCGTTCCCGTTTCCTCCCTCAGGGAGCCTTCATCATTGTCCTTTGTCTTCTTCCTCGCTTCCTCGTAGTCCTCTTCCTTCTTCCTCTTATCTTTGACTTCTGTTCCAGCGTAATGGCTAGAACATCTCCACAAGGAAGTCGGTCAGGGAACCCGACTGACGATTCTCAATCGACCCCAGAGGTGGAGGTCTCTTCACTTTCAGAGCCGAACGTTGATCGGCTCCGGGAGCAGTACTGCATCCTGGAGCAGTTTCAGCTATTCGCCGCTGGAGCCAATGGTCGGGTTAACAACCCACCTGCGGGCCAGGTGGCCTTCTACGTCGAGGACCTCCGGGCCGGTCTTCACTTTTCGGTTCCGGAGTTCGTCCGGAACGTGTTGGACTACTACGGGCTATGTCCGGCACAGCTTATACCGAACTCGATTCGGCTAGTAGTCAGCTTTGCTCTGTTGTGTCGGCTTTTGCCAACCAACCCTCGCCTTTCACTCTTCCGAGCTTTTTTTGTTCTCTGACCCCACCCTAAAGCCCGAGGGTGGTGGTATTTCAACCCTCAGAAGGGTCTCTCCTTTATTACTGATCTTCCATCGTCGATTCATGGATGGAAGAACCAGTTCTTCGTCTCTTCTTCCATTCCTTGGGGTTCCCTACCCACTGGGGGACCCCCGAACCCAACCAAATGAGAACAGTCGGGTGGAGGCCGGGACCGGGAAGACTTCCACCGTCTGAAGGACATCTCGATGCCGAAGCAGAAGGAGCTCGTCACCGAGCAGGCCCTGTATGACGCCGGTCTCAGCTCGGTTCCTCGCCTAGGTCTGTGTTTTTATTGTTTTTTTTTTTTATGCTGATCCTCTGTCGTCATTGCAGATATGCCACCGAGGATGAGATTGACGGCAGCCGATGTTCGGCAATACGCGGCGCGGAAGAGGCCGACGCAAGGGGCCGAACCATTGTGGCCTCCCAAGAGGCCCCAAGTTGTACCGACGGTGGGAGCAGAGTCTGTTTCCGAACAGGCATCGGACCGAGAGCCGGTCATCGCACTGTCGGTGCCGACAGTGCCCGCTGAAGTCCCGTCCGAGGAACCATCAGCCGAGGGAGCAGCCTCGCCCGAGGGACGGGCGGCCGAGGAATTGATCGAGGAGGTGCCGGCCGCTCAGCCGGCAGAAGAGGTTCGGGCAGAGGCGTGCGAGCCCGAACAACCTGCGTCGGCGGCTACCGCGCCTTCGGGAGGGACCCAATCGGGGTCGAGCATGCCCTCCCTTTCCGACGTCAGGGCCTGGGTGTCGCATGGGGGAAGGCCCGATGGCACCCAACGACGACAGGAGGTCGGTCGGTGGTGGAGCGTCGACCGACTCCCTATTTCTCGAAGGGGCGTCGGCCCTGGCCAACCACGACTTGGCCAGGAGGCTATGTCAGGCAGTTATCCTCCCGACTGATCATGAGGTCATGAAGAACCAGAGGGTATCTGACATGCCATCCTCCTTTTACCCGACCGTGATTCGGGTAAGTCTCCTCCCTTTACTTTTCGTTTTTGTCATTGCCTTTCGTAAGTTCGGTCTTCTGATGGTCGATTTTGTTGTCCGCAGCTGATTTACAATATGTCCGAATTGGAGGCCGGATATCGAAGATTCGGCGATCTCCGCGGCCTGGAAAGACAAGGCCATGGCCGCCGAAGCCGACAAGGCGGTGTTGGTCGATCAGCTGCAGCAGTCGGTCGACCGGGAGGTCCGACTTGAGGGGGAGATCTCCCGCCTCTCCGAGGAGGTCTCCCGACTTAGTGGTGCTCTGGCGCTTCGAGGATCGAGCTGCAGTCGGCCCGAGATAATGCCAAGCGGAAGTCCCACACCGTTCGCCGGCTGCGTCGTGAGCGGGATGACTTCGCTAAGGAACTCAAGGCCGAATGCGAGCAGCTCCGAATAAGCTTAGGGAACCTCGCCAAGGCTAAGAGAACCTGTCCACCGCTCAGGCCGACGCGGACATAGCAAGGGCGGAGGCGGAGTCGGCGAAAGAAGCCATGGGTCGGGCCGTGGAGGACTTCCGCGACTCCGAGGAATACTGGGAAGAGCTTCTGGAGAGCGGCTTCCTCTCGTACCGAATGGGGTACGAGGATGCTCGGGAGGCCATCCGGAGCCTATATCCGGAGCTTGACCTCGGTAGCATCGTCCCGCCAGAGTCGGAGGCCCAAGCTGTGGAGGAGATGGCCGACCCGTATCGAGAGATCGCACGCCGTAGTGGAGGCCAATGCGGACCAGGCTGCCAAGGCCAGGCGGCTCCGACTCCTGAAGCGGCCCCGACCCCTGAAGCCACCCCGACCGAGCGAATGCGCCGATCGCTCCCGGTCTTCTCCCGGTGGAAGAAGCCGACTCCGGTGATTAGTCGGTCTTTTATTTTTACTTTTGTTTGGTATACTTTAATCGAGCTTCGGCTAATTTTGTAAACTTAGCTCGAGCCTCAATGAAATCAAAATCTTTTTAACTTCAACTTTTTCTCTGTCTCTATGTATCCTGGGATGTGTCTTGTGTGACTCGTCAAAATACTTTCGAACGCATAAGTCGTAAGCCCAACGTACTAGTTAGGACGTTCGGTAGGATCCCAGGTAACGATCCGGAATAGTCGGTAGCGCGTGCCATGGCAAAGGCAGAACGAACTCCGACTTTAGATCAGCCTCCCGACTGTCGTATGACCCATCAGTCGAGAGCTTAAGTCGAACGCCCGTCGCCCAGACGTGAGTCGGGCGTGTTCGTCGAGTCAAAGGTCGACCACCTCTGGGCATAGCTCGATGACCCGATCATTCCGTAGGATCCGATAGCCGAATGTCATCCGATGCGTTCAGTCGGATGGCGTTAGACGCGTTCAGTCGGAAAATGATGACAAGTCGAGTTTCCATTACCCAGACCTTGGTCGGGTACATACGTCACGGCGTGCGATAAACGGTGGTAAGCCGAATATCCTTCGACTGGTCGTGACCTAGTCGGTAAGTCGCGAACGCGATATTGGTCGTGTTGGCACTTTGCCTTTCTTGGTCGGGGCCAAGTCGGTAAGTTAGCCGATCATTTTGCCCGAGAGTTTGACTGTAGGAGTGTGACTCCCATCATTATGGATATATCGATCCTCATAAGTGTCTGATGTGTCGTTGGCGATTGATCCGTTGATCCCCCAACGGAACGTCGGCCCAAGTCGGGGCATCAGGGCTCGTACTTTGGCGAGCGCCGACCCACAGTCGAAGAGTCGAGATTCCAGACTCCGAAGTTTTGAAACTAAATTTGTATTCCGGACGAGGGGATACAAAGTTCACTGGTAGTACAACCTCAGATTGTCGGCATTCCAAGTCTGGGGGATGGCCGTTCCTTCAGGATCTCGAGTCGGTAAGCTCTCGGCCGTAGGTGTCCGCTATCTTGTAGGTCCTTCCCAGTTCGGGGACAACTTCCCCTGGTCCAGGGGCTTCGAGACTTCCGCCTTCCTTAAGACCAGGTCTCCAGGTCGGAAAAGCTTCGGCTTAACCCTAGCATTGTAGTACCGGACAACCTTTTGTCGGTAGGAAGCCATACAGAGCTGTGCCTCACGTCGAATTTGGGCAAGAGGTCCAAGTCGGCTCTCCGACACTCGAGTTGCCCGGCTCACGATACTGCTCGACTCTGTCGACGGTAGCCCGATCTCCAGTGGGATCATTGCTTCCGTCCCGTAGGCCAAGTTGAAGGGAGATTCTCCGGTTGGGACATGGGCATCGTTCGGTACGCCCACAGGACAGAGGGCAGTTCTCAACCCAGAGGCCCTTGGCTTCATTCAGTCTGGTCTGCAGTCCATGTAGAATGGTTCGTTGGTTACTTCCACTTCACCGTTGGACTGTGGATGTCCGACTGAGGTCAGCCTGTGCGCGATATGAAATCTCGCACAGAAGTCTCTGAAGTCTGATTGTCGAATTGTCGTCCATTGTCGATGATAATGGTGTGCGGCAATCCGAACCTGAAGATGATGGACTTCTGGACGAAGTCTTCCATCTTTCGCTCAGTGATTTGCGTCAGAGGTTCGGCTTCCACCCACTTGGTGAAGTAGTCGATTGCGACGACTATGAACTTCCTTTGATCAGATGCCGGAGGAAAAGATCAAGTATGTCGATCCCCCACTGGGCGAAGGGCCATGGGCGACAATAGGAGTGATTTGACTGGCTGGTCGGTGCTGTATGTTGGCGTACCTCTGACATGGCTCACACCTCCGAACCAGCTCAGCCGCATCCTTTCTCATAGTGGGCCAGTAGTAACTCTGCCGTAGGACTTTGTAGGCCAAAGATTTGCCCCCCAAGTATTTCGCAGATCCCTTCATGCACTTCTTTGAGCGCATAGTCCGCGTCGATCGGTCCCAAGCATCTGAGCAAGGGGAGAAAGAACGACCTTTTGTAGAGTCGGTCATCCATTATTACGTATTGGGAGGCTGCCCATCGGAGCCGTTTGGCTTCCGTGGGGTCTTCAGGGCTGATTCCGTCGGTCAGATACCGGACGATCGGATCCATCCAGCTTGATTCGGCTGCTAATTGCAGCACCTCCTCGGCCCTGTCAATGCTCGACTGCTCGAGGCTCTCCATAAATATCCGACCCAAGGCATCGTAAGCTGATGTCGCAAGCCTGGAGAGTGCATCGGCCCGAGCATTCTCCGTCCTGAGAATGTGGGAGATCTCGAAATACTTGAGGTGTGTCACGAGATCTCTCACCTTCTGGAGATATTTTGGCATGGTCGGGTCTCGCACCTCAAAGTCACCTTTAACTTGCCCCACGATCAACTGGGAGTCGGAGAAGACTCTGAGGCTGTCGATCTCAAGCTCCTTCACTACCCTCAAGTCAGCGAGAAGCGCTTCATACTCGGCTTGATTATTGGAGGCTTTAAAGTCGAATCGGAGGGCGTACTCGGTGACCACTTCCTCCGAGTTGGTGAGCAGGAACCCGACCCCGCTCCCTCAAGCATTGGAAGCTCCATCGATGTGCAACACCCAGGTAGACCCGGGGTCAAGTTCGGAGGTTGCAACTTCTCCAGGGCTCCCGCCTTTCGATCCTTGGTCGGTTGTCGGGCACTCCGCAATACAGTCGGCCAGAACCTGGGCCTTCAAGGCAGGTCGCGATCGGTACTGAATGTCGAACTCACTGAGCCTCATTGCCCATTTCGCCAGTCGTCCCGATGTGTCGGGGCGGTGCAATATCGCCCTCAAGGGCTGGTCGGTGAGGACCACGATGGCGTGCGCTTGAAAATACGGACGGAGTCGTTGTGCAGACACGATCAGGGCGAATATCATCTTCTCCGTCTTTGAGTACCGAGCTTCAGCACCGTGGAGCACTTTGCTGGTATAGTATATGGGTTGATGGATTCGGCTCTCGTTCTCTCGGACGAGCATCGAGCTAACCACCTCAGGGGAAGTGGCCAAATAGAGGTACAGTGTCTCTCCGACTTCCGACTTCACAAGCAGTGGGGGGAGGCCAGGTACCTTTTCAGTCCTCAAAGGCCCGCCGGCACTCATCCGACCAAGAGAAGTCCACCTATCTCAGGGTTTTGAAGAACGGAGGCATCTTTCAGCCGTCCGAGAGATGAATCGGCTGAGTGCGATGATTCTTCCGTTCAGCTGCTGGACCTCCCTCTTGGTGTCCGAGTGCCGCATGTCGATGATTGCCTTTATTTTCTCAGGGTTAGCCTCAATTCCTCGTTGAGAAACGAGGAACCCGAGAACTTCCCGAAGTCACCCCGAAGGCGCACTTATTCGGATTCAGCTTCATCTGGTGTTGTCGCAGAGTGCGAAAAAGTTTCTTCGAGATCTCGAACATGATCTGTAGTCTGCGCGCTCTTTACCAGCATGTCGTCCACATACACCTCTATGTTGCGCCCGATTTGATCTTTGAAGACCTTATTGACGAGTCGCTGGTAAGTGCTCCGGCGTTCTTCAGTCCAAAGGGCATTACTCTGTAACAGTAAAGGCCCTTGGCGGTCACGAAGGCTGTGTGCTCCTCATCTTCGGGCGCCATCCGGATCTGATTGTACCCGAAAAAGCGTTCATGAAGCTGAGCAGTCGATGGCCGGACGTCGCATCTACCAGCTGGTCGATTTTCGAGAGTGGAAGCTGTCCTTCGGGCAGGCATGGTTTAGGTCGGTATAGTCAATGCAGATCCTCCAGCTCTCGTTGGCTTTTTTCACCATAACAATATTGGCGAGCCAATCGGGGTATGTAATTTCTCTGATGAAGCCTGCCTTGAGTAGCTTGTCCACTTCCTCGTCAATGGCCTTCTGTCTTTCGGGAGCAAAAGATCGCTTCTTCTGCCTCACCGGCCTCATTGCTGGGTCGATGTTGAGTCGGTGAGTCATCATCTCCGGGGGATGCCAGACATATCTGCTGCCGACCAGGCGAATACGTCGGCATTGGCCTTCAGCAGCTTCACTAGCTGTCGTTGCTCGGGTCGGGTAATTGAGACCCGACCCAGACCACTCGTTTGGGATTCTCCGTTATCGGGATGGAAACAAGCTGTTCGACCGGTTCACCCCGTTCTTCCTCTTCCGTTGGTCCAACTTGTCGACCGTCAGGGAGCCCTCCAATTCGTTGCTTTGAGCAGAGATCTGGAAGCATCGTCGAGCGAGCTGTTGATCCCCGCACATCTCTCCAACTCCATTTTTGGTCGGGAAACGAACCAGCAGATGATACGTCGAGACTATCACCCTGAGGGGTTTAGTCGGACCTTCCAAGTATGGCATTGTAGGCCGAAGGTACTTGGACGATCGCAAAGGTCAAGTGGACTGTGCTTTGTCGTGGTTCGGTTCCAGCTGTCACGGGCAAAGTAACTTCCCCTTCCACCGTGATAGCATCTCCAGCAAAACCTACCAGGGGTGTAGAGACTCTCTTGAGCCGGTCAGCTGACAGTCGCATTCGGGAGAAGGTCGAGTAAAACAAAACATTCATCGAACTTCCATTATCAACAAAGATCCTTCTTACATCATAATTTGCTATTGTTGCCGAGACAACAACAGCGTCGTCATGGGGAGTTTGGATACCCCGAACATCTTCATCTGTAAAAATAATTACATCGTCTTGGCGCAGCTTCTTCGTCGGCTCCCCTCCAGCAGTCGTCCCGGGCCCAGTCATTTGGAGATCATGTTGATGACCCCGACCGTGGACTGGTTATTCGTTGCTTCTTCAGTCGGCTGGAGTCATCGGTCGGTGACGGGTCGAGTCGGCGGGTTCTCCGAAATTTATCGAGATACCCTCGACGTATGAGGGCCTCGATCTCATCCTTGAGTTAGATGCACTGCTCGGTGTTGTGGCTATGGCCCGATGAAATCGACAGTACTTTCGCGGTCGAGGCCCTTTGCCTTCAAAGGCAGAGACCGTCGCAGATATTCTTCCCCTTCGATCTCCATCAAAATCTGTGCACGAGGAGCAGAGAGAGGGGTATAGAAATCATACCTGGGATGCGTCAGCCTCGGACTCGCCGTCGAGGTGATCTCGGCTCCGTCGTGGGGGTGAGACCCGTTTGTCAGTCGGGGGCCTGCTAGGCTCGGCAGGGGCCCGACCCTTCCTTCGCTTCTCCTTCGGCCCTTGGCCTCAGTCAGACACCGATCGGAAGCTCCTTCGTCCCGCGCATGTATTTGTACGCGCGCTCCAGCAGTTCGACGTATGTCCGGGGGAGGTCTTGTCCAAGAGTATGTAAATCGGACCCCCTTAGCCCCCTCTTCATGGCTGAGATAGCCATGTCTTCGTTGAGATCCCGAACCTCGAGCGTGGCCGCATTGAATCGGTCAAGAAGTGTCGGAGCGTCTCATTTTCTCCTGTTTGAGGAAAAAAAGGCTGTCCGAGGTTCGTGGCGGCTTCCGACTGGTGCTGAAGTGGGCCACGAAAGAGTGCTCAAGCTGTCCAAAGGAGTGAATACTTCCTGAGCGGAGGCCGGAGTACCAGGCCCTGACGGCCTTGCGAAGTGTAGCGGGGAAGCCGATGCAGAGAAGAGCATCGGTCGCCCCTTGGATCATCATGAGAGCCTTGTAGCTCTCCAGATGGTCAACTGGATCAGTGGAGCCGTCATAGGACTCCAGATGGGGCATTTTGAACCGACTAGGGATCGACTTGTCGAGGATGAGTCGGGAGAGAGGTTGGGCGGTCTGGAAGTCGACGTCATTCGAGGACTTCTGTCCGTCCACCTACAGCTGGGCTAGCCGACAGTCGATTTCTCGAACCTGTGTTCGTAGTCGTCGGCCCGTCGGTGCTGAGAGACCCCGGGGGTGGAGTCTCCCGACGAATCTGAGAGGGAGGCGGACGTGTTCGCGGCCGCTTCTCCTTCCTTGCTCGTTCTAGCTGGGAAGGAGACGGCCTTCGAGACGATGGTATCAAGCCATGGCCGCCTCTCCTTCTCTCGGTGGGAGTGCTGTGACAGCTGCTTCCGAGGGGATGGAGACCGACGCGGCGTCAGCGGCTGCTCTTGGAGGCATCGGATGTGCGCGGTTGCTCCACCGGCGAGTGCGGCAACTGGATTGATTGTTGTTGAAGGCTCTTGACCGCGTCCGTCAGCACGGTCATCTGCCGCACGATCGCCACGATCTGCGCCTCCGTGGTCACCACAGGTGTGGAGAGCTAGTTCCGCCATGGAGGTGGAGGAGAGGCCTCTTCCCGACGGGAAGAGTGCCTCGCGATCCAGTGGCCCTCGATCGCTGAGTCCTGGTCCTTGTCATTTCGAAAGGGTGTTTCGAGTTTTGTGGGGTCGTGATCCTGTCGATCGCCCCTACCTGAGCGCCAAAACCTGTTGCGGCCAATCCCCTCGTCGCCTGATCGTCGGGAACGAGCACCTGCAAGGAAGTCCACACTAACCGGAGATGACTCCGCGGGATCCTCCGACGGTCAAGTCAGAGAGGAGATTAGGCAACAGTAGAAAAGAATCAAGGAGCTCAGCGAGAGAGAGAGAGTAAGCCCAAGGGTTTCGAAGGGACCTCTCCTCCAGCACTGTTGCCTTCCCCGTTTTATAGTAGAGCGCGGCATGGCGCCGTCATTAATGGCGCAGACAATGGGAGAGTTGTCAGATCGCCGAAGGCTATCAGGGTCACCGTGGGCTGTCAAATCACCATGGGGCTGTCAAATCACTAGGGTTGACCCCTGTCTAGGGTAGGACGACGTCCTGGGCGGCTATGCCGCACACCTCTGTCAGGACGGACGGCCTTCAGCAGTCGTACGGCGTTTGGAGGAGCCGACCGATCATACGTCGGTACTTGGTCGTAGGATGTCGGGTGAGGACCCAGGGACCCTCCGGCGATCAGTCGGATGCGTTGTGGGAGTCGGATATTGGGCTCCGCAGTTCGGTCAGTCGGAACGAAGAGGATCTGCCCGACCGACATATATTCGGTCGGGCGGCGTCGGCAGTCGTCGGTCGGTGCGGTCGGTAGAGTCGGTGCTGGTTAGGCGGCCGATAGTGAGTCGGCGTGAGAGGACCGGTCGGTATATTCCAACAGCTCTAGATGCCTTCACTTTATAGAGGATACTCTGGATCATATTTCTGACTCAAATGCATCCACTTGAGGATTTTCAATGCTGATATCCCAACATATTTCTGACTCAGAAGATCCAGGGGCCACACCGTCTATTCTGTTTCATGACATCTGATAAGCTGCCACGCCATTACCATTTTCAGACCCAATAAATCTATATTATTAGAATCAATTATTTCATAAGAACCAAAACCACTGCCAGATTCTTCGGATTGTTCCACAGCACCAATCTCCCAATCGATCTGGGTATCGTCTACCAAAATGTTCCAGTCAATCCCGTCTGTAGCAAGATTAGTATTGGGCAGCTGCATTCCTGTTACAGGATAAGATGAGTCTGGCTTCGACAGATCATTCCGAGAATTTTGGACCTCAGGAGACACAGACACGCTAAGAGAGGGAGGATGTCAAGAAGCGCCTCAGATTTTGTAGCACATCACTTGTATTTTTCTGCTGTCACAACAACACAAAATTATTCATATGTAACACCTCCAGCCACAAAGTGCATGTTCACTAGTATGCAATAAATAAGGTATACAGGAATATGACATGTCACCCATTAGTGAAGCATTTAAGTAATTAATATTCAGTTGTTGTTATAAACATACCTCTTTCTCCGTGTGAGCATCTCTGACAAAGTTTGAATAATTTTCCATGGCCCTTAAAATGGAATCGCTATTAAGGACTTGCAATAATTTGCTGAATGTGGACGGAAGAGATTTTGCAGCCTCAAAATGCTCTAATCTCACATTGTTCCCCTGCAAAGGTGGAGTAAATTTTGCAGTACAGAAAATTGTTGTGGCTGGGTCTCAAGTGAATCAAAGCCATTTCTTTTTATCTTCACTTCTAATCTAAAAGGTAAACTGTCAATCTAGCTAACTGCTACCAGATTTTAACAAGAAGCCAAGCATCATTCCATCTTCATACAAAAAGGGATACCCACATAACCCGAAGCTGGTATCTACCTCTGCTCCATGTTCCAGGTTTTTAATACAGTATACATGACATGAAAATTCTACTGCCTGGAGACATACTCCACATCTATCTTTCACTAGTGACACAGACATAAAAAATTGAATAATCAAAGCTTTTGAAAATTTATTTGTAAAAATGGGACATAAATTGTGGAAATTCTTGCTAAAACATTTTTAAGAGAATGACAATTAGTGATGTGCTAAAACAAGGACAAGATGTGGAAGCAGAACATGGTTATCAGAAAACCTCTCCTTAAGGCCAAGAATGCCGAAGAAGTCCCCTTCATACCAATTCCAAATAGTGTTTATTCAAACAATTTATCGTAAGAACAAGAGCAAGCCAACTTAGAAATTAAAGGCAAATGTTCTCCCATTTTAACTCAGGTGGCCTCTTTTAAGAATCAAATTACATGTGGTGGAAAATTGTTTGAGATGTGATGGAATAATGCACACCGAGGGCAACAATCCATATTTGAGGAATGCATCTAGATGGACTAATGCCTGGAAATTATGATTGTGAATATATCTAAAAAAAAAATAGCTAGCTTGATATAGCAGTCATTATCCAGAAGATTAGATTGATAGCAAAATATTTTCAGCTGGGAAAGGACAAAACCTAGGTTTTAAGAAGTCTTGTATGAAAGCAGATATTGGCTACTTCAGTTCTATACAAAATGCATACCAGAATGGTCGGTAAATTCTCAGTAACGCTTTTCAGGGGCAAGGAAGCTTTTAAAACCTGCTCACAAACTGAACACGATCACATATTAAAGACTAGATATCAGTTTCTCTATGTGAGAGGCAACAGTGATTATTTCAACATAAATAACACCAACATCTTATTAGATATATCAGAGACCTTTAAGACGAGAGTTAGGATTGAAATGTTGTTTACTTCTCTCGATAATAATTCCTAGAACATCCAATATATCTGCAGGACTGCAGGGCAAAAGATTTTCTTGAGCAAATTTTATTTGATCTACCTCCAGAGAACCATCTACACTATGATGTACTCCATTCTCATTATTTGTATGAGAATGACAAGCAGCAGAAGCAATACAAGAGGCAAGAGCCACAATCCATTATTGCCGAAAAGAAAATTAGTCAGGCATTTCATCATACGATGAGAATGTGCAAGCTATGCTCCTAAAAGAAAGACCGATGATGCCATGATGTTGGAAAGATGGTTGACACAGCACCAAACCAAAAGAGAGATGATGTGCTCGTGAGGAGATGCAAAGGGAAATTAGGAAGGAAAGGAATCATCGCCGGAGAAATTAGAGAGAAATGTGCTGCCATGAATGGGAGAATAGAGAGATCAGAAATGCAAGGGGAAAAAGGATGAGGGCTGTTACGGGCCGGCTTATCAGGATCTAGAGGACGGTGAGCTTTCAACAACGGTTGGAGAGGCTCCCAAGTCGGCTCTACTCTACTGTAGAAAAGGAGATGAGAACAGTTGGTCAGGGATCAATTTGGCAAAGGAATACTCAAAGATCTTCATGAAACCACGAACTCTGGCGAAGCTCAGTCAAGACCGTTTTTCACTTGGATGGGCTCTCGACATCGCTGTCGGTGATCTTCTACTGAATGTCCTTGGAGACGGCGATGGCGATGGCGAGATGGAGATGAGACCGTCAGGGACGAGAGGCCGGAGGAGGAGGGAGACAGTCAGCGATGAGGTCGGAGGAGGAGGAGGAGGAGGAGAAGAGGGATTGATGAGGGAGTGAGAGTCAGTTTGGGGCTTGAAATGGAGAGAGGCGGAGAGTCGGTTTCCGATTGAGAACGGAGGCACGGCATATTAGAGAAGTCCAGAGAAGGGGTGGAGCGAAAGAGGGCTAGGATTTCGACTCAAACTGGTTGGAGTAAGAGTGAATTTTAGCGATATATGAGAGGAGTCCGTCGTAAAAATTATGTCGGCATACGGAGCCGTGATTTAAATTTACCGGCGCTCCCCCTAACATCAGCGATATAAAGTCATAAAATACAATTATTCCTACACTGCTAGCTTCGAGCTCTTTCCGTCGATCTCTTTATGGGCCAAGTTGGTTGGCCCGATGAAAGTCTAGATGCAATGCACAATTGACATGCCGAAAAATTCTTAGAAAATTTCTTGGTGCACCGCACGCCGTGATTGTCGCGGTGCCTCCAGCATTTTTTTTTTTTTTTTTTTTTTTTTTTTTTTTTTTCTCCAACCCCATCTCTCCGTATGCGTGAATGAATCACCACGCACAGTGCACAAAAAATCTCCCAAACTCTTATACCCCCGCCGTGGCATGGTAAGGCCTATGATAGCTCAGGCTGCGCACCATATATCATACGAATGACTTTGGCCTCCTCGGCAGATGAGTTTCTGACTCATAGCTATTTCCATGGGGATGCTACAAGCACTTTCACTTGAGTAGGGACTAATTATCTCATTATCTTTTTATTAGAATAATTCAACTGACTCCTGATTCCGACTATAATCGGTCTCATAAACATAATATACCGACTAACAATTAGTTGACCGACCGACAGTCGCTATTCTTAATCATCAATAGACAACTTGATTAATCTTTGATGGAAGATCATCGACATGTCAAAGTTATCGATCGATACTCATTCGGATCTCCACGACGACCAACATACTACTATTACCGATATATAGTCGGCTTACTTAAAACTGCCAGTGTGAAAAGCCAAAACGTGATCAATGGCAGGTATGACCGTCCATCTCACGATCATATAATGCCGGAATGTGCAGAACCCACGTGCCTAATTGTTATGAATGGTTATCGAATACTTATCACGATCATTAATGGACATAAACAGCCCATTAACTCCATGATTATGGTCTGATAATTAGGGTAATTACCTTTTAGTACCATAAAAGGTGAGACCACGTGCTCGACGGTTATATCTGAATCACCTACAAAAGAAGGTAAAAGAACAACATTAGTGAGACAATTCTAGACTGAGACTCTGTCATTTCAAATATGCTTCATCTGCTGTTCATCACTCCCACTGACTTAAGCATCGGAGGATCTCCGTCGGACATAATTTTAGTCAGTGTGGACTTCGTTTTGCAGGTGATTTTCGCCAGCGACAGGCACAACAGGAGATTGACCGCAACAGATTAGCACACTAGGTAGGGAAGAATACTAGCAATAATAACAAAAATCAGAGCTCAACAGTCAACAGAATTAGCACGTAGTCTTTCCACCGGGAAGATGTTCCTCCTCCATCTCCATTGGCAGAGCCCAGCTCTCGCGTCCCGTGTTACCATAGACACACAAATTGCTACATTAATGTAGCAAATGAAGGTATTAACGGAGATAGTCCAAAGCCTCCAACAGCAGCAACTGCCGATGGAGGAGCTGATGGTTATTCTGTGCCATCTAGACACAGCCGCCATCTTCCATGGTGCTCAATTCCTCATCTCCAGTGCCACGATTGTCTCGACACTCTCACGAGATGGACAACCACGTTTTAGGCACTCCTATCGTGCCGTCCATTCTTCGCGACATTCTCCCTCTCCTTCCCATGTACATAGTATCAAGAAAGGAAAAAGGCTGCATACACCTTCTACTTCTCCATCTTCAAATTCTTTGGAGGGTTCTACCCTCGAATTATCTCGAGAGCAGCAGCTTGATGACTACGAATGCAAGTTCAAAGAGATCGACCGCCAGCTTGCCCGACTTCAGGTGGAAAGTCGAAAATCTTTAGTTACTATGACTTTCTTACTGCCTGTTGGTGCAGAATTCCATCGAAGTCGGAGAAGCTGGAGCTGGGATGACCGCGGCCGCCTGGGACCTGCAAAGAAAGTCTAAACTGAAGTTGGGGGTGCTCCGATAAGACCCTCCGACGCTCAAGTCAGTACTCTGCTTCAACAGAAATGGAGTGCTCGGACGAAAATTTTGGCAGAGTTTCGAGATAGAGTTATCAGCCTAGAGAAGAACGTATCTGGAGGTCCTTATTCATAGACGGAGGGCGTAACTGACGGACAGCGACGTCTGTAACTCTGGTAGTGGACCGCTCAGAGCCGCGTGGAGTTTGTTATGAAGAGTAGTGGCGTCAGGGTCGTTCAGGGCCACGTGGAGCTTGTTGCAGAGAGTGGAGTGGTGTCTGTTGTCGAGACTTGCCAGAGAGTGGTGGAGCTGCATGAAATCCGTTGCAGAGAGTAGAGCAGGATGGCGGCTCTTGTCGTGGCTTGTCAGAGAGTGATGGAGCTGCATGAATCCATTGCAGAGAGTGGAGCAAAATGGCGGCTCTTGTTGTGGCTTGTCAGAGAGCTCGGATCTGTCGGTTGAAGCTCGGCTGAGATGCCTGATGGAACAGAATGGCTCTTTATATCATCGTTCTAGGAGAGGCTCGGATGTTCCGAGGTCGCTGACGAATCTACTATTGTCGGATGCTTCGGATGCTGACGTTTCAGGGGAGTCACCTGCTGTAGGAGCTCGGACAGAGATTTTTGTTGACGAAGTCCGAGAAGTCTGTCTGGGACTTATCTGATGCGAAAGCTCATCCGAAGATCATCCGTCGGGAAGTCCGATTTTATGGAGAGCCTGGCAGGAGGTCGGCCGGTGATGGACTTCGGATAGCGCCGGGGGGCTCGGCAGACATCGGAGGTGATCGGCTATCGCAGGGACCCATTGCTGGAGCTCATCCGTCATAGAAGCTCGTCCGAAATCCATCCGCTGGAGAAGTTCGAGTGGGCTTCGGTTCTCGGAGAGATCGAAAGGGGGCCATTTATTGTAGGAGCTCGGCGAGGACCAGTTGTCGTGGAAGCTCGGAGTAGTGTCACACTTAGAAGTTCGTCCAGAGCCCACTCGCTATGGGGTAGCTCGGTTAAGTCTACCTGTAGTAGAAATTCGGAAGAAATTTGTTTATAGTAGAGGCTTGAACGAATTTACTTACAGTAGACGTCTGGGATAAACAGTCCGCTGTAGGAGTTCGGAGTAGACCATTCGTAGTAGAAGTTCGGCTCTCACAGGAGCTCGATCGGGATCTAGAAGGCGGTCGACCGTCATAAAACTTGGAAGGAGTTGGTTACTGTAGAAATCTCATTGTTGGGGAAGCCCGGATGTTGACGAGGCCCGAAAGAAGTTCGGAGTAGGGACGTCTGTGGCCGGAAGAAGTCCAGGAGAGATCGGGGAATGGTTGGCTGCTGTAGAAGGTGACTGTCAGTGAGGCCCAGAGGCCTTTGGGGCGGCCCGGTGGGTGAACGCAGAAGTCCATTGTCGGAGAAGTCCGGACGACCGAGGGAGTTCGGAGAGGCACCACATACAAGGTCGGGAGCCGGAAGAGCCCCGAAGGATCGGTTTTTTACAAACTTCGTTGGGGGGGTATTTTATACCCAACACCAGTCCCCCTACTTTTGAGTTCGGGTTCCGAATGAAGGAAGTACAAGGAAATTCTCACGATCGAAGCTGCTCTCCTCGATTTTCGTACTCGACAGTTGTCAGGTATTTTGACGTTCGGCATGCTGGTCTGTAGCCTTTTCGGAAAAATTTCTTCTTTTTGGAATTTCCGTCGGAGCGCAGTCCCAGGTACGGTGCCATAATGGTTTTACTAATTGTCGGCCACCTCTAGCTGCTTGCCACGGTGAGTGGGCCACGCGGTGGTCACGGACTGGTCTGAGAAGTTTTGCGGTCATTATTGCACCGGACCCCATCGCTTATTTAAACCTGCCTCCCCCCTTCGGGGATCTCACTTTGTACGAGAGCTTCTTCAGTCTTTCCTTCCTGGCTTTAGGCGTCCGTTGAGTCATCCTCATCTCTGTACCCCTGCATCCCTCAGACCAGCTTGGGTTAGCCTCAAAACCTTCTCTGCTTTCGCGGCCCGTTTGTAGACTGCGCTGGTCTTCCTTCATTGCAGATATGGGCGCGAATGCGGCTCTGATGTTAGCCCAGAGCCTGAAAGCCCATGAGCGGGAAGACGCTGCAACTTCCGGGTTGGCAAAGAAGGTGAGGGTAGAAGAGACAGATCCGCAGTGTTTCCCTTGATGGCCCAGAGCCCGCGCTTATGGCACATCTTCGACCACGAGGGCTTCCCGGTGCGCATCATCGTGAGGGAAAATCTGACCTCAGGAAGAAGGTCATGCCCGCCGTCACTGTGAGGGGGAAACTGACCTCAGAAAGAAGGTCATGCCCGCCGTCATCGTGAGGCAGCGAAAACCATGGCGCGAAAAAGATGGCGTCTACATGTACTTCGAAGATAATGCTGGAGTAATTGATGACTCGAAAGGGGGACTGGAAGAAGAAGCCAAGTACTTGAAGTAATGCTCGACGATGGCTGGAACTGAGAGTTCGAAGTCTGATGAAGCTGGGCTTCCTTAGAGCCTCTTTGTCTTCTTTCTTTTTTTTTTTTTTGGCCTTTAAGGCTTTGTAACGTGTACTTCACCAACAAAATGAAAATGAAATTATCTATTACCTTGTCCATTCTGGTATTAAATGATTGTTTACCAAACTCCATTTGTCTTCCGTCTTGTTTGGCATCGACGTAGTTTGTAATCCCTCGTCGGTTCTTGCTTTGAGTCGTCGTTCACCGAACTTCTTTTGTCTTCCATCTTGTTCGTTGCTGACGTAGTTTGAAGGTTCCTAATCGTCGCCGTGTCGAATTGCCCTTAGGGACTAGAGATTTTTGACAAGAATTTTCTCTCTCGTCGAGACGAGGTCCTTTGTGTCTTTGATGTAGTTCTTTTTCACCTATCGTCGGTGTAGTTCGTTGCTTTTTCATTTTGTCTCCTCTTTTCTTCTGTGTTTGAGTGAGGGTCTTCCCTCTGCTCTTGACGGGGTCATGAGAGTGTGGAGGAGTCATTGAGGAAGCTTTCCTCCTTGTCGATCAATCGAGTCTTTGTTTGCATCGGGACGAGGTCCTCCCTTATTCCCGACAGTCGGTTTCAGCTCGTGTCAGGACGAGGTTCTCCTCCTGTTTCTAACAAGGCTGTGGGGGCACATAAGGGCCATTGTGAGGGCCTCTCCCCCCATCCGATCTTTAGAAAATTGGGCCTTCGACTTTGCTCATGTTAGGACGAGGTTCTCCTCCTATTCCTAACAAGGCTGTGGAGGCACATAAGGACCGTTGTAAGGGCCTCTCCCCCCATCCGATCTTTAAGAAATCGGGCCTTCGACTTTGCTCATGTTAGGACGAGGTTCTCCTCCTGTTCCTAACAAGACTGTGGAGGCACATAAGGCCGTTGTAAGGGCCTCTCCTCCCATCTGATCTTTAAGAAATCGGGCCTTCGGCTTTGCTCATGTTAGGATGAGGTTCTCCTTCTATTCCTAACAAGGTGTGGGGGCACATAAGGCCGTTGTAAGGGTCTCTCCCCCCATCCAGTCTTTAAGAAACCGGGCCTTCGGCTTTGCTCATATTAGGACAAGGTTCTCCTCCTGTTCCTAACAAGGCTGCGGGGGCACATAAGGACCGTTGTAAGGGCCTCTCCCCCATCCGGTCTTTAAGAAATCGAGCCTTTGGCTTTGCTCATGTTAGGACGAGGTTCTCCTCCTGTTCCTAACACGCTTAATTTCATTTGTATGGGGGAGTTATCTCCCGTCGTTATAAGCTCACACCAAAAGAAAGAATGCGCAAATATGAAAAAATTTTCATTCAGGGCAAAGTTGTTGGTAATACATTCATAGATTTTTCGAACCCTATAACCACGGAAGGTCTGCTCCCCGCCGGGTCCCCCCAAGATAGAGTTGATAATCCCAATTGGGGGCGATCTTCTAGCTGCTCTTCCCTCCTTGGCGGTTCCGGCTGTGGCAGGGCCCTAGGCCGATCTTCCCTTCCTTCAGATCAGCGTCGAATGAATTGTCGAGCCGACCTCATCTGATGAACTCCTCGATCTCGTCTCGGAGCTGAATATACTCCTCCATATCGTGGCCGTGGTCACAATGATAGAGGCAGAATTTATTCGGGTTGTACTTTTCGGGATGCGAGCGCATCCTCTTCGACCTTGGGAGCTGCTCCCTAACCTCCATCAGCACTTGAGTTTTTGATGCATTGAGAGGGGCGTAGCTGTGGAATCTTCCGGGAGGAGAGCCTCGCCAAACTCGAGGGTCTGGGCTTCTCTGTTTACGAGCTCGGGGAGGAGTCCGGGCGCGCCTGTACCCGGGAGGAGTTCGAGAGCATGGCTGAGCTTCACTCGGCCCTTTTTCAACTGCAGGCTTGCTCGAATCTCCCGCCTGCCGCTCTCTCGCGGTCTCCTCGTCTTCATCTTGAAGGCTTCTTCTGCTTGGGCATATCCTTCGGCCCGAGCCAGCAAATCGACAAAATTCCTGGGGTACTTCTTTTCCAAGGAGAATAGAAGGTCGTTCTTCTGAAGGCCACCTTTCAGAACGGCCATCGTGATCGATTGGTCTAAGTTTCGGACCTCCAACGCAGTGACGTTGAAACGGTTGACGTAAGCTCGGATGGATTCTCCCTCCCTTTGCTTGATGTTGATGAGGGACTCCGAACCTCTCCGGGACGTCGGCTGCTAACAAAATGAGCCGCGAACTGGTGACTCATCTAATCAAAGGAAAAGATGGTATCTGGCTTCAACACCGAGTACCAGTTCCTTGCTGCTCCCTTCAGGGTGGATGGAAAAGCTTGGCACAGAATGGCGTCTGGCGCGCCATGGAGCAGCATCATTGTCTGGAAGGCCTCCAGGTGGTCGATCGGGTCCGAGATCCCATCATAGCTTTTGAATTGGGGGAGCTTGAAGTTTGGCGGGATCGATTCCTGCATGATCATTTGAGAGAAGGGAGGGTCAGTACAGATGTCCTCACCATAAGCAGGGGGAGCGTGGCGGAGTTCTTCGATCCACCAGTTCATCTCTTGGAGCCTTCGATCCAGGAAGTCCTCTCGACTGTGGGTCTCGAGAGTCTTCGGGCAGAATGGAGATAGAGATCCTCCGGAGTAGAATCATGATCGGACTGAGGGCTCTCCACCCTCGGATTTGTCTTTCCAGGAAAGATGGGGCGACTGGCCCAAGTGGCCCGCCCTACCATCAGATTTTGGAATTCCGGCGATGTTCTCTCCAACCGCACTGACGCTTGCGGCTGTTGTTGCTGTTGCATGGCCTGCACCACTTCAGTGAGGCCTCTGACCTGCTGAACCAACAGGTCGAATTGCTCCGCATCGACCGCCGTTGCCGGAGGAGGAGGAAAAGCCTGAGAAACTGGAGGTGATGTCGGAGCCTAAGATCTGGCCGCGGAGGCCGTGGATCGCCTGGTGGATACTCTGCGGGAGGCATCGGGTGAAGATCTAGTAAAAAAGGAGAAGAGGATGTCGGAGAGGATGATCGAAATCAATCTCGTTGAGCACTCCTTTAAGAACAAGGGTACTGCAAAGACACACATAGCTCCTTCCTCTAGCGCCAATTCTGTTGGTGCAGAATTCCGTCGAAGTCGGAGAAGCTGGAGCTGGGATGACCGTGGCCGTCGCTGGAACCTGCAAAGAAAGTCTAAACCGAAGTTGGGGGTGCTTCGGTAAGATCCTTCGACGCTCAAGTCAGTACTCTGCTTCAACAGAAATGGAGTGCTCGAGCAAAATTTGACAGAGTTTCGAGATAGAGTTACCAGCCTAGAGAAGAATGTATCTGGAGGTCCTTATTCATAGACAGAGGGCGTAACTGACTGACAGCGACGTCTGTAACCGTCTGGTAGTGGACCGCTCAGAGCTGTATGGAGTTTGTTACGGAGAGTAGTGGCGTCAGGGGTCGTTCAGGGCCACGTGGAGCTTGTTGTGGAGAGTGGAGTGGTGTCCATTATCGGGACTTGCCAGAGAGTGGTGGAGCTGCATGAAATCCGTTGCAGAGAGTGGAGCAGGATGGTGGCTCTTGTCGTGGCTTGTCAGAGAGTGGTGGAGCTGCATGAATCCGTTGCAGAGAGTGGAGCAAGATGGCGGCTCTTATTGTGGCTTGTCAGAGAGCTCGGATCTGTCGGCTGAAGCTCAGCTGGGATGCCTGATGGAACAGAATGGCTCTTTATATCATCGTTCTAGGAGAGGCTCGGATGTTTCGAGGTCACTGACGAATCTACTATTGTCGGACACTTCGAATGCTGACGTTTCAGGCAGGAGTCACCTACTGTAGGAGCTCGGACGGAGATTTTTGTTGACAAAGTCTGGAGAAGTCCGTCTGGGACTTATCTGATGCGGAAGCTCATCCGAAGATCGTCCGCCGAGGAAGTCCGATTTTATGGGGAGCCTGGCAGGAGGTCGGCCGGCGATGGACTTCGGATAGCGCCGGGGAGGCTCGACAGACATCGGAGGTGATCGACTATTGCAGGGACCCAGTTGCTGGAGCTCGTCTGTCATAGAAACTCGTCCGGAATCCATCCGCTGGAGAAGTTCGGGTGGGCTTCGATTCTCGTGAGAGGTCGAAAGGGGGCCATTTATTGTAGGAGCTCGGGCGAGGACCAGTTGTCGTGGAAGCTCGGAGTAGTGTCACGCTGTAGAAGTTCGTCCAGAGCCCACTCGCTATGGGGTAGCTTGGTTGAAGTCTACCTGTAGTAGAAGTTCGGAAGAAATTTGTTTATAGTAGAGGCTTGAACAGAATTTGCTTACAGTAGACGTCTGGGATAGATAGCCCGCTGTAGGAGTTCGGAGTAGACCGTTCGTAGTAGAAGTTCGGCTCTCACAAGAGCTCGATCGAGATCCGAAAGGCGGTCGACCGCCGTAGAAACTTGGAAAGAGTCTGGTTACTATAGAAATCTCGTTGTTGGGGAAGCCCGGATGCTGACGAGGCCCGAAAGAAGTTCGGAGTAGGGTCGTCCGTGGCTGGAAGAAGTCCGAGAGAGACTCGGGAATGGTTGGCTGCTGTAGGAGGTCGATTGTTAGTGAGGCCCAGAGGGCCTTTGGGGTGGCTCGGTGGGTGAATGCAGAAGTCCATTGTCAGAGAAGTCCGTACGGTCGAGGGAGTTCGGAGAGGCACCACATACAAGGTCGGGAGCCGGAAGAGCCCCGAAGGATCGGTCTTTTACAAACTTTGGTCGGGGGGGTATTTTATACCCAACACTGCCCAATTTCTCTCTTAGCATATCCTAGATGAACCGATTCCATCTCGATTCAAAATACCACAGATGAAGCCATATGACAATTCTACCGATCCGATCGACCATTTGGAGAGCTATAAGGCTCTCATGATGATTTAGGAGGCAACTGACGTCCTCTTATGCATCAGCTTTTCGATAACTATTCGGAAGGCTGCTCGAGCCTGATATTCCAGACTTCAGCTGGGGAGCATTAACTCCTTCGAGCAGCTCGACCATTCTTTCATGGCCCATTTCAGCACTAGCCAAAAGGTGCCACGGATATCAGACAATCTCTTCTCTATTAAGCATGGTGAAACAGAGACGTTGAGAGATTTTGTAGCTCGTTTCAATACGGCCACACTTGAGGTCAGGGATCTCAATGAAGATATGGCCATATCGACCACGAAGAGGGGTTTGAGGGGATTCAGATTCACCTATTCTCTGGAGAAGACTCTCCTCCGGACCTATGCTGAACTTTTAGAGCGCATACAGGCAGACACTCATACATGCGGATGAGGGTGCTTCTAACCAGCACCAAACAGATGGAAAAGGTCATAAAAAGAAATAAAAAAAAGTGGAGCTCCGACTGAATCAAATAGGCCAACTACCAATAAGCGAGCTTCACCTCGACAATGGAGTCCAAAGTCAAACAGCTATGGCAGGTATGATTTCTATACTCCTCTTTCTGCTTTCTGTGCGTAGATTTTGATGAAAATCGAGGGAGAAGAGTATCTTCGACACCCCCCACCAATGAAGGTGCCATCGAGGAGCCGTGATAGAAAAAAATATTGTTGGTTCCATCGTGATAACAATCACGATACCGAACAATGTATCTAGCTTAAGGATGAGATAGAGGCCCTAATTCGACTAGGCTATCATGAAAAATTCTAACACGATCGCCCAACTCAACCTCCCATCGACCAACAACCTCAGTCGTAAGCTAAGGAGACAATTAACAATCTACCAATGGTGAGAGTAATCAATATGATCTATGGATGATCAAAGAACTAGGGGGCAACATTCGAAGAAGAGTCGGCAAAGAAACGATGACTCAATAATGTAATTACTTTTTTGAATGATGATATTCGGAGAATACAAACTCTCTATGACGATGATGTCATTGTCTCGGTGATGATAGTAAATTATGATGCAAAAAAAATTCTAGTTGATAATGAAAGCTCAATAGATGTTCTTTTTTATTCGACTTTCTCTCGAATACGACTACCGACTGATCGACTTAGAAGAGTCTCGATGTCATTAGTCAGTTTCATTGGAGATGTAGTTATTATGGAAAGAGAAATCACTCTCCCATTAACCGCATGAACAGATCCACAACAGAGTACTGTTCTATTGACATTCACAGTTGTCCGAGTTTCCTCGACTTATAATGCCATACTCGGACGATCTGGACTTAATACCCTGAGAGCAGCAGTCTCAACATATCATCTATTGATTCGATTTCCAACAAGAAACGAAGTCGGAGAGATACGTGAAGATCAACAACTCACCTGATGTTTCTTCCTCATCTCCACACAGAATAACCAACTTGAAAATTCTTTGTCCATTGATAAATTGAACTAAAGAAAAATGAAGAAAGGGATGAACCAGTCAAATAACCGATTTCCATACCGTTGAAAGAAGAAGATCTTGAAAAGATGGTACAAATTAGATCATAGTTGCTTGATCCAAAGTGGCAACAACTAATAAATCTACTAAGAGCAAACACCAATATTTTTGCTTGATTGACTATTGATATGTCAGGCATTCTTTCGGAGATAATAACCCACCGACTAAATATTGATCCAAAAGTTAGGCCGATGAGACAAAAGAAAAGGTCTTTTGCTCCTGAAAGATAGAAGATCATCGATGAAGAAGTTGATAAGCTCCTCGCAGCTGGCTTCATCAAATAAGCTAATTATCCTGATTGGCTCGTCAATATAGTGATGGTGAAAAAAGTCAATAAAAAATGAAGAATCTGCATCGACTATACAAATCTAAATGAAGCATGTCCGAAGGATAGTTTTTCTTTACCAAAGATTAACCAACTAGTTGATGTGACTTTGAGACACTGACTCTTAAGCTTTATGAATACCTTTGCAAGTTACAATCAGATTCGGATGGCATCCGAAGATAAAGAACACACAGTCTTCATAACCGACAAAGGCATCTACTATTACAAAGTAATGCCATTCGATTTTAAAAATATCGGAGCTACTTATCAATGACTAGTCAACAAAATATTCAAGGCACAAATTGAACAAAATATAGAAGTCTACATAGATGATATGCTAGTGAAAAATCTTCAAACTTCTGATCATGTTCAGAATTTGGAAGAAGTCTTCAACACACTTCGAAGACATCAGATGAAATTAAATCCAACCAAGTGTGCATTCGGAGTAACTTCTAAAAAATTTTTTAAATTTATTGTGTCACAATGAGAAATCAAAATCAATCCTGAAAAAATAAAGGCTATCATCAATATGAAGCATCCAAATTTCAAAAAAGAGATACAACAACTTAATGGAAGGATCGCCGCACTCAGTCAATTCATATCAAGGTCGGCAGAAAAATGTTTGCCCTTCTTCAAGACCTTGAGACAAGCAAAGAACTTTACATGGTTAGATGAATGCCGACAATCCTTTGAAGATCTAAAATAATATCTGACATCTCCATCGCTACTTACAAAATCAAAGATCGAAGAAACTTTGTATCTCTATTTAGCAACTTTGACTAAAGCAGTTAGTTCGGTACTCATCCAAGAGGATGAGAACTAAATTCAATGACCAATTTACTATACTAGCAAGGTGCTTCATAATGCTGAAATAAGATATTCAAGAGCGGAGAAGATGATCTCCACTCTAATCATATCATCACAGCAACTTTGTCCATACTTCCAAGCACATCCCATTGTCATCTTGACAGATCAGTCGTTGAAGATAATTTTATACCGACAGGATACTTCGGATCGAATGACAAAGTAGGCAATAAAACTTAGCGAGTTTGACATACAATATCACCCATGTCCATCGATGAAGGCATAAGTTTTGGCCGACTTCGTCGCCAACTGTACTATACCTGATAATAATTTTGAGGATGAATCCAATGACTAAATAAAGCAAGTTACAACTCTCAAGCCTGACTTAATATTGGCATGGGTGCTACATATTGATGGAGCATCTAATGCATAAGGCAGTGGAGCCAGTCTCATCCTCACTAATTTCGAAGGGATTGTAACGAAATATGTCCTTCGATTCAATTTCAAAGCTTCAAATAACCAAGTTGAGTATAAAGCACTCTTAACCAGCTTAAAGATTATCAAGGAGCTTGATATTGACAACTTGAAGGTCTTTACCGACTCAGTTGATTATCGAGCAAGTTAAAGGTGAGTTTGAAGTCCGAGACTCCGTTATGATGAAGTATCTTCAGAAAGTAAAAGATTTTACATCGATTTTAAAATATTTTGAGATCTCTCACATCTCAAGAACAGAAAATGCTTGAGTCGACACACTTTTTTAACTTGCGACCACTTCATTCAACTCACTGGGTCGAACATTCGTCGAATGTCTTGAACAATCGAGTATCGATAAAGTCGAAGAAGTGCTTCAAGTCAATGATGAGCCAAGCTAGATGGATCCGATCATCCAATACTTGACTGATGGAACTCTACCAACAGATCTTTTAGAAGCCAAATGACTAAGATGGATGGCCTCACAATATATTTTGATGAATGGTCAACTTTATAAAAGATCGTTCTCTTTTTCCTTACTGAAGTGTTTGAGACTAGCAGATGCCGACTATGCACTTCAAAAAGTTCATGAAAAGATTTATGGAAATCACTTGAGGGATAAATTTTTGGCTTATAAAGTTTTACGACAAAGATATTATTGGCCCACCATGAAGAAAGATACAACTGAATTTGTCCAAAGATGTGAACCATATCAAAAGTATGTAAATATACAACATCAATCGACCAGTCAGCTGACATCAATTGTTACACCATGGCCCTTTGCATAATGAAAAATTGATATACTTGGTCCTTTCCCTCTGGCATCTGATCAGAGAAAATTCATAATATTTGCCATTGATTACTTTACTAAATGGGTGGATGCTGAACCTTTGACATAAATCACTGAAAGTAAGATGAAAGATTTTATTCAAAAATCGATTATATACAGATTCGGTCTACCACACACCATTGTCACTGATAATGACCAACAATTCGACAATCAGAACTTCAAAGAGTTCTATACAAAATTTTACATTACACATAAACTCACATCAGTTGGCCATCTGCAATCTAATGGTGAAGTGGAGGTAACAAATCGAACAATCCTATATGGTCTCAAAACTAGGCTAAATAAAGCTAAAAGCTTCTGGATGGAAGAACTGTATCCGATCTTATAGGCATATCCAATAACTTCTTACATACCAACGAGAGAATAGCCATTCAATCTGGTCTATGAAACAGAAGCGATGATCCCACTTGAGATTGGATTACCATCAGCAAAGGTGGAACAATACAATAAGCCAAGCAATTCAGAATGTTAGAGAGCCGATCTAGACTTACTTTCGAAAGTCCAACAGCAAGCTCAAGTTCGGATGGCAGCATATCGACAAAGAGTAGCCTGGTATTATAAAGCAAAAGTTAAACCGAAGGTCTTCCATCTAGGAGATCTGATCTTAAGAAAGGTAAAAATCTCAAAACCTCTGGACCAAAAAAAATTATCTTCAAATTGGGAAGGACCCTACAGAATAATCGAGACACTTCGATCAAGCGCATATCGGCTAGAAACTCTTGATGGAACAACTATTTTTCGGACCTGAAATGTCGATAATTTAAAGATGTATTATCAATAAAGTTGTTCATATATACAATATTCAGAATGAAACATTGAATTTCAGAATCATGAAAGTTTCAGCCAACTACAAAATGATAGTAGACCGATAAATGAACGATTAATTCTTATCAACTGTATCTCGATTTTTTACTGTAAAAATCGACACACTGACTATATTTTGATTTTCACTATACAAATTGACTTTAGTCGAATAACTACTGATGCCGACTTAGTTTTAACTAAGCAGAATATTATGCCGATTCGATCTCGATCGAATCAAAAACACATCGAGTTGACTATGGTCAGTTGAAGGATATTCAGCTTACCATCGTTTATCAAATATCTAGACATACCAACTTAACTACGGTCAATCGAAGGATATTTGATTTATCACCGTCTATCTAAATACCTAAAAGAAAAAGTATGTCGATCAACATTTGACTAATGGATAAATTCTACAATAGTTATTACTGAACATTTGATTCATCGATTGGTATTCGGTTGTCCGACTATGGTTCTACGATATTAAAAGTACACAAAAAGAAGAGAGAATTTGTACTTCAAAAATTTTTCTTTTCATTTATTGAAGAGAAAGTTACAAAAATTGGACCAAAGTCTAATTATAAAATTTGATTATAAAAAGAAAGTAAAAATGCTACACCAATCATCAGTCATTTTCTTCGTCATCTTACTCCAACACAGCTTCGGTATTGGAGCAGGTCCTGATGCAGTCGGTGCATCATCTTTGGCTGGCGCGATACCCTCTTCAGCAGCTTCTTCTTCTGAAACAGGAGGAACGATGCTGGTCAACTCTAAGTCTGGATATAATTTATCGATCGCATCTCAACCTCCTCGTATTCGATGCAGTAGGAAGCAAATCTGCCTTCAAGAATTTTTTCCTTGAATTCTTTCGAATTCTTGAAGTTCTTGATGGTCAGACTCAGGGTATCCCTCACTGACTCAGCTTCAGCTCTTACAAGGCCGACTCAGCATCGGCCAGTGCCAGTCTTTTCAGGATGGCTCGATGCCTTCTACGTTCTACTTCCAGCTCTTCAATGCAGCCATCTCTCTTTCTCTGAAGCCGATGATAGAGTGCTTCTTGCTCCTAATTTGGGACTCGAGAGATACGATATTTTGATGAGCTAACTCAAGCCCGATTCTGGATGACTGAAGGTCGACCATCATATGGGAGACTTCTTCTTAAAGCTTTTTCTCTCGTTCAATTACCATCTGAAGTTCTTCGACGGCAGCATTTTTCTCAACGGTGATGGCCGCTACCTTATCCATCCAAGATCGACGAAAATCGACGATCTTTCGATACCGCACTCCAAAGTGTGCATATCGTGCATCCACTAAAAACAGAAAATAAGTCAAGTCAGATAAAAAAAAAGAAAAAAGAAGAAATGTTGAAAGATTACCTTAAGTACCATCGGATAAAAAGAAGAGAACATCTCGGACGCCGTTCGATTCTTCCTATTCTCCTATCTATTGGGAGAAGAGCAGCTTCAATGAGTCGCTTGGCCAATGTTGATTGGCCAAGGCCGACTCACCCTAAAAAATCTTGATGTCAAAAAGTATGGGAAGGCCCGTAGACGACCCGTCATCAGCCGAAGTCACCGGTGCCTTCCCTCAATCTTCGATCGACGGTCCCGTGCTTAAGACCGTCAGGAAGTCGGTGCTTGACTGCACCCGAGAACATTCCGTTGGAAGAACAACTGGCGCAGCCGCAGTCTACTCAAGTTCGACTGCGACTCCCGCTCCAGCCTGAACCTCCACTGATGGAGCCATCGATGGTTCTACCGCAGCTTCGTTGTCTCTCACCGTCCCATCTTCAGCAGACGGCACCTTAGTCGAAAGAAGTATTGTCAGGGCCGACAACGCTAGGACCGGCTCGGAAACTATCTCCGACGGAATGTCGGATTCCCTCATCGGTACCAATGGAGCAGTGACTCGACTCTTCTTCGACGGTCGAAAGGTCCAGCCTCAGTTGCTTCCTTCTGCTTGGCAGTTTCAAGCAGATATCAGTGGTTGAAACTCGGACCCTTATCCGCATAGCTGCAATAAAAAAAAAAGATTAGTACAGAATTCAAAAACAAACAAAAAGAAAAAGCGAAATGGCCAACTATGTTATACCTAAGCAAGTTACCGAACTAAGTCCGATATCATAGAGAGCTTGTTCGGTCATCAGTCTTATTGCGGTGGAACTTTCATGTCTTTCAGTCGGATGAAATCTTTTCGATCATCGGTATCCATCCGACTGTTCTCATTGGGGTCAGTTCTTGGATCGCCCCAGCATGAAGGAAAGCCCAAAGAGAAGAAGTAGAGATAAAAAAAAATTGGTTCTTCCATCTATGAATGGATGATAGAAGATCGAGATGAAAGAAAGACCTTTTCTTGGGTTGAAGAACCACCAACCCTAGACCTTGGGATGAGGAGAAGGATAAAAAAAGATCGAAAGAGAGAATGATGAGGTTCAGTCGGGATAAGCCGACATAACAAAGTAAAACTAATGATCAGTCGGATGGAATTTGGAGCCAACTGAGCAGGACAGAGACCATAGTAATCAAGAAGATTTCGAATGAACTCCAGAATCGAGAATCAAAGATCAGTTCGAAGGTCCTCGACATAAAATGCGACCTGATCCAGAGGAGGAGAGTTCACCTGACCATCCGAATTAGGAGCGGAAAGCTGATACTGCTCCAAGATACGGTACTGTTCCGGAGCCGTTCAATATTGCACCCGATAAGGAAGAAACTTCTATTTTCAAATCCGAAAGAGAGTCTTCGGTTGGATTCTCCGACCGACTATCTCGAGAAGATGAAGCCTTCTTACTAGCCATCAAAAATGAAAAACTAGAAAAGAGAGAAAAAATCCTAAGAGAAAAACCCTAAGAGAAGGAAGGGGAACTCGACCTGAAGCCAAAGATGATGCAAAAGATAGAATCTGGAAAGCTCCTGGTACTAGGGTAGCAAAACTTTCTACTGCAGAGAGGCGACAAATGCAAAAGTAAAGCCTGGATGAAAGCGATTTTATATATATAGGACCTCTCAATGGTTCAGATGAAATCAGTTAAATCAGGATCTCTTCAGATATTGACACATGGCAACATCAAAACTGACTGTTGGTTGGACGGTTTGACGTACCAGTTTCTAGATTATGCCACCTCACTGTTATCCATGTGAATGATACAGAGCCAATGACATTTAGACACGTGGCCAAAACCTATTAATCAGAATCAAATCATTCAAATTTTTGAGCGCCGAATTATCTTTCTAAAATGACAACCCAATGATGATCTCACAGTTATCGAAATAATAAAATAGATGAAGATCTCTCGTATTTCAAAAAGTCATTAATGCCAATAGTCAAATCAGAGCTCGAGACAGCACGTGACAACTCCCTTCATCCAACACAACAGACCACGTGACAACATGCACGTCAGACTACCTTGGACTTGGGAGTGGGGGGCAACTATTGGGATAATTCAATCGACCTACGACTCTGACTATAAATCACCTCATAAACACAATATACCGACTAACAATCAGTTGACCGACTGATAGTCGGCTATTTTCAATCATCAATAGACAACTTGGTTAATCTCCGATGGAAGACCATTGGTATGTTAGAGTTACTGACCGATACTCATTCGGACCTCCACAACGACCGATATACTACTATTACCGACATATAGTCGGCTTATTTGAAACTACCAGTGTGGAAAGCCAAAACATGATCAATGGTAGGTATAACCGTCCATCCCACGATCACATAATGTCGGAATGTGCGAATCCACATATCTAACTGTTATGAACAGTTATCGACTACATGTCATGATCATTAATAGACATAAACAGCCTATTAACTCCATGATTATGGCTTGATAATTGGGGTAATTGCCTTTAGTGCCATAAAAAGTGGGATCACGTGCTCGATGATTACATCTGAATCACCTATAAAAAAGAGTAAAGGAACAGTATTGGTGAGACAATTCTGGGCTGAGACTCTATCATTTTAAATATTCTTCATCTGCTGTTCACCACTCCCAACTAAGCATTGGAGGATCCTCGCCGGACACAATTCCGGTCAATATGGACTTCATTTTGTAGATGCTCTTCACCGACGACAGGTGCAATAGGGATTGGCCGCAACACTGATAACTATGAAATTGTTACTCTCAATGCTTCACGACATTTTGAAACATACAAGTACTCATTGCTACTTTCAACCATCTTAGGAACAAAAGGTAATGAGGTAATTAGTTCCTACGCAAGTGAAAGTACGTCGGCAATTTCAAGTAAGCCGATTATATTCGGTAATAGTAGTATGTCGGTCATCGTGGAAGTCCGAATAAGTATCGGTCGTAATTCTGACATGCCGATGATCTTTCATCGGAGATTAATCAAGTTATCTGTTGATGATTGAGAATAGCCACTGTCGATCGATCAACTGATTGTTATCGGTATATTATATTTATGAGGTCGATCTATAGTCGGAATCGGAGATCGGTTGAATTATCCCAACAACCAGTACAATGATTGTAATATTTTTTTTTATTGAAAAATATGTAAATATTTTTGAAGATAATTTTATTGTTCACTAAATATTAAAACAATGTGAACTAGTAGTTGGAAGCAGTCGTTCCCGTAAAAGGGTTCGGCTTACCGGTCCTCCTCTATGGTAATTGGAAAGCACTTGCCAGACACTAATTGGACGAAATGGGAGAACTTCTTCCGTAATTGTTTGCTTGATCTGTTGTTTTCCGCAAAGATCAAGCCAAACTATACACGCAAGTGGATTGTCTAGGTCTGCGAATGACTGCCGCCACATAAGACCAACCCTATGAAGAATTCCACTGATCAAACAAGGACCTTGAGCCATTCTTCCATGCGCGTCGCCAGACTTCCGCGCCTTGTCATCCCTTGGAGTCAAAGAATTTCCCCTATAAATACCCCCACAAACCTCCGACTCTCTCACCACCTCCTCTCCTGCATTCGGAATCCATCCAAGGCAAGCCTTCCTCCTAGTCCTCAATGGCCAACCCATCGCTTCTCTTCGCCATTTTCTTCGCCGCCCTCCTCGTCCAAGGTTTGTTTCACGATCCATTTCAAAGCCTCTGAGCCTTGTTTTTTATGTTCCTTCTTACAAAATCCGTCTAACCTATAAAATTTCAGGTGGGCTTTCAACTACGTTCACCTTCAAGAACAACTGCGCCCAGACGATCTGGCCTGGCATACAGGACAACGCA
Organism: Elaeis guineensis; assembly: GCF_000442705.2. NCBI lineage: Eukaryota > Viridiplantae > Streptophyta > Magnoliopsida > Arecales > Arecaceae > Elaeis > Elaeis guineensis. The sequence continues at coordinate 102,526,391 of NC_026003.2, forward strand.
AATTCCCCAGCTTTCCCGCAGACGGGCTTCACGCTCGCCGCCTCGGCTTCCAACTCGATAACTGCCCCGGCCCATTGGTCCGGCCGGATATGGGGCCGGACAGGCTGCTCCACCAATGCAGGGACATTTACATGCCAGACCGGTGACTGCGGCACCGGGCAGGTCGCGTGCAACGGCCACGGTGGCAACCCACCCGCCTCGCTCCTCGAGTTCACCCTGAATGGCAGTAACGGGAAGGATACTTACGACATAAGCTTGGTGGACGGCTTCAACTTGCCGGTCTCCATCACTCCACAAGGTGTGTCGGGCTGCCAAACCACATCATGTTCGGCGAACATCAACGCCCAGTGCCCGACGCAGCTGCAGGTGACGGAATCCGGTACTGTCGTCGCCTGCAAGAGCGCTTGCGACGCTTTTCACCAACCCCAGTACTGCTGCACTGGAGCCTATAGCAGCCCGAAAGCATGCCAGCCGTCGAGCTATTCGAAGTTCTTCAAGACGGAGTGCCCTCAGGCTTACAGTTACGCTCATGATGATACTAGCAGCACCTTCGCTTGCCCTACTGGGGCTAATTACCTCGTTACCTTCTGTCCCTAAGATCTCGTTTTGTGTGTCACCAAAACATCGTGATCTACACCCTCGTAATAACATTAGAAATAAACCCCAAAGTCCGGAGCAGCCCTGATGCTCCGATGTGGCGCCGCGGTCGGTCTACAATATAATGATTTTTATTCAAATAAATAAGCTTCTTATTTACTTCTTGCATTCGAGGGAGAGCTTCCTCCCAAGTTGTGTGACGGGCGATAATTGATTTGCGATCACGATCATTTGTAATTTAGATATTTCATGTGCGTTGCAAGTGCCAAATTCTCATTTTCAGCCGTCCTTGTAAGTCATCATCTGTAGTTTTCCAACACGATTCCATGCTCCAAAATTGCCACTCATCCATAGATTCTATATGTGTGTATATTATTATATCAATATATGTATGTGTGTCTGCCTGTATAGGGCGATAATTGATTTGCGATCACGATCATTTGTAATTTAGATATTTCATGTGCGTTGCAAGTGCCAAATTCTCGTTTCTGGCCGTCCTTGTAAGTCGTCATCTGTAGTTTTCCAACACGATTCCATGCTCCAAAATTGCCACTCATCCATAGATTCTATGTGTGTGTATATTATTATATCAATATATGTATGTGTGTCTGCCTGTATATGGGCGATAATTGATTTGCGATCACGATCATTTGTAATTTAGATATTTCATGTGCGTTGCAAGTGCCAAATTCTCGTTTCCGGCCGTCCTTGTAAGTCGTCATCTGTAGTTTTCCAACACGATTCCATGCTCCAAAATTGCCACTCATCCATAGATTCTATGTGTGTGTATATTATTATATCAATATATGTATGTGTGTCTGCCTGTATGTATATATATATATATATATATTCGTATGTTTGTACGCATGTATGGGTATTCCAACCATATATGCTTCTCCTAATGTAATAATATCCATCAAAGTTCATCTTCACGTCTATTAATCCTCTGTTTGGTATGAAGGATGGATTGAAGGAAGGATGGATGAAGGAAAGGATGGATGGATTTTCTATCCTTCCTCTTATATATTTGATAAAACATGAAAGGATAGGTGGAAATGATTTCCTCCTCTATTTGGAATAAGAAAAATAAGAAGAAAAATAGATAACATTTTACAAAACTATCTTTTGATAAAAATATTATTATTATCAATTTATAATACTTATTTATACTAAAGAAGTAAACAATTTATAAACTTATAATCTTTATAATCTATAATTATATTAAAAATTATATAAATATTAAATTTAATAATGATTTCATAAATTAATTATTAATAAATTAATTATATAAATAACTAACTAATTTATAATTTAATTTAAATAGTTAATTAATATTATATACATACTTAATAAAAAAATAATAAATATAAATAGAGAAATAAAAGATAATCTAATTATTTAATTATAATTATAAAATTATATATTAAAATTAAAATAATAATTAATAAAATTTAATAGTATATAATTAATAGTATATATAAAAATATGTATAAATAATATTAATGAAAAAGTAGTATTATATTTTTATCAAAAAAATTAATGAGGGGTAATTTTGTCAATATTAAAATTTATTATTCAACGCTCCTTTCATCCTTCCTTCATCCTTTTAATTTGGAAGGATGCAAAATAGTGGGTCAGAGTGGATTGATAATCCACATTTTCCATCCATTCTTTCTGAACCAAACGATTGATGAAGACTATCCATCCTTCCAATCCCATCTATTCATCTTTTTATAATCCCAACTAAGCACAGAATAAATCTGCCCACCAAAAATGCCTTTAGCTAGGTTGGAAAATCTAGTGCAGTATTTAATGTAAAAGAGTTTCATCTTTATAGATAATTGATATATTAATCAGATTAAAATTTCTCTTTTGATATGGTTGTTTGTAGACCTTTGTTTGGTCATAGAATAATGCCAAACAAACATGCATGATGTGCAGATCCGACACGGCGCTAATATGACACCCCACCCACCCAAATCCTATACGAATTGGATATAGAGCTGATATTCCAACAGCATTCTTTGTGGTCCATGACGCAATTTGGCTTCATGTATATCTAGCAGCATTCTTTTGACTTTGTTATAGTTGTTGTTGTTTTTTTTTTTTTTTTTCCGATCGAGAGAGAGAGAGAAGTGTGTGTGTGTGTGTTTGGCCTCAAATAATAATGATCAAGTAAAAACGTTGCTCGTCGCACGGCACATGGCTTGGTCAAATCATAGTAGCAATATTCTTGAAAAAATTTTATCAAAAAAAAATATGTATATGTTCTTGAAAAATTTGCAAATTACTTTTGGCAATTTGGCCCGCAACATCACTGCCTACCTGACAAGCCTGCCTAGGTTTAGGTGATGGCACTAGCCGTGAGGCTTGCGTACCATGATGGTGCACGACTGTACTTTCACATGGACATGTGCTATTCATGGTTGAACTTTAATAGGGGATAAAATTTTTATGTTAATCAAATTATGTAACAATTGTTTTTAATGATTGTTTCATCATACGAAAAAGCCTGAACTTACAGACATATATCACCACAAGATATCTTGGTAACCGCAGCCCACCATACAAGATTCCAGTCCTCATGTGAAATGGAGGTGAAGAATTCATTAAGACAGCAGTGTTTGTGATATAAACCAAACCTGACCCATCGTGGCTTCCACAGCCCACTTGCAGTCCCTTCAAGTAGTGCCATGCTAAAATGCCTAAAGCATCAAAAATGAAAAACAGAAATAAAATACACATGATGTGAGTAAAAATTTAGGATGTGTTTGATTAGTCATTAAAAAAATATTTTTTTATTTTTTAATTTTAAAAAATAAAAATCAAAAAATAATATTTAATAATATCATAAAAATTAAAAATTAAAATAATTAAAATAATTATTTTATATATAAAATAAAAAAATTTTACTCTCCAAATTTTTTTTTTTTTATTTCCGTCGTCTAAAACGCCAAACCAAAAAATAAACAACCCGAATCCTTCTCCCTCGTCAAGCTCATCATCTCCCTACCCCTTTCTCCTTCACTTCTGAACCTTTCTCCCTCGTCGAGCTATTCATCTGCCGTCTCTAAATATTATTTTTTACTTTACAACAACATAGTTACCAAACATATTTTTTACTTTTTTTTATTTTTATTTAATAATAAAAATAAAAAAATAAAAAATATTTTTTTAAAATTAAAAATCAAAAAGTGTAACCAAACGCACCCTTAATATTCCAATTGGCAACCCCCGTGATCTTGATATCACACAGAAAAGCAACTTTTCCTGCACAAATATTAGGTAGCTCAATAGTCCCTTTCATGAGGCACAAAAAGGTACATAAAATGTATGCAAGTTCCTCTACTTATCAATTAATAAAGATATAAACATAACCTGAACCACTAATGGTATTATAGATAGAAAGAAAACCTGATTCAACAGATGGTAATATAGCAGAAAAAAAACATTATTGTATATATACGTCACAAAGCCCAAAATAAAATTAAGTCCTGAAGAACATTATTTATTCACTTCGATTCGACCCAGTACTTTCTATGTTCACCTTGCAGCAGATCACACTGAGAGACTCATAGCTGACCATATTTGCTTCTCAATGCTCTTGGTTATTCTGGCAGCCCCACAAGATTTAAACTGAAGATGGTCCTGTATTTGTAGCCATCCACATTGCCTGAAACAAGGTTCATTCAAGGGCCAAGCAACTTCTTCCATCTGGCATAGCCTAGCATTAGCAAGAACATCAAGAAACAGCCTGTCGATGTCCCTCCAACAAAGGGAAAAAAGATGGGCTGGTACTTGGCATCATACAGCTGGCATGGGATGTTCATTGCAAATATCCCGACTATTAGCGTGTTAATAGCTATGGCAAAGGATGCAGTGGTCAATATCAGCTGGAGCTGGATAAGTTCATTTCGTTGGTTATCAAGCTGGATGTTGACATAGTCCTCTGTGTCATCTATGTATTCTCGCACCTGTTTAAATTTTTTTAAAAATACATATATTATTAACATAAGGTTCAAATTTCTAATGTAAGGTCCTCAGGAAATAAGACTCGCCATCAAGAGAACATGAGACTTCCAGTTAACCAGCAACCAATAATTTTCTAGCTGTAATCAGCTGCGAGTAGATCTGCATAAGCAGTCCACTTGCAATGATACAGATTATTGCATGTGACATCATGCATGAATTTCTGAAAAAACACAAGTAATAGGGGTTTTCCTATGTTATTGACCTGGATACATTATTCTTTAATCATTTTATTGCTCTCAAGGCCCCCAAACACAACCATCGGAACAACAAGGGCAAAAGATTCAAGGAAACAAGGAAGCATATTTAAATGCATAGGTCAAACTTATGGCTAATGGTGCAGAAAGATAAGCACTGAATTGCATCAACACTTAAGATAAACACTATAAATAATCAAACTAGATACCTACTTTTCAAATATTTTGTAGAGATGAGTTTGGTACTAGCAATTCAGAATGCAATAAGACTAGATTCAGCTAGAACTATCATACTCGAGATTCATGGCTTGATCAGGTAGATAAACTAAAAATAGCTTCAGCTTGGAAGATGCGATACCATAAGGCAAAAAGAATCATGAACTTAGCTCTTGCAAAGACAAATACTGATGCCTAATTACCCAATAACACATCTTTTTATCTGGCTATACAATTATCATTAGCAAACATGTACCAAATAAAGAGAATCACCAAAGAGCAGAATCAACTTTTTTGAGCAAATTCTATGTCAACTCTTTTGAGTCTGTCCTTGGGATTGTTTGACTGATAAAAGGCCTGCTTCTAACCCAAGTCCCTTTGTTAGGTCAATCAGAGAATTTTTCTTATGAATTATGCATAGCAAACAAGCAACTTCATTTCCGATGAATCAAGCCTCTATCCTTCACAACTTGGTTCATTTTTATGACAAATGGACGCTCATAAGATGGTTCTGAAAGGTTTTCTTTCAGATTATGAACAACATATGGCCCCTTTTTCCTTGTTAATAAATCCAAAGGTTTAATATTTACTCATAAAAAAAGATTACATATCAAATCCTAACAAGGAGCTCATTTTATGGGATAAACTATTATCAGAACTAGGGTATCCAACCTCCCTTAGTTAGCTAGTCATTGTGCCACTTCGTCCACTGATCACGTTATCATTGAAATCAAAAGAACCTAAATTGATCTCTTACCTTTCCCATGTGCACAGCAGCAGCACTAGGCCAATCATTGAACAATGGCCCACCCTACAACAGAGGCATGTGGAACCTCTAATCTGGGCAACTCATTGATGTGCCGCACCTTTACATTATGAAAACCAGAGCTCACATTGCCAAAAGCCAAATTTCCACAAGCAGATGTGCATCATGATTGCTAACTACTACAGCTAGGCATCCAATCTGCTAGAGCCTTTTGCGTAATACAACAACTAGAAATCCGATATACTAGGATCTTAAACACCTCATAAGGACTCATCCTTCCTCATGCTTCTAGTATACCAAGAAAACTCTAGAAAGAGATGTTGATATAAATAGCTGTAATCATGGTTCACCAAACCGGACCAAACCGTCCGGTTCAACCCGTACCGAACCGAACCGGCTTGGAATCGGATCGGCTCGGCCCTTAAATCCGAAATAGGGACCAAACCGGTCCAAAACCAAGCGGTTTAGTATGGTTCAGGGCCAAACCGAACAGCTTGGCCGATTCTTTTTTTTTTTTTTTTTTGTGGTTCAATGGGTTTGAGAGAGATGAGTGGCAAGACAAGTCGAGACATTTTTGTTTCCAAAAATGCCTCCCCCCTTCTCCATAGTACAACTAAGTGCAAAACAAAGAAAAATCATCAATTAGAGGTACATGAGCTTATCTCCCACCTCTCTCTCTCTCTCTCTTTTCGACAACTTGAAAATTCGTGAAAATTGAAAAAATAAGATCATACCAAAATTTTTTATTTTCATGTAATTTCATATATGTTGTAGATTTATGAATGATCTACGCAATGACATTGAAATCATTAATTTTTATTAAGTATATAATTTTTTAATTTAAAAATATATTTTCAGAATAAAAAATTATAAAAAATAAAATTCAAAAATTAACTATAAAATTAAAATATTATTTAAGGGCTTACAAGTTACTTCGACATAATTTGGTATCCAGTTATCAAAGTTTTGACGCATCATATACATAGTGCCCTAGCCTAAGTTTGAATGAACTTGAAAAATAAATAGCATTTCATGTATGCCCACTACCGTAAAAAAAATATATATGTAGCATCCGTGATAGGATTCTACATGGATCTAAGATCAAATTAAAAAATAATAAAAAATAATTTAAAAATAAAAAATATACAACAAAATTTTATTATTTTTGCATAGTTACTGTACTACTATGATTGTTTAACCTTCAGAAATGGATCCATCGAGAAGGAGCCAGTGAAATTGGTTAAGAGTTAAGACCACAAGTAGATGCTCTCGAATCTGCACAATTAGAAATGTAACCGATGCAACAGAGAATTCAAGAAAAAAAGGGATAACAGGTTGAAGCAACACTTGATTGGCGATTATCCCAATATAGCTATGTACTGAAGTGCCCACAAAAAGTTCATCAACTGAAGAAGCACTTCACTAACTTTAAAGCAGCGAAGAAAAAGACTTCGAAAAAGAATATAGAGGTGGACCGCCGAGCCACACAACCACTTTCCTATCACTCTAGACAATCAAAAAAAGTGTCTGCCACAAATGACGAGACATAGATCCAAGCTGTCATTAATGTAAACTTGGAAGATCAGTGGCAGCTTGAGAAGTTGACTAGGCATAGTCTCAATTTGGACCATCAATTTATGAGTTGGAGTCAGATTCTACAAGCACTATAAGAGAGTCAAACTTTAGGAGGACCTCATCAATTAGAAAATCCGTCGGCAAAGGCACAAGCCGTATTGCTTCTTTGTTAAGAGCTTTTAGCAACAGAAAGAAATCCTCTAAAGAGATTCCAGCTGGAGCCACTATTTATGATTTAGATCTATACGCCTTCCCCAACGAGGATTCCAAACAATAAAGAATTGATAGTATGCTGAAAAAGGACAAGAAGAATGATATGTAGCAAGCTATTACATCTTGATTTCACTTTAGCCACATCTGAGTACATGCAATAACACATTATCACTCTGCCATTACATCTATACAGTTTGCCAGTCCAAGTATTGATCTTCCAAGACTGAAGGACATCTACAGTGAACTTTTGACAACAATAAGGAGCTATAGAATTAGATTGCATCATATCAGAATAAGTGACCGATGTATGAACTGATGGTGATGTGTGATAGTTGGACTAGTCTTACCAGATGGAGCATCATCAACTTGCTGATAGAATAAGTGACATCAAGGATCGAAGGACATCTACGGTGAACTTTTGACAATAATAAGGAGCTATAGAATTGGATTGCATCATATCAGAATAAGTGACCAATGACCAATATATGAACTGATGGTGATGTGTGATGGTTGAACTGGTCTTACCAGATGGAGCATCATCAACTTGCTGATATATTGTGATGGAAAAATATTTTTCATAAGTTCATTGATACTTCAAATCAAATGCACGATGCCACTGTATCCTCATATTGATGGAGATGATCGATCATATAGGAGAGAAAAATATCATGCAGGTTATCACCAACAACAAACCATAGTATAACACCGTAGGATAGATTCTAATGCAGCAACGACCATATATATTCTAAACATCATGTGCTATATATTATATCGACCTAATATTAATGGACATTAAGAAGCTTAGTAGGATGCAGAAGAAAGTGAACTCAATACAGATTATTAACAGATGCATCTATAATCACATATAAATTTTATCATTAATGTGGAGATATACAAAGAGAGACATATTGAGACCAGATGTCATATGATTCACTATGAATAAACAGTACTTGATAGCCTTATTGACAAAAAAGTACATCTACATTAGATGTTTGTCAATCCTGAGTGGCAAGAGCGTAGTTATGCCAAGACAGATACTAAGAAGAGCAATTTAAAGAACTTAATGACGAGATAGATATTTTGACAACGAGCCAAAAAGATAATGAAGGCTATCAAGTCTTTATATGAGATGCTTCGAGCCATAGATAGTGAAACATACCCCTAGATGGGCTTCTTATATCATATGATAGAGAGAACAAAAGCTCAATCAAGTTAACAAATCTGAAATATGCTTAAAAGTACATCCAAATCATTAAGCATCAGTGAGACTATCAGATAGGAAGAGACTTGCATCTAGTAGGTAAATAGCAAATCAAGAATACTCTGAGAATTTGACAGCTCTTATTTTTATGCAAATATACTTAATCAATTTCAAAATTTATCTGCAGCTTCCTATCTGAGCCCGAGATTCCAATACATAGTACCTAAGATAGGTATAGATGATGAGCTTCTAATGTCCCTACGAAATATGATATACAAGATGGAATCTAATCCAAAAATCATAACGATGCACATAAAAGAAGTTAGGTGGAGTGGTTTTTGTTGATTTTGATGTATTTTCAACCAGTAACATATTACAACAAATATATTTTTTACAGTCAAAAATGTTTAGGGAGGGCATCAAAATCTTTAGAACAAATGTGGAGATCGTAAACCAAAAAAAAAAGAATCCAAATAGATTATATATAAATAACGACAATGCTTGTTTGACACTACGTAGCTACTAATAAATCTAATATGATAAATCTTAATTTTAATTTTGTTCCATCCCAATGCTTTTACAGTGGAATGGTGGGTCCATTTTGGACTAACAGTAAAAAATCAGAAACAACTTACCATTCGGATCCTTTCTCAGACGATCTTCTCAAGTGATTGTGAGTGCAATTGGTCAACCTTCGTCCTTATCCATAACAAACAGAGGAACCATCTGACACAAAAATGCCTCAACCACCTTATATATGTTCATTATAATATGAGGTTGAGGCTCAAATACATTCAAGAGAAAATTGAGCTAAAATACTTGGATCCAACTACGAATGGCTTTGTTAATAATGAGAATCTGATGATCATATAGTTTAAAAGCTAGCAGTAGCAGCCAGAGCTTAATGAGCTAGAATCGCCTCCACGACCAGTCAATTTTGTAGCTAGCAAGGTTAAAGTGGATATTGAGCAATGAACAACCAGCAACATTCCACACAGACTTCCAGCTGATCGGCCACAACATCCATCTTTGGAGCATAGCCAGATAGAACGAGGCACGATAAGAGGGCAGGCAACTGCTTAACATAGAGACAAGAAAAGAAGGCAATTGTAGTTCCAATGGAGTGGAGCATTCAGTTTATCCAGTTCACTTAGATTTAGAAATCAGACAGAGCAGAGATGATAGTTCTTCTGATGGTCATGAATCTAATAGTCAGGAAGTGGAGGACAGAAAACCGTTATTTGTGACATGCAGCAACAAGATCATATTCGATTCACTGGTAAGTCAGTTTATGCATGCCATACAAGATAGAGACCACGATGTATGAGCTGATAGAGCCTACAAGAATACAATCGCATAGAGACTACAGGCTCCTCGAGATCATTCAACATACCATGCAACTATACATGACCTCGCATGGGGAGTTGAATCTATGGACATATCAGGTTCATCATATTCTAGATCCTCTTATCCGCAGCCACAGCTTATGATCCATACGATATGGATATGGTAAGTCTGAGGTATTATCTTTCAATAACTAATACCTTATGCAGTCTCAAGCATCTTACGGATTGAATTTTGCTGCCGTCATATTCGGATGGATCCCTCTATACTATCAACTCGATTACATCTCTCAGAGCTACAGCTTCAGCAAGAGATCTGGAACTAGTTACAATCTAGCACATACCTTATAGGATGAGCACAAAGGACTGCAATGCTGCGTAATTAGAGGGACGAAATGGTGTTCCTCCTGATTATGTAAACAATCCAAATATTTACGAACGACATCGGTGCTCGACACGATTCTAAATCTCGATATGTATTGATTATTTATTTTTTATATTTAATTGATTTGAGCATTTTAGAGTTCAATAATACTAGTCTTTGTAAGATTGTCCGTAGGCTATATGTTGAAACTTGTAATGCTATTCTCCCCTGATATAACATCATGTTAGATTTATATCAGCATCACACGCTTAATCGCAGGTGTACCAAAATGATACAAACATCAAATAACATCAACAAACATCAATGTAGGCTTCAAATCATTCAAGAAATCATAAAAAATGATTACATATCTTCGGGATCAAAAAAAAACAAAAAAATTGGTGTGCCAATCATTGC